>NW_006399803.1:13847039-13853339 GCF_000299155.1 Elephantulus edwardii
GGGTGAAGCCAGAATGCTCCTTGGAGTCAAGGATTCTGAAGCTTCGTCTGACATAATTTGGTCATGTTGCAAGGAGAGACTGGTCCTTGGAGAGGGACATCATGTTTGGGAGAGTGGAGGGACGGCGCAGGAGAGAGACTCTCGATGAGATGGATCGATTCTCTGAGTGGAGTGGCTGGAATGAGTGTGTTTGAGATGGCGAGGTTGGCACAGGATAGAACGGCGTTTAGGGCTCTTGTACATAGGGTCGCTATGAGTCACAAGTGACTCGATGGCACATAACAACAACAATACTACTTTTGTATTTATAATCTTCTGTTATTGAAAATTTTAATTATATACAAAAATTAAGAGAATAATAAAGCAAATTCCACAAACCAGTCCTCTTGGCTACACTTTTCATCAATTCTTAATTGCTATATCATCTCTACCTTTCCACCCAGGTAATTTTAATGCAAATTTTTGCCACTACATTTGTTCATGTAAATATGTAAGGATGTATCTCTACATGACTAACAATTCTGTTACCAAAATATCACAATGTTTTTCATCAAATACAAATTCATACAAATCAACATTACCTTAATGACTTCAAATACTTAATGCATCAAACATTGAGTTAATAGTTGCTGTTGTTGTATACCATAGAGTGATCCACATCTGACCCACCAGCAGCTTTTCAGAGGCAGTTAATTGCATGGGAGGAGATGGTCCATTCTTCTCCCAAGGAGCAGTTGTTGGCCTCAAACCTTGTGCCTTCAGGACTGCAGCACAGCTTCTTGCTACTAGGCCACTCCAATAATATTCAAACAAAGTCTATGCCTTGGATTGGTTAGTATATATGTCTTGCATAGATTACTTTTCTTATTGCATGTTTTTTCTTTTTCATATTTCATTTTGCACCCTGTAATTGATTCCTTGCTATAACTTACATGTAACCAGTTATTTTCCAGAGTGTGTACTTTTGAGTCTTTTGATGCCATTTATCACATTGTTATAATATCATTTCTTATTTATTAGTTACATCTAGGTTCTTGACAGTTTTAGTTTCTTTAGGGTTTTATTTTTCAAAATTACAGGTAGTATTGTGCACTTCCAACATAGGTACTTTATTTAATTTGTCATTTTATAACAACTACTCACTATGAGTGCTGAATTTAGTAATCTATTAATATCACCCCTCCAGCTGCAAAAAAGTCACCATTTTCAAGTTGATTTGACTCATAGAAACTCATAGAAAAATTATCAGATTTCCAAGACTATAAACCTTTAAAGGGGGAGACTGTTTATCTTTTGCCTGCTGAGTAGCTAAATTTGAACCTTCCTTCGACTTTTGGTTAGCAGCCTGGTATATTATGACCAGAACACCTATCACACCTTACCTGATGCTTTACCCTTAAAGCACCTTCATTATTTTATTACAAAAAAATTGTGATTAAAAAATTATCAATTATAAAATTGTGATTATTTAATTTCAGCATTTACCAATTATTAGTGAAAATACCTCAAAAACTAGCATGTCAAATCTATGCGGTTGTGAATATAGTCTCATTTGCCTTTGCTTGCTTTCTTTTTATCTTATACACTTGCCAGAAGGCCATGTTTTGTTGTTGTTATGTGCCATCTAGTTTCCTGCAACTCATAGTGACCCTATGTACAACAGACTTTAACCCTGCCCTATGCTGTGCCAACCTTATTGTCTCTGACACTCCTATTCCCATTGCCACAATCACTGAGTCAATCCATCTTATTGAGGGTCATCTTCTCTTGCACTGTCCCTACACCCTTCTAAGCATTTCTCTAGGAAATGGTCCTTCCTTGCAACATGCCCAAATTATGACACACGAAGCTTCAGAATCCTTGCTTCCAAAGAGCAATGTGGTTTCATCCTCTCTTGGATGAACCTTATTGTTCTCCTAGCAGTCCATAGTATATGTAACACTCTTCTCCAAGCACCACAGCTCAAAAGCATCAAATCTTCTAGCATCCCTAGTCATTGTCTAGCTTACAGGCACATAGCAAGCAAGTGTTTTGTATATAGATTGAGAATCAGTAGCGTCTGTCAGTGTTTCATTGACTATGCAAAGCATTTGACTGTGTGGATCACAACAAACTATGGCAGACTCCAAGAAGAGTGGACATTTTAAAGAAAGAAATGGAATGCATACATGTTGACATACTAGGTATTGGTGGAATGAGCTGGACTGGCATGGGGCATTTGAATCAGATGATCATATGATCTACTACTTTGAAGATGAAAAGATGAGGAAAAATGGGGTTGCTTTTTTAAAAAAAAAGTCATTTCTAGATCCATCTTGAAATACAATGTTGTGAGCGACAGGTAATATTCATACACATACAAGGAAGTCCAGTGAATACCACTATCTTTTACACCATGAACTAAAGCAAAAGAAGAGGAAGCAGAAGTTGTCTACAAACTTTTGTAGTCAGAAATCGATCGAACAAACAGTCAAGAAGCATCAATAATGATGGGTGACTGGAATGCAGAAGTTGGGAACAGAGAAGAAGGATCAGTAGTTCGAAAACACGGACGTGGTGACGAAAATGAAGACGGAGATAGAATGAAAGAATTCTGTGCAATCAATATTTATTCATTGCAAATACTTTTTTATAAGAAAAATAAACACAGGATATACACATGGATTTCACCTGATGGTATGCATAGAAATCAGATTAATTACATCTGTGCAAAGACTCACTGGAGAAGCTCAACATCGCTGTGAAAACTAGGCCAGGTGCTGATTGTGGAACAGACCATCAACTACTCATATACAAGTTTAAGCTGAAGTTGAGGAAAATGAAATCAAGTCCATGGGAACCAAAATATGACCTTAAGTCTAACCCACCTGAATTTCAAAACCATCTCAGGAAAAGAATTGAGGGCTTGAACACAAAGAGACAAGACCAGAGAAGCTGTGGGAGGATGTCAAGAATATCATCCAGGAAAAATGCAAGCATTTATTACAAAAACAGAGGAGGAAGAAAACACCAAGATGGATTTCAGAAGGAACTCTGAATATTGTACTACAGCACCAACAAGCTATAGAAGAGGGAAGATATTACGGAGCTGAACAGAAGATTTCAAACGATAAAGACTTCGTGGTTAATAAAGTAAAGGGTCAGTGAAAGAGAGGAAGATCCTCAATGGGAAAACAGACACAATAACAGCCACAGTGGTCTTGAGCATAGTGGAGATTGTGTAGATGGTGCAGGATAGAGTAAAGTTTTGATCTGTTGTTCCTAGAGTTGACATGAGTTGGAGTCAACCTGATAGCATATAACAGTAACAACAGCCTTATTCACTACCTGCTAGCTAATGTATCCACCCTTAGAATACTGTCTGTCATTACTGATAACAAGATGAATTAGTGTAAAAGCATCTGTTAAAAAATGTTTTACATCCTTTTTGGTGAGTAGCAACTGGAGTCTTGAAAGTTTGTTAACAGCCATCTAGGATGTAACTGTTAGTTTCTCACCATACAAAACAAAGTGAAGAAGACAGTGTTGGAAGGAGGGGTAAAAATGTGTTCAAAGGATTAACGGACTGTATGAACATCAGTCTCTGATAAAGATTAGTGGGATGCTTGAGACTACAGCCCTTAACCAACTGTTGTGTTGATTAAAACTGAATGTCAATGTAACTACTTATACATCTATGGTACAGTCATTTTCATAATTAGGTCAGGTCACTGACCTTCCAATATACCCAGCTTCTCCAGGGACTAGTCCTTCTCCAGGGACTAATCCATCCTGATAACAGGACCAAAGTACACAATCTCAACATCCTTACTTCTTAGAAGTATAGTGGCTGCATGTTTGTTTCAAGACAAATTTTTTCATTCTTCTAGCAGTGCATAGACTATTTCATATTTCATCACCAGTGTTAAAATTTCTTGCCCAACTTCCATGGACATATGATGAGTGTGTACCCATGTCCTTTCAAAGATAAAAGTCATCATGAAATCACACTAATACTTTAAATCCTAGATTATATATCCTTGATTTTCCCTGTGCAATCTTACTTGCTTATCCTTTATGTCTTTTATGTAAAAAATCAAAAGTCTAAGTTACCAAGTTACCAAGCTTTACTGTACAACACACTCAAATAGCTTGAGGATAGCAATGCCAATACTTCCACCAAAAACGCATTTACTGAAAACAGAGCTTTATAGCCAAATTACAGTGTTTTATATGTATTTGGAATAGTCCCTATCAGTATGGCTACTAGTTATTATATCCCCTGGATACACATTTATGTTCTTTTTCTCATTTTATTTTCCAATTTATAAGGACTAATTTAAATTTTAATTATAACTATTTTAAATATTTACATGTTTGCAAAGTCAACTCTACCACATTGTGTGTATTTTTTAGTTCATCTTCTATGATTTTCCCTCTAATATAATGTCTTCTTTCCCTCACAGGAAACTTTTCATTTTAATGTCATGGTCTATAATTCTAGTTAGTGGTAGCATTTTATAAAAGCATGACTTTATTTCCTAAGCTTTCCCTATTTATTTTAAAGTCTATTTTACAGCAATTTATAAAATTATCCTTTTAAAAAGCATCCCTTTAGAACTACGAGCATTATGTTAAATTTGAGTAAAATTTAAAGTTAAGATTCTCAGTATCATTGACGACACTTGAAGTGGCCCATAGTCACCGGTGACTAGTGTCAACACTATAACATTTATACAGAACATTCCATCGTCTCAGGAAGTTATTTTAAACAAGGCTGATTGCATAGCTATTCCTCTTTCCTTTTACAGTTTATTCAATTCTTCAGGTACTGATGGTCATTTGATTTCTTTTTACTTTTCTACATTACAAATAGAATTCCAATAGCTTTGCTCCAATAGATTTTCCTAATTTTTCCAGTGCATATTTAGTATAGTTTCAGGAAAATAGAATCATGTGGTGAGCAATAAGAATCTTTGGTAGCCAGATATGTGATGCTTCTACCAGGAGATACCAAAAAATTCTACTAAAATTAGAGCTACAAATATTGTCTTGTTCCTTGTGCCATATGATAAATTGTCAAATAAAGTGTATACAGAAAACAAACAAATCTGTCCTAGAGAGAGTGAAACCAGGCTGCTTCTTGGAGGCAAGGATTTTGAAACTCCATCTCACATACTCTGAGCATATTGTCAGGGAGGGTCAGTCCTTGAAGAAGGAAATTGTGCTTGAAAGGGTGGAGGGTCAGTGCAAGAGGAAGGCCTTGGATGAAATGGTTTAACATAGTAACTGTAGCAATGGGGTCAAAGGTGTTTGAGACAGTAGTTCTGCTCAGTATAGGTAAAGTTCAGAGCCTTTGTTCATAGGTCACTATGAGTAGTAGTCTACTTGATAGAACATAATAACAACAAGAACAACATACTGAGAGCCAAATCACACCTCGCAAAAATATTGGTAGGATTAAGAACCCATAATCGTTATGAAGATGCTGGATTGCTATTGGACAATGAAGTCAGAAAAGGCTTTAATTGATGCTTGACTGAATTATTGGTCATCTCTTCACATATAAGTGTCCAGTTTTAATTATAAATGGACAACTAGAGCAGTCTAAGTTTGATAGTGACATGGGAGCCAGAGATTCTGTTATAGTCTGATTTACCTGATCAAGCAAGCTATCAACATTATCAGATGTGCCAGATAAAAATGATGTGCATCTAGAAATATTGGTATCAAACAGAGGTAATAAATGTTGGCAATGTTCTTGGGAATAATTACAACAGTGTATATTGTATTTATCTTTATGAATGCATTTACTTTTTTACAACTTCCAATTCCCCTAGTGTCATTTGTTCTACACTTTACATTTCAATTATTAATGGATGTTTGCCGCTAGAACACATAAAGTTGATATCCTAGGCATTAGTGACCTCAGATGGACTGGAATTGTCCATTTTTAATTTAAAAATTATATTATCTATTATTCCAGGTTTCATCTCATATTGAAACATGGAAATTATGAAGTATGAATCCAGGAAAATTGGGAGTTGTAAAAAAGTAAATGGAATGCATAAGTATTGATATCCCAGGCATTGACAAGCTAAAATGGGCTGGTATTGACCACTTTGAATCAGACAATCATGTGACTTACTATGCTAGGAATGACAAATTCAAGAAGAATAAAATTGCATTCATACTCAAAAAGAGTATTTACAAATCTCTCCTGAAGTATAATGCTGTGAATAATATGATACTGTCAAGACATATACAAGAAAGACCTATTATTCAACTATTAAATAACTATTATTCAAATATACATATCAA
>NW_006399803.1:13854599-13856303 GCF_000299155.1 Elephantulus edwardii
TTCTAAAGAGCAAGAAGGCAAGCAGCTTTAACCCAAGACCACCAGTAAGGTGATAAAGCGTCCTCTCTTACCCCCTTTACATCTACGCCCCTGTTCAGCATGAAGAAGCCAGAGAGTCGGCATCCAGTTCCCAAATCAATAAGACAGTTGGTTTAATTACCATTGGAAAATGCTTGTCATTCCTCTGTAGGATCTGGTCCACTCTGGACCCTGATTATTTCCTTCACCTGCTCCCCCCACCGACCAAACTGTGCAGCTCTGCAACTGCATCCTGGCCCATCCTCACCCTTCTGCCCCCAACCCCTCACATCCTTGTACCCCCAATATGTTTTTCCCAATAAAAAAAGACCAAATTGAATGTCAGAAGAGACACTGAAAATTGTACTAGAATGCAGAGGCCAAAGCAAATGGAAGAAATACTGAAGGAAAAGAGATAAACATAGTTATTATGAATATTGGCTTTTAATAGCTCACATCTGTGTCTTTGTGCAAAAAGATTATCTGGGGTTGATACATGTCATCTTTTCCCTAAAGGACTAGAAACATATGTATCACACAATTTAGGTTGTCCTCTAATCAACAACTACAACATGTACAATAGCTACATCTCTCTATCCTTGCCTCTAGATGAGCCAAATTCCATGGTGTAAATTATCCTGAGCCATAATGTGCCCTAAATTACATCTTTGACTGGTTTGATCACCTAAACTATTCTGTTTCCCTTACTTGTTTATGACCTTTTCAAAAAATGCTACACTGATAATTTTCTTGTAAAGATTCCTATTTCAGGTCCTAAATAATGGAAATTAAACCTCAAATCACATTATGTGTAGTAGTTTTGATTATTATTCTGAGACTTCTGTGTGTCCATGTGTATTTGTGTATGTGAGTTGTTATTATAAGATTATTTTTTACTAGTTTATTTACAAAAATGAATAAGATTTTTGATGTGAGAAAAGGTAAATACAGATGTGAGAGAGAAGGACTTAAGGGAAAAACTATGTGTAGCTAATTGTTATTGGAAGGTTTTACTTAATTATAATATTTTTCTTACTTTTTTCAATTCTGGGAACTATAATATATTCAGTTCTTGTCATTAGATGCTGTCAAACTGAGTACAACTCATAGCAACCCTGTGAATAGCTGACCTGAACCCTGCAATACCTATCATCTCTGACACACTTGAGCCCAATGTTGAACAACAACCGATGCATATAGCAGGTGATTGAGAAGACCATGGCCTGAGTCAGGTGCACCTTAGTCTTTAAATGGATATTATTGTTCTTCAGCATTTTGAAAAGGTCCTTGACACCAGATTTCTCCAATGCAATGTTGATTGCCTTCGAGTTGAGCATGACTCATAGCGACCCTATGAACAAAAGGCCTGAAGCCTTTCTATAGCTATCAACCTTTATCAAAGTTTATAGAGTTTCTAGAGGCATGTTGTTTAGGAAGTGGATGCCACTCCCGCTTCTGAAGTCGTGACTACTGCTAACAAGGGTGTTGACTGTGGATTTAAGCAACATGAAATCATTGACCGTTTCAATTCTTTCTCCATCTATCATAATGTTGACTACTGGTCCTGTGGTGAGTACCATTGTTTTCTTGATATTGAGATGTAATCCATTTGAAGGCTGTAGTCCTTGATCTTCTACAATAAATATTTCATATCCTCCCCACTTTCAGCAAGCACATTTGAATCAT
>NW_006399803.1:13867913-13871050 GCF_000299155.1 Elephantulus edwardii
CATTGCTACTGTGTCATTTTTGGGGGGAGATTTCTTGTTTGGGGCTTGCGTGGTGAGTGAGGTACCCTGCTTCTTTCGAGACATTGATGTGGAAGAGTTTTTTAAAACTGAGGTGATAGCTCGTTCTTCCTTTGACATCACTGTTCTTATGTCAAGATGCCCAGGGCCTCCCTGTTGCTTGAGTTAGCTGGACCAACGTGGTCAGGCCAGACAGCAGGTTGTGGTCCAAAGAAACTTAATTTTCAGTGTTAGACAACTTTTTTCAGGGGAGGTTGATAAATCCTATAATTTTATCTATGTTTTGTTAATTTCCTGGCCTGAGAGCAGAAGGCCCGATGGCCCCAAAATCCAAAGCTGGTGGTGTAGGGGGGCGGGTGGTGCACAAACTTCTGGGGGGAGGGGGTTCATAGACTTGGTACATGCTGGGCGTGAGTCAAAGGTCCAGAGGTGTGTCCCATGTACAAAACGACTACCTCTCTCTACTGCATCTATGAGGTCCTCAGGCCAACTCCAAAATTCGAGATCATAGACTTTTTGAAACTTGTACTGTTCTCCTTCAGAGTACTGTGTCCTTATGGACAATGTTTCTGGCTTTGAGCATCGATTTCTCAAAATCTTCCAGCTAGTTTTCAAGATAACATTTTAAAATGCTTCAGTCATTTAGTTTTATCAAATAAAAATATAAAACCAAGAAAAATAAAATGCAATAATATTGTTAATTTATAATAATAATAATAATAATAAAATGTAAGATTTTCAATATTTAAAGATATTTCTTAACTGAATATTAGAATAGCTTTTGAGATTTTTAAACTGATATATCATTTTATAGATAAAGAAACTGAGGCCTTTTTATTTCTATGGTATTATTCACAGTAAGAGAAATGTATTTTCATTACAAACTTGAAAGTAGGCTCTACAGAGCATTACAATAGGAAATCTGTTCTTCCCTGTTCCAACAAGACAGAAGGTCTGTTTTTATTATCACTGCTCCAGGATAAATTCTTGTTTACCCTTTGGGAGGTGTTGGAGAAACATTTTATTTTCTCTCTGCCTCATAAATGTTAGACATTTCTTTGTCAATCATCTTTATAACTCATATTAATCACAAAGAGTACACTATGGTTGATGTAGGTGTTTGCAAAATTTTGCCAAATGTGATTGCAGTTGTAGAGAGGAAGAAAAGAGACTCCTGGCAAGAAACAAGGGAGAATCTGAAATGCTTGATTATGAAAATAATCCTGGAGAGAGTAGCTAGTTTTCTGGAGACTGCTGAGTTCAGAGCAGGCTGGAGCAAAGAATAGATCAGTGGATTAAGAGTTTATAGATCCTCGTCTTATTGATGATTTCATTTTTTTAATTTTATATCTCATTTATTTCAACTCTTGTCCTTATTTATTTTCTTCTAGAAGCTATCGGATTAAATTGTTGTTCTTTTCTATTTTTTTGAACGTGTTGAGTTAGATCATTAATTCTTCTTTCTTGCTTTTTTATGTGTGTGCCTATTGCTATGAACTTTCCCCTGAGGACTGCCTTAACTGTGTTCCAGAGGTTTTGGTAAGTTATGTTTTCATTATCATTTGTTTCAAGGAACTTTTTTATTTCCTTCTTTCTTTTATAACCCAGTAATGTTCTGGCAGAGATTTATTTAGTTTCCACGTGGATGGTTTTGTAAACTTTACTCTCCTGTGGTTCATTTCTAGTTTTGTGGCATTGTGGTCTGAGAGGAGACTTGTACACTAATGTTCACAGAAGCATTATTCACCATCACAAGAACATGGTTACAGAGCCTAGGTGTCCAACCACAATCGAATAAAATGATAAATTATGGTATATTCATACACTGGGATACTACGCAGTACACCAGAGCAATGATTTTGTAAATTATTACCTAGCTTGAGAGGGACTGGAGAACATTATGCTGAGTGAACTAACTCAGTCCCACAAGGACAAATGTTGTATAAAACCATTATTGGAGAGTGAGTATGAGTATCCAAGGGGTTGGGGAG
The DNA here is from genome assembly GCF_000299155.1 of Elephantulus edwardii. Classification (NCBI taxonomy): domain Eukaryota; kingdom Metazoa; phylum Chordata; class Mammalia; order Macroscelidea; family Macroscelididae; genus Elephantulus; species Elephantulus edwardii. Next base: position 13,869,923 of record NW_006399803.1, read on the forward strand.
TGGAAGGAAAGGGATGAGGATATGTGGGAGGATGGGGATTAATCATGAAATTGTACGATTTGATGGGTGAGGGTGAGGGAAATTGGAAGAATCTGGCCTGAAAAACAATATATTCTAATTTTGTAAATAAACTAGTATAATAAAAAAAGAAAAGAATTCACAGATGATTTACCATGATTATAGACAACTTGTCTTTGGATGAGTTAATATGTTACCATTTCAGTCAAAACAGGAAGAGAAAGGAAAGCAAAAGGAAAACGGATCCTTACTCAGCAAAGCCATAAGCAAATGTGGAATTAAGTGGGCAAAAGTTTCTAAACTCAACTTGTACGTAGAACAAATCAGAAATTTTCCCTATCCTTCACCATCCTAACTACCTCTGATATGCCAACACCCATTATGGAATTCATTGATCCAATCCATCTTGTTGTAAGCCTTCTTTTATTTTGGCTTTCTACTTTTGTCAGCATGATATCTATCTCTAAGGACAAATGCATGAATAAAATTAAATTAACTAATGACAAGACCAAAGAAACCAGTTGCCCTTGTGTTGACTTTGACTTATGGTGACACCTTGTGTGTCAGAGTAGAACTATAACCCATATGATACTCACTAACTGTTTTTTTTCAAAGTTGGTACCCAGATCTCTTTTCTAAGAAGTATTTAGGTTGACTTAAATACCTAATCTTAAAATCAGCAACCAACAGCATTCACCAATTGTGCCAGACAAGAGTACTATGCTTTTCATAATTTCAAAAATTGGGAAAGTCACATATAAATATAAATGATGTAAAACAAACCAAGGGTTTTTAAATACAACATAACATAACAAACATAACATATTTTCCATGGAGAACACTACTGTTGATCAGAGAACCCAATTAGAATGAGGTGTTCAAAATAGTTCTTAATCTTAACATTTAGAAGAGGCTTATACAGTAACTGGGATAATGACATAGTAATATAATGACACAGTAACCGGGATAATGTGTGTAGGTGTGTCAGACAATGAGTTTGGCTGGTGGTAGGACACAGTTTAGAACTACTGTGTATATGATTGTTAAGTTGCAGGTGATTTGACAGCACATAACAACAACACAAATTATAAAAAAAAGGTGGAAATTATC
>NW_006399803.1:13873790-13883331 GCF_000299155.1 Elephantulus edwardii
CAACAGTGTTCATTATGTATTTTCCCACACCATTCTGGGTGAAAAACCTCCACCATATTTCCTCTATCTAAACTTTTCTGTAGTGTTTCTTCGTACAACAGCACTTAGTTAATTTATGACTTGCTTCACTATGTCCTGTAGACTCATCCAACACCTCACATACTTTGAGAATGTTTCCAGAAGAGACTATTCCTTGGAAAAGGCCATTGAGCTTGGAATGGTGGATGGAGAGTTTAAAAGATAAATACTCAACCAGATAGATTGACCCAGTAACAGCAGAAATGGGCCCAAGTGTATCAGAGATGTTGAGAATGGCACAGGATAGGTCCAAGTTCAGATCTGTTTTTCAAAAGGTCACATTGAGTTGTAATTAACTCAGTATCACTTACAACAATGACAATCTTAAAAGAAACATGGAAAACATATTAATGAAATAATCTTGAGTTGATTAAAGTCAAATCAAAGTGAAGTTCGGTAGAAGTATGTATTATTCATTGTTATGTAAATACTCTGGTAGCATAGTCCATAGCATATTGCATTGATAATCAAAAGACACCTGTCTCTGGGGATTTAAATTCACAAGTGACCATGTGAATAAAAGATAGGCAGTCTCCCTCCTTACAATTTACAGTCTCAGAAACCCATTGGAGGGCCCATGAGTTGGAATTGATTTAATGGTTGTTGGTTTTGGTTCGTGCCATCAAGTCAACTAGGACTCATAGCGACCCTATGAACAACGGCTCTGAACCTTCCCCTATGCTGAGCAAACGTTACCCACAATGACATGCTGATCCCATTGCCACAGTCACTGTGTCAGTTCATCTCATCTAGCATCTTATTCTCTTTCCCTGACTTTCTCCAAGGACTGGCCCCTCATGACAACCTTCTTAAAACATGTGAAATGGCGTTCTAAAATCCTTGCATCCAAGGAGCAACCTGATCTCACCCTGTTTAGGACAAACTTGTCTATTCTCTTAACAGTCCATGGCATATTTAATACTATTCTCCAGCACCACATCTCAAAGGCATTGATTCTTGATTTGTCATCCTTAGTCCTTGTCCGGTTCTCAGATGCATAGCAAGCAATTGAGAAAACCACGGCTTGGATAAAATGCACTTTAGTCTTTAGATGGAGATCGTTGCTCTTTGGCATTCTAAAAAAGACCTTGACAGCAGATTTCCCTAATTTAACTTATGGTAGTGAGTTTGGATTTTATATAGATATAGTAAACAATGTATCAGGCTGCTAACTAAAATGTCAGAGTTTCAAACCCATCAGCTGTTCCATAGGAGAAGCTGGGGAATCTCCTTCTTTACATCTGTAACCTCTGAAAACCATCTACGGTCAGATATGAGTCAGTTTCAACACAATAATGTACAACTACAACAAATATATTTATGTGTGCGTGTATATACATGCGCATATGCACACACATACACTGATATATTTTGAGGTTTCACAGGTTATAAATCACATGAAAGGAAGTTGGTCATCTCTCTCCTGGGGAGGCATTGCTGATTTCGAAGCACCTTTAGGTTAGAAAGCAATTCTTACAAATTGTGCCACCATGTTGTTATTGTTATGTGCCATCAAATCACCTGCAATTCATAGTGACTGTCTGTACAACAGCTCTAATCCCTGCTCTATACTTTGCCAGTCTTATTGTCTCTGACAAACCACCCCATTACCCTAGTCACTGAATCAATCCATCTCATCAAGGATTTTCCTCTCTTGCATTGTCCTGTCACGCTCCCAAGCATGATGTCCTCCTCCAAGGACTGGTGCCACAATACCTCTATATATTTTATGTTATATAAATTTTCTGAGAACATCATGAGGATCCAAAACAAAGGATATATGCAGGGGACATACTTGTATTACACACATCTTGTTATTTCGGAAGAGTTACATAGTTACTTTAGAAACATAGTGTCTACAAGACTAAAATATGCATTCTATGGACCTTTACAGGAAAAAAGTTTGATTGTAGCTAATTTTGGATGGATCTTAGCTGAAAGCAGGGAATACCAAAGGAATATCTATCTGTGTTTCATTGACTACACAAAGGCATTTGACTCTGTGGATCATAACAAACTTGTGGCTGACTCTGAGAAGAATGGGAATCCCAGAACATTTGATTGGCTAATGAGAAACCTATACTTGGACCAAGAGGCAGTCATCAGATGAAGTGTGTATGCCAGAGATGTGTCCTGTCTCTATACCTTTTCAACCTGTATGCAGAAGAGATCATCTGGGAGGCTGGGCTCTATAAGGAGAAATGCAGCATCAAGATTGGTGAAAGATCTATCAACAATCTGTGTTATGCAGATGACACAGCTCTGCTTGCTGAAACTGAGGAGGACCTGAAGCGCTTGCTACAGAGGGTCAAGGACTGCAGCCTTCAATATAGATTGAGGCTCAATAGCAAGAAGACAAAGATTCTCACCACTGGACCAATTGGCAGCATCAGGATGGATGGTGAAGAAATTGAGATTGTTCATAGCTTTAGTTTGCTTGGCTACACAGTCAACACTCTCAGCACTAGTAGCCAGGAAATGAAAAGACATATTGCGATGAGAAAGTTTGCTGTTAGGGACCTCTCCAAAGTACTGAAGAGCAATGGTATCTCTCTGGAGACTAAGGTGCGTCTGATACAGGCTATGGTTTTTGCAATCACTTGTTCTGCATCAGAGTTGGACAATGACTAGGGAGGATAGAAGGAGAATCGATGCCTTTGATCTGTGGTGCTGGAGAAGAGTACTGAATATACCATGGACTGCTAAGAAAACAAAAAAGCTGCTCCTTGGAGGCAAGGATTCTGATGCTTTGTCTGACATACTTTGGTCATGTTGTAAGGAGAGACCAGTCCTTGGAGAAGGACATCATGCTTGGGAGGGTGGAGGGCAGGCGCAAGAGGGGAAGGCCTTCTATGAAGTGGATTGATTCAGTGACTGGGGTAATCGGGATGCGTGTGTCAGAGACAGTGAGATTGGCTCCGGACAGAGCAGAGTTTAGGGCTGTTGTACATAGGGTCGTTATGAGTCACAAGCGAATTGATGTCACTTAACAACAACAACAACAACAACAACAAACTCCTAGTGCACTTCAAGAATACAGAATATCTGTACATTAGGGGCTTATTCAGCTTCTACAATATTAAATAGCCTTACATAATCTTAATGGGATTTCAGGACAAAAGCAGAATAAAGCTTATGGGAGCAATATAGAGCCAATATAGTATTGGAAACAATTACCATTTTAAATTAATAATCTAAGGATATTCTAATATTTAGATTCCCTAGGTTCTACCACATAAGAAATTGAAATATACAAGTTATATCTTTTGAGTACTTTGTTTCATTTCTTCGTTGCTATGTCTTGCAGAACTCTTATTTCAAGTACTAATATCAGCATAGTCACATAAAAAACAATTTGATATCTTAAGTAGACTCCTGTTTAATTAGTTGTCTATTATGTTGTAAAATATTCCTGGAATAATCTAAGTTTGGGGAGTTTTATCTGACTCTATCAATAAAGAGGAGTGCTAGCTTCTGTAAATCAGAACATGCCTAGCTGATAATTGATAGATTTCAATCATCCAAAAAGCCTTAGAAGTGAAACTTAGCAAGATATTTCTAAAGCATCAGACCACCAGATGGGGTTGATGTGAATTGGAGTTGACTTAAAAGCAAACTGGTGGTGGTTCTTCTTCTTCTTGTTGTGTACCATTGCGTTAGAACTGACCCACAGCTGACTCTCCAGTGGGCTTTTCAGAGGCAGATAATTACACAAGGGGAGACTGCTCATCCTTCTCCTGTAGAGAGAGCAGCTGGAGGATTCGACTTGCATGCCTTTGGGATTGCAGTGCAGCTAGTGGCAGTTAGATCATACTGATTTTGTAAAGGAAGATGACTACATATCAACCCTATGAACAATGGATCTGAAGTTTATCCTATTCCATGCTATCCTCACAACCTCTGATGCTCAAGCTCATTCTAGTAGTCACTGTGTCAAAGCTTCTCTTTGAGGATCTTGCTCCCTTTCTTGGACTCTCTACCTTTCCTAGCATGACATTTCTAGCAAGGACTGGTTCCTCCTGACAACATGTTCAAAGTAAGCTAGATGAAGTTTCACCATCCTCTCCTCTAAGGTGCACCCTGGTTGCACTTTCTTCAAGATAGATTTGTTGTTCTTTTGTCTGTCCATTATATATTCAATACTCATTGTGCAAACCATGATTTAAAAGCATAAACTCTTCTTTGGTCTTCCTCATGCATTGTTCAACTTTCAGTTGCAAAAGAAGCAATGGAAAAGACTATTGTTTGAGTCAGAAGTACCTTGGTCTTTAAACTGACATCCTGACATTTAGCAATTTTATAGAGGTCTTTGACAGCAGGTTTCTCCAAGAAAACACATCTTTGGATTTCTTGACTGCTACTATCATAAATGTTGATTGTGGATAAACTTAAGAAAAAATTGTTGAAAACTTCAATATTTTTTTTCTATCATGATGTTGCCTATTGACCCCGTGATGAGGACTTGGTTTGAGATATGATCCATGCTGAAGTCTAGAGTCTGCTTTCCTGCAGTATCTCTAGTCTTTTTTTTTTAACTTTCTGCAAGTAGGATTGTGTCATCTGCATAATACAAGTTGTTCATAACCCTTTCTTCAATCTTCATGCCATATTCTTCATAAGGTCCAGCTTCTCAAATTGATTGCTCAACCTACAGACTGAATAGATATGGACTAGTTATGGTGTTCTCTAATAAAGTAGTTTTGTCTTAAATATTAGAGAAAACATAGGTTTCCCCTAGCCATACACACATACACACAAAGAGAAAGATGTGGAGTATATAATTTAGTACTCTTCATTTTTTTATTGAGTTTTGAAAAGAAGTAGGAGAAATGTCCTGAAAGCTGTGAGTTGGCTAGCTCTGAAACCTTCCTTCTCTTCTCAGAAAAATGAGCTAAAATTCTTACAGCCTGTGATGCGCTAGCATCTAGTTACTTGAATGTTCTCAATCTACAAGAGAATGTTCTCAATCTACAAGACTGGCCTTATGTTTATCTTATAGAGAGGAAGAGCAGTAATGAGGCACGATCTTTTGCCTAGAGCACAGTCTCATGTATCCAGCAGGACTCAGGTTAAGGATTATGACAGCACAGGGGACCTCTGTCTGTGAGTTATAGCCAATAATTAGCAACTGGTCTATCCCTACCCCTGGGAGACACTGCTGATTCACTGAGACCCTTTAAGTAGGAAATTCAGAGTCAAATTCTGTGATGACAGGCATCTGCCTTAGGACTATTACATAATAACTGCATCAATATGTGTTATAGTTCTTCTATTCCTTTTCCTCTAGCATTTCTCTTGTGAGAATAGGGCAAGGGAACACTGCTGCTGTTGTGTACCATCAAGTCAGAAATGACCCATAGCTGACCCTCCGGTGGGTTTTCAGAGGCAGTTAATAACACAGAAGGAGATTACTTATCCTTCTCCCTAAGAAGAGTTGGTGGATACAAACTACATGCCCTCAGGACTGCAGCATAGTTTCTTGCCATTAAGTCACCAGAACTCCCTAAGGGAACAATATATAATTTGAAGCTAAAATGGGCAAAAGACATTGAAAGAATTTGCACAGAGGAAGATATTCTAATGGCAAACAGACACATGAAGGAATGCTCCAAATCACTGGCAGTAAGAGAGATGCAAAGCAAAACCACAATGAGGTACCATCTCACTCCAGTAAGAGTGGTAATGTTTAACAGGACAACAAGTAATAGATGTTGGGGAGGATGTAATGAGAAAGGAACTCTTACACACATTGTTGGTGGGATTTAAAAATGGTGCAAACATTCTAGAAGGTAGTTTGGTGCTTCCTCAAAAAGCTGAACATAGAAATTCCATATGACCCAGCTACTCTGTTACTTAGAATATACCCTGAGAATATGAAAACTGAGGCACAACCTGAGATTTGTACACCACTGTTCATAGCAGCATTATTTACCATCGCAAGAACGTGGAAAAAGCTCAAATGTCCAACCACAAACAAATGGATTGAGAAATTAGGGTACATTCACACAATGGAATACTATGCAGCACGCAGGAGCAATAACTTTGTAAATTATTGCCTAACTTTGGAGAGACTGAAGAGCATTATGCTGAGTGAAATAACTCAGTCCCATAAGGATAACTATTGTCTAAAGCCATTATTGTAGAATGAGCATAAGGATTCAAGAATGATGGGAGAGGCTGGAAGCAGAAGGATGTGGATGTGCAGGGGGAGGGGGGATTAATCATTAAGTTGTATAACTTGATGGGGGTATGACGGAAACGGAAAGAATTTGTTTAAATTTGTTTTCGAATTTTGTAATTAAACTAGTAGGGGGAAAGTAAGTACATTAGGATTGTATTCATTCCTTGTACATCTATTCAATCTGTAAGCTAAGCAAATTATTTGAGAAACTGGACTCTACGAAGAGAATGAAGAGCAGAGGAAGACTCATCAATAACCTATGTTATGCGGATAACACAACTTTGCTTGCTGAAAGTAAAGAGGACTTGAAGCACTTGCTGCAAAAGATCAAAGAATACAGCCTTCAATATGGATTACATCTCAATGTCAAGAAAACAAATATTCTTACCACTGGACTGATAGGCAATATCACAATAGATGGAGAAAAGATTGAAATTGTCAACTTCATCTTACATAAATCCGTAATTAACTCTCTTGGTATCAGCCGTCAGGAAATCAGGAGACATATTTCACTGGCAGAGTCTGCAGACAGGGACTTTTCCAAACTATTGAGGAGTTATGATCTCAGTTTGAGAAATAAAGAGCATCTAATTATATTTTATTAATTTTCATAAACATTTACAGAGATTTTGGGCTTCCATTCATTCATTGTTGCACCATTCTCTCTACCCTCCTCCCAGTTTGTTCTTGTCCAAATGCCACAGTGCTTGTCAAAGCCAGTTCTGATTAATCTTCTTTGTCAGTGTGTCCTTTGCCATTCCCTATCACTCCTCCCTGAGAGAGACTTCACCCTGAGTCATAAGGAAAAGGGGATGGCGTATTCTCTTAGCTACTTCCTGCTGAAAAGGGACGCTGTGGGTTTCAGGGTGAAGATCTTCTCTCACTACTCTAAAGGGCCCCTTTGGCAGTAGGAAACACATAGACTATTATGGAGATTGATTTTGGAATTTAGATGCACTCTTATTGATTGTGCTTGGCTGTACATGTACATATCCTTCAAGATGTATCATGGGGGTGTTGCAACCTAGAAGACACAAGTTTGACTAACAAGTTATAAGTACATGAGTCCAAAAATTATGGAAAAGTAAAAGAAAAGATTCTTTCATTGTTTTACAAACCCTCCCCCAGGTCCCCTCCACCATGTAGCCCTCGCTCTAGACTCCTGTGATGACAGAAATGCCTAGTTATATATCTCTTTTAAACAGTTTTCTCCCTCCTCTGTTTCAGTGCAGTATACATTATTGAACCCATCTTACTCAGTCTCTCCCCAACCCCAAGGACAGTCCTATTCTACAACAGTGGCATCATGTAATATTTGTCCTTTTGTGACTGGGATATTTCACTCAGCATAATGTTCTCTAGAGTCAACCATTTTGAATAATATTGCATGAGTTCCTTGTTTTTTAATGCAGCATAGTATTCCATTGAAGAGCATCTAATTTAAGACCTGGTCTTTATGATCACTTAATGTTCATCTGAGAGCTGAAGAGTGAATCAGAATGGAAGATTCCTTTGAGCTGTGGTGTTGGAGAAGAGTGCTGAACTGACTTCCAAAAAAACATACAAATGTGCCTTTGAAAGGGTGCAGCCAGAGTGCCTTTTGGAGGCAAAGATGATAAAACTCCACCTCATGTATTTCAGGCATGTCGCTAGGGGGCAATTTCTTGGAGAGGAATGTGATATGCTTGGAAAGGCAGAGGATGGACAAAGGAGAAAAAAATCCTCAACCAGTTGGATTTACACAGTGACTGATGCAATGGGCTCTAGTGTGTCAAGAAGTGTGAGGATGGCATAGTTGGTAGGGTTCAGACCTCTTGTTCACAGGGTTGCTATTGGTCATACTCAGTGGCACCTAATGACAAAAACATCATCATATATTTTGTTATAAACTGGGAAGATACTCTGGTAACACAATGGTTAAAATAGTCAGCTACCAGCCACAAAATTGGTGATTGAGATCAACATGCAGCTTTATGGGTTAAAAATGTGTGTTCATTCTTGGAAACTTCATGAACAGTTCTACTTTATCCTATAGAATTACCTTGAGTCAGAATCCACTTGATGGAAATTATTTTGGATTTTTAGTTTGTGAGAGTTGTTTTTTTTATTGTTACAAAGTGGCTCAAATCTTTTTGAAAAGTAAATGCAGTATAAATAATAAATAAGTACAGTCTCTGCCCAGAAGGTGCAATGTACTTTGAAAGATATAAATAAACTGGAAAGCATAATCACCACTCTCAAGAAGGTTTCAATATAAATTTGGATGGATGAGAAATACGCTCATTAAACAACTAGAATATTTTAAGATTATTTATCATTTACCGCTCAATTGTCTGATATTGACTAGACATAGAGATTCAGAAAGACTGAATTCAGTACAAATGCTTACAGAGACATCATACAGAGGATGAAAACCTTTCTAATTAGTAACTTGGCTCTCCCTGCTCCTCCCTCACTACTTCTGGCAGTGTCTCCTGTGCTTCTCAGAGATTGAGCAGGAAAGGAGGCATCAATGCCACTGTTATAGAACAGGACTGATATGGGGGCTGGGGGGAAACTAAGAAAGAGGGGATAACTAATGTACATCTCACTGAAACAGATGAGGGAGAGAACTGTATAAAAGGAATATATGAGTAGGTATTATAGCGTGACAAGAGTTCAGAATAAGAGTTACATAGTAAATTGGTCACAGGAGGCAGAAGACGACTATATAACAATGAAAGAACTTTTTTTCCCAAAGAAAAGAAAAAATGTGAACTGGGAGGAGGAAGGACAGGGAGGAAAATGTGCAACAATGAATGAATGGAAATCCAAGTTCTTTATAAACTTTCATTAAAATATAAAAAATTTTTAAAAAAAGAGTAGCTGTTGGCTGGGAGAAACCTACTCTAAAATTCTAATCACCTTTCATTTCAACCTAGTAAGTCATGCAAACATTATCATTTTCTTTGTACGAGACTTATTTTCATGATTGACTCTAGGGAAAATGAAGCTATTTTACTGCATCAATTTCAGCTTCTCATATCTGATTACTTTGGCAGAATTTTCCTTAAGGAAAATACAGCTAATCTTTAACTTTCTGATTGAACTGCTGAATTTTGCAAATAATTTTCAAAAATTTATGTTGTGTTTTTGTTAGGTGCCATCAACTCGAGTATGATTCGTTGTTGTTAGGTGCCATCAAGTCGAGTACAACTCATAACGACCCTATGAACAGTGAATCTGAACCCTGTGCTGTCCTGTGACATCTTCACACTTCCTGATAGATGATACAGACATCAC
>NW_006399803.1:13883941-13885590 GCF_000299155.1 Elephantulus edwardii
CTTGGTCAAGACATTTTTGAGGGGGCAATCATTTTTAGACCTCAATTTATTCTTTTGGGATGAGTCTATCCAATTGTTCTCTATCTGTCTGTGTTAGTCAGAGTAAGGTGAGTTTCTAGTAATTTGTCCATTTCCTCTAGGCTTTTAAATTTATCAGAGTATAGATTTTCATAATATTCTGTTATTATCGATGTAATTTCAACTGAGTCTGTTGTGATGTCATCTATTTCATTTCTTATTTGAGTTAAATTTGTGTCTCCTATTTTCTTTTGTTACATTTTCCAATAGTTACTGACATTTCATAAAACCAACTTGGTTTTGCTGATGATTTCAATTGTGTTTTGTTTGTTTTCTATCAACAAGATAGAAATCCTAGAGCACTTAATTGTGTTCACACAAAACTGATGCCTAGACAAAGAGGCATTTGTGAGAACAGAACAATGGAACACTACATGGTTTAAAATTAAGAAGGAAGTGACTCAGGTTTGTATTCTCACTCCGTAACCATTGCATGGTGAACAAATTATTCCAGAGATTGGAGTCTATGAAGAGGAATGTGACATCAAGATTGGAGAGAGACTATCTATCATTAACCTGAGTTATACAGATGCCACAACTTGCACTTGTAAAAAGTAAATACTTGAAGCACTTCTTGCAGAAGATCAAAGAACACAGCTTCTAATATGGATTGCATCTCAGTGTAAAGAAAAGAAAGATTCTTACCACTGGATTTACAAGCAACATCATGATGGAGAACAGATTTGGAACTGTCAACAACTTTATCCTACTTCGATCCACAATTACCCTTCGTACAGCAGTCAGAAAATCAGGAAGTGTATTGCTCTGGTAAAGTCTGCATTTGGAGGTCTTTCCAAATTATTAAGAAGTAGTGATGTCAATTTGAGGACTAAGGTGCATCTGATTCAGGCTATGGTCTTTCTGATCACTTGCTATGGATCTGAGAGCTGTACAATGAATCAGGATGTCAGAAGAAGTACATATGCCTTTGAACTATGGTATTGAAGAAGAGTGCTGAACATCTCATGGACTGCCAAAAGAACAAACAAATATGTCTTGGAGAGGGTACAGTCAGAATTCTCTTTGGAGGCAAAGATGATAAAACTTCACCTCACATACGCCAGGCATGTTGCTAGGAAGGGCTATTCCTTGGAGAGGGACATAAAACTCAGAAAGGTAGCAAGTTGTTGAAGGAGAGGAAGACCTCCAATCAGATGGATTGACATAGTTACTGATGCAATGGGCTCTAAAATGTCAGCAAGTGTGGCAATGAAGCAGGATAAGACAGGGTTCAGATCTTTGGCTCATAGGGTAACTATGGGTGCTTGAAAGCACGTGACAACAACAAGAGTCAAAAAGAGAAGGAAATAAGAGGTATCAGATAGACAAAGACATGATAAAACTTTTGCTGTATGCCGATGACATGATAATATGTATATAACACACCAAGAACTCAACAACAACAACAACAACAAAACCCTGTTAAACCTAATAGATCCATTTAGTAGAGTGGGAGGATACAAGATCATATACAAAATCAGTAGAGTTTCTCTGCAGTAATAAAACAGAAAAGAAAACTAAGAAAACAATACTATTTACAAAGTTCTTCTTGCTGTTATGTGCCATTAAGT
>NW_006399803.1:13889456-13890687 GCF_000299155.1 Elephantulus edwardii
CATATGATCCAGCTAGTCCACTGCTTGTTATATGCCCTGAGAAAATGACAATTGAGACACAGAGATTTATACACTAATGTTCATAACAACATTCCCCATTGCAATAATATGGAAATTGCCCAAATGTCCAAATGCAATCGAATAGATTGCAAAATTGCAGTACATGATGGAATACTGTATAGCACGTAGGAGCAATTATTTTGAAAATTATTATCTCACTTGGGAGGGACTGCAGAGCATTATGCTCAGTCCCATAAGGACAAATACAATATAAGACCATTAGTAAAAAAAGTAAAATGTGTATGCGTATATAAGTGGGGGGAGAGGAGGAACAGAAGGGTGAGGGTAGAGGGCTGTAATCATAGGGTTACACAATTTGATCTGTGGAGGCTGGGGTGGGTAAAGGAATGGGAGAGATCTGGTATTATAAAACAAGGTATACTAACTTCTTAACTAAGCCAGTATGAAATAAAAAGTTTTAAAAATAAACAAAACTGTTGCTTAAGCAAATTAAAAAAAAAATTAACTCAAGGTGGATCAGACCTGGGAGTAAAGTGTCCAACCATAAAGTTCATGAGAGACAAACTAGAACCAAGCATCAAAAGCCTAGTCTATGGTATGAAACTGATAAATAGAGCAGAAATGCTCAGTCTGGAGAAGATAAAATTGATGACTGAGATCTTCTAAAGATTAAATTCCTGTGCTGATCAAAAACTTTTTTCCAGTAGGGTGAAAAGAAAACTTACTGACTGAGAACAAACATATGGCAATACCATTTCAGACAAGAGTCTCATAACAATATTTTACAGGATTGTACTGTCTTCCCAGGAGAAAAAGACTGATAACCTAATTAGAAAATGAATAAAAGACATGGAAATACTTTTCACAGAGGAAGACATTTGGATGCCAACAGGCATATGAAGAAATGCTCAAAAATCAATAAGAGTGGCAATAAGAGTTATGCAAATCAAAACCACAATGAGATACCATCTCACCTCAGTCACAGTGGCAACATTGAGCAGGGCAACAAGCTATACATGCTGGAAAGGACAGGAAGAGGTAGAAACTCTCATACACTGCTGGTCAGATTATAATATGGTACAACCACTCTGGAAGACAATTTATTTCCTCAAAGGGGGAAGGGACGTGGGAATTGAATACTAATGAAGGAATTTTTTTTTCTCTTCGGAGGGGGAAGTGAGCTGGTGGGGAGGGGTGGGCAGGGAGAAAA
>NW_006399803.1:13891052-13891594 GCF_000299155.1 Elephantulus edwardii
AAATACTGCATAAGACCCTTATTGTAAATATGGATGGCAAGTAAAACATATATGGAAACCCAAGGAGGGAAAGGGTGTGAGCAGAAGGGTGAGGAGTGGTAGAGGCAAAATCACAGAGTTGCACAATTTGGTGAATGGAGGGATGGGCACAATTCGTGAGTGGAGGAAGGGGATAAAAGAAATGGGAAACAGCTCTCAGGGATCTGAATAGAGAGGGTAATGATAGCCATAGTTTAATGTTGATTTTTTTTCATTTTTCACTAGTTAATTTACACTATTATGTGGTTTTAAAATATTTCAGAGGACATTTTTTGCTTAGGATTGAAACAATTTCATGACAATGGTTTCAGGGGTTTGTGCAGCCTCCATAACCCCAGCTGGAGTGCATGAGATTTTGAAATACTGTTCTTCTTTCTCCCCTTTTGTCAGTATTCTTCAATGGAATCTTTGATCAAATGTTCAGCCATGGTAGGTGGGAGTCATACAGTTCTTCTGCTCTCATGGAAAAGCAAAGGAGCCATTTGTTCATGGAGGCAATTAAA
>NW_006399803.1:13891694-13893643 GCF_000299155.1 Elephantulus edwardii
GGCTTCTGTGTTTCCAAACACATCAACTGTTGACCTCCTTCAAGGCCAGCCACAACACCAAATTTCTATGCTAGCAATAACAGGAGTACTAGCATAGTCCAGCTTATCAGGCCCAGGAATCTTTATGACCCCTGCTGATGGGAATCTGCATCCTCCAACAATATCTTATAAGGGACTCTCATCTGGCACTTTCTCAAAAAGTTGAGAATAGAAATACCATTTGACCCAGGTATCCCACTACTGGGAATATACTCTAAGGAAATTAGGGCTGCATCTCAAATACTGTTTGGACAACTGTATTTTGGTGTGTGTATAAATTTGACATGAGCACATAAGTATTTTGAGATTTCCATTTTTTCTTAATGTTATCAATCAATTGTTATGATATGCACAGTCTAATATCTCTTCATAATTAGTAAAACATAATTAAACACCTTTCTACTATTCTTTGTTTTTAATCAAGACTCATTTGACTTTATATTCCTCATTCCATAGCCTTTCCTAAATCTAAATTTAATTTCTGGCTGTCCTCTCTTTATTTCAACCACTTAAAAATAATCATGTGATACTAATGATATTGCTCAATAATATCCACAATATGTTGAATTACATTTTTTAAAATGAGAACAAATATGGATCTCTTCCAAGTGGTTGGTCATGTTGGTTAAATTTCTTGGCCTAGACGGGTGAGCATATACAGGGCTGTGTCTGTTTCCAAAAACTCTACAACTGATTGTCTTTTAATGAGCATCAGGATTGGAGGAAGTTTCAGCCATAAACTGCATCATGTAATTGGCACAAATTTATTTAGAACATGAAGAAGACTTGAAGCACTTACTGAAAAAATAAAAGACTATGGACTGCGTCTCAATGAGAGAAAAACAAAAATATCACTACTGGACAAATAGTAATCTTATAGAGAAAAAATTAAAGTTGTCAACTATTTTAATTAGGGTGCATGATCAACAGCTATATAAGTAGTAATTCAGAAATAAAAGATTTGATACATTGAAAAAATCTGGTCTCAAGGAGCTCTTTGAAGTGCCAAAGAGTAAGGATGTCAGTAAAGAGAACAAGGTCTACCTAATTCAAGCGATGATATTTTAGATTTCTTCATTTGCATCTGAAAATTAGACAATGAATAAGGAATTTCAAAGAATGACTGTGAAGAGAAAAAAACCTAAAAACAAACAGACTAGGATTGTAAAAACTCAACAGCATTGTGAAAAGTTTTTCCTGTGTAATAATTTAAAAAATCATGACAAATAAACACTCCTAGCAACAAAGATTGACAACAGTGACTCTAACAATGAATTTGAGCATATTAAAGATCATGAAGATGGCATGGGACAGGGCAAAGTTCAAAACTGTCATTCATAGGATCTGTGAGTCTCGATCAATTCGATGGCATCTGACAACAACTGATCTGGTTTCAAGAAAACTTTAGGGAACATAACATTCCATATCCTCTTCCTGTAGTTTGGATGGGTACTTGAGAGTTTTGAAAAATTTTCATCACATTAACAAAACAAAACAAAGAACCATATGATAAATGGATGCATAAAAGATCCTTACCCAAATTCAACATCCCTTCCTGATTAAAGCACTGCACAAAATAGGAATAGAGAAGAATTTCCTCAACATAGTATAAAGTGTATATATGAAATCAAAAGCCAAGATAGTTCTTAATGAGAGAGGTTAAAGGCATTCTCCTTGATAACAGGAACTAAGCAAGGATGCCCATTATCACACTTATTTAAAATATGTATTGGAAAAATTCTCACCACTGGACCAATCGGTAGCATCATGATGGATGGCCAAGAGCTTGAGATTGTTCACAGCTTCAGTTTGCTCAGCTCCACGGTCAACACTCTTGGCACCAGTAGCCAGGAAATCAAAAAACGTATTGCGATGGGAAAGTCTGCGGTTAGGGACCTCTCCAAAATACT
>NW_006399803.1:13893743-13894877 GCF_000299155.1 Elephantulus edwardii
AACAATGAATGAATATTTTTAATTAAAAAGTGAACTAGTGGGTGGGGGAAGTGATGGAGAAAGGGTAAAATGTGCAATAATGAATAAATGAAAATCTAACTTCTCTGTAAAGTTTTGCTAAAATTACAATTAAAATAAAATGTTATTTCTTAAAAAGCAATTGGGAAAAAAAGAAAGAAGGAAAAGATCACTCTCCAACAGCTTTTAAGGACCCCCTCATCATGCTGATCATGCTGTTTCATGAGGCTGCCTCATCTTTGACTCCTAGATAGTGTTTGTCCCTCACCTACAACTCCAGCCCTAGATCCCTGAGTTTTTTCATGAAGTTCTCTTGCAAATAACATTCTCTGAATGGTGATGATCTCTTACTTTCTTTTTCCATTGCTGCTGCAAATAAACTTATTATCTTGTTTGTGTTTGTGTAAGCATTATTAGCTTTTAAGATCTGAATCTAATAAATTAAATGGTCATCTATAAAAGTAGCTCCTTAAATCTACAAATTGTTTTAAGCTCACAAGATGTAATGACTTAATACGCCTCTCTTTAAGAAGTCTAAAGTGATGAGTGTTGTTTGTGACATTCCTGGGTGTCAGAATCTGCCTTATTAAAAATTAATCTGTATTAAACATCAATACTGGAGACCCCTACTGTCATGAGGCTCCCACAGACTGTATTAAACATCAATATTGGGGACCTCTACTGTCGTGAGGCTTCCACAGACTGAGCCTGACCAGTAATGACAGGAAAAGCTATGCCACTAGAAGGTGCTTGTTGTTGTTATGTGCCGTCAAGTCATTTGTGACTCATAACGACCCTAGGTGCAACAGCCTAAACCCTGCTGTACCCTGTGCCAATCGCACTGCCTCTTACACCTCCATCCCGATTGCCCCAATCACTGAATCAATCCATCTCGTAGAGGGTCTTCCCCTCTTGCACCGTCCCTCCACCCTCCCAAGCATGACGTCCCTCTCCAAGGAATTGTCCCTCCTTGCAACATGCCCAAAGTATGTCAGAAGAAGCGCCAGAATCCTTGCCTCCAAGGAGTAGCTTGGTTTAACCCTCTCCAGGATGAATCTGTTTGTTTTCCTGGCAGTCCATGGTACATTCAGTACTCTTCTCCAGCACCACAGCTCA
>NW_006399803.1:13896587-13897735 GCF_000299155.1 Elephantulus edwardii
TCAAATGCTGGTGATGTTGTGGAGAAACTGGAACCCTTATTCACTCTTGGTGGGAGTGTAAAATGATGCAACCATTTATGGAAGGCTATATAGTGTTTTCTCAAAAAGTTGCAAATAGAAATACCATTTGACTCAGCAATTTCACTACTGAGAATATACCCTAAAGAAATCATAACCACCAATCAAGTAGATATATGCACACCCATGTTTATTTGTGGCTTTGTTCACAATAGCAAAGAGCTGGAAACAATCCAAGTGCTCCTCAACAAAAGAATGGGTATTGAAGCTCTGGTATATTCTAACAATGGAATATTATGCAGCATTGAAAAACAAGGAATTCATGAAATATTATGCAAAATGGGTGACCCTGTAGGACATTATGCTGAATGAAATATCTCAGTCACAAAAGGACAAATATTGCATAAAGCCACTATTGTAAAACAGAATTGACATCAGGGTTGAGGGAAGACAGAGAAGGAGGGGAGGAATAATGTATATGTGTTAAAACAGATGAAGAAGAGAACTGTTTAAAAGGGATATATGATTGAATAATATTGTTATTACAAAAGTGCAGAATGAAGACTGCCCAGTGGAGTGGACTTGGGGAGAGGGATTGCATAACAATGAGTTTTTCTTCTGCTTTTCAAGGAGAAGAGTGAATTGGGGGGTGGGGGTAGGTAGGGAGAAAAGTGCAACAATGAATGACTAGAAACCCTAAGTCTCTGTAAACTTTCATTAAAATTAATAATAATTTAAAAATATTGGCACAGATTAGAGCAGTGTTCAAAGCTGTTGTATATAGGGTTGTTTGGTCAACTGACTGGAAGAGATCTATATTTGTCCCCATTCCAAAGAAAGATGACCCAACAGAGTGTGTAAACTACAGAACAATCTCACTGATTTCACATGCAAGCAAGATTCTACTGAAGATTATCAAAAACCAACTGGAACAGCTCATCAGCAGAGAACTACCAGAAGTCCAGGCTCGGTTTAGAAGGGGTCGTGGTGCTAGAGATATTGTAGCTGATGTTAGATGAATCTTAGCTGAAAGCAGAGAATACCAGATGAATGTCTATCTGTGTTTCATTGACTATGCAAAGGTGTTTGACTGTGTGGACCATTACAAACTATGACTGACTCTGAGAAGA
>NW_006399803.1:13897835-13898523 GCF_000299155.1 Elephantulus edwardii
CTTCCAACAACTGATTCTTCTTCACTATTCCCAACTTTTGCATTCCAGTCACCCATTGTTATTAATGCATCTTGCCCGCATGTTTGATTGATCTCCGATTGTAAAGGTTGGTAGAAATCATCTATTTCTTCTTTGGCTCTGGTTGTTGGTGCATATATCTGAATGATAGTGGTATTCATTGGACTTCCTTGTAAGCATATGGATATATCCTATCACTCACAATGTTGTACTTCAAGATAAATATAGAAATTGCTTTTTTAACTGTGAAGGCAACCCCATTTTTCCTCATCTTTTCATCTTCTGAGTAATATATCCTATGATCATCTGACTCAAAATGCCCCATGCCAGTCCATCTCATCTCTCCGATGCCTAGTATGTCAATATTTATGAGTTCCATTTCTTTCATAACAATGTCTAATTTTCCTACATTCATGGTTCTCACATTCCATGTTCCAATCACTAGGATCTGCTTACAACTGTTCCTCTTCCTTTGTATTTCCATACTTGAACATTCTACTTGGTTTCCCTTTGTGTTACTCTACATGTGTTCTCTTGTACATAGTGTTTTCAGAGGCCTGGATTTCAGAAGTGGATGGCCAATCCTTCTTCCTAGTCTGTCTTAATCTGAATGTTCAGATTTAGAGGAGTATCTGTCAGACAAGCAATTTGTGGAGCAGTGAAAGATAAA
>NW_006399803.1:13899449-13902733 GCF_000299155.1 Elephantulus edwardii
AGTGTCAGAGACAGTGCGATTGGCACAGGACAGAGCAGAGTTTAGGGCTGTTGTACATAGGGTCGCTATGAGTTGCAGGCGACTTGATGGCACATAACAACAACAATGAATCGCAAGCCACTCAATAGCACGGAACAAGAGTCAACTGTGACTCATAGTGATAAAACAGCACTGAACTTTAGCAAGAGAAATAGGACAAGGGACTAAAATAAGAGGCATCCAAATTGGCAAAAAGAAGGTAAAACACTCTCCTTATGCAGATGACGTGAAAGTAAACTTAAAACCCCAAAAGATTAAGTAAACTGTTGCATATGGTCTAAAAATACATCAAAGTAGCAGGATATAAGATAGACATACAAAAATCATTTGGATATCTCTATAGTAACAAAAAGAAAGTAGAAATGGAGCTAAGAAATACAATAGTTAACACAAGATGAAATATTTAGGAACAAATTTAATCAGAGACAAAACATGCCTATACAAATTAAATTACAAAATATAACTTCAAAAACCAAAAAGAGATCTAGAGAATGAATATGAAGACTCAAGGTCATGAAAATTACAATTTTACCAATGGCAATTTCTAACTACAATGCAATTCCAATACAAATGCCAATTTTATTCTTCAGTGAGATGGAAAAGACAATTTCCAATTTTGCCTGGAATGGATAGATAACCCTAATAAACAAAGCATTATGGAAAAATAGGAAGAGGGTAGGAGGCATTGCACTTCTTGATCTCAAATCCTACTACACAGTCCTGGTGCTCAGGACAGTATGGTAATGGTACAGAGACAGGTACATAGATCAATGGGATAGAATTGAGAACCCAGAAATAAATTTGTCTTCTTACGATAGACTAATTGTTTAAGTAAATCAGTTAAGTGGTGAAATGAAAACTTCTTTAACAAAGGGTTCTTACAAAATTGGAAAACCATCCGCAGAAAACTGAAGTAAGACCCACATATACAAAAACCAACTCAAGATAGGTCAGAGACCTAGAAGTAAAATGAAAGACTACAAAATCCATCAGAGAAAAATTAGGAACAATTCTAGAATCTCTAATATACAGCATAGGCAGACTTCTAAGCATAATAAAAATTTACAACCAGGAGATAATAAAATAGATGACTGGCGATTTTAAAAAAAAAACAACCCAAATACCTAGACATATGAGAAAAAAAAATTCTTCAAGAAAGTGAAAAGAAAGGTCACAGATAATGAAAAAAAATTGACAATGACCTAGCTAATAAAATGTTCATATGTAAATTTTATACCATACTTCATTCAGCATTTCAACAAGAAAAAGATGAACATCTCAATCACAGAAAGGGGTAAGATATGAAAATAAACACTTCACTAAAGAAGAAATTCAGATGGACAGCAAAAATATGAATAAATATTCAAAATCCCTAACTATCAGAGAGAAGCAAATCAAAATGATGTATCATCTCATCCCAGCAACAATAGCAAAGTTGCCAACAGGCTAGCAAACAACAAATGCTGGCTCTGTTGTCAAGAGAACTGAACTCTTATTTTCTGCTGGTGGGAAGGCAAAATGACTCTACCACTATGGAAGAGAGTCTGGCACTTTCTCAAAAATGTTGGAAGGAGAAATATCGTTTGATCCAGTAATTCTACTACTGGGAATATACCCTTTAAAAAAACCCCCAGAACCGAGACTCAAACAGATGTATGCACACCCATGTTTATTGCTATATTATTTACAATAGTGAAGAAACTGAAGCAGCCCAACTGCCCATCAACAAATAAATCACTAGAAAATCTGAGGTACATTCACACGATGGAATATTATGCAGCATTGGAAAAATAATGAACATGTAAAACACTACATGGCATAGGTGAGCCTGGAAGACATTATGTTAAGTGAAATGACTC
Organism: Elephantulus edwardii; assembly: GCF_000299155.1. Lineage (NCBI taxonomy): Eukaryota > Metazoa > Chordata > Mammalia > Macroscelidea > Macroscelididae > Elephantulus > Elephantulus edwardii. Next base: position 13,901,348 of record NW_006399803.1, read on the forward strand.
AGTCACAAAAAAGAAAAATGCTGCATAACGTTGCTGTTTTAAAACAGAACTGGCACAGGGCAGGGGTGGGAGTGTGATTCAGAAGAGAACAAGAAAAGAATAGATACATAATGAACACTGCACTGAAACAGATGAAGGGGAGGACCATCTGAAAAGAATGTATGATTAGCCATCATCTGTGTGACAATTAACAATCTGGAACAAAAGGTGCATTGCAAAGTGGACTGGGGGACGTGGAAGGCAGGGGGAGGGAGAAAAACGTGCAACAGTGAGTGAAAACACAACCTTTCTGTAAACTCTCATTAAAATAAGAGTTTAAAAACTTTTAAAAATAAATAAAAATTAAAAAATTAAATTCCAGGTGTGATGTATAGAGCCAGGAGATACAACAGAAACATTAAGTGCATTACTGGGCCCATTACCTCGAATGTCCCATGAAACCATAACTCGAAACCCCCAAACCAACTACAAAATCCTATGAGGGTTTTGGAGTTCAGTAGCTGCTATATTCTTTCTCTTTCAAATATATCTATCATATCACTTTAGCCAATTCAACTTTTTACTGCTGCACAATTTATTACAACAATGGCAATAGTTGGCCAGGTATACTGGCCTTGATCACAAAGACCTTTTTATCACTGGTATTCCTCCTTTCCCTGTCTTTCTCCCACTTCTCATGGAAACTAATAAACGTTGGTGTCTATATCTACCTCTTCTTGTCCTTCTATTTAAGTGAGGTCCTATAATATCTATTCTTTTGCGATTTATTTATTTCACAATAATCTCTACAAGATCCATTCACACTTCAACATGAATAAAGATTTCTTTTCTCTTGCTGAATAAGTAATATTCTATTAATATATATTATATATGTAATATATTTTGCTTATCCAGTCATTTGTTGAAGGGCAACGATTCAGTTTAGTTTAACTATTGAAACTAGTTCTGTTTAACTAGTGAAAATGTCAACCTTCAGCATTAGGAAGCTTTCTTAAGAATATTTATATGTTTAAAAGTTATAACAACTCCAAGCATTAAATTAAGAATCTTGGAGGGTAGTGAACTTATGTTAATGGGAAGGAACAACTCAAAATACTAGAATGAGGGTACTGGGACAATTTGAAGAACATAATCAACAGTTGTTGTTGTTATGTGCCGTCGAGTCATTTCCGACTCATAGTGACCCTATGCGCAACAGCCCTAAACCCTGCTCTATCCTGCGCCAACCACACCGCCTCTGACACACCCATCCTGATTACCCCAGTCACCAAATCAATCCATCTCATAGAGGGTCTTCCCCTCCTGCATTGTCCCTCAACCGTCCCAAGCATGATGTCCCTCTCCAAGGACCCGTCCCTCCTGGCAACATGTCCAAAGTATGTCAGA
>NW_006399803.1:13906403-13908544 GCF_000299155.1 Elephantulus edwardii
CCATGCCAGTCCATCTCATCTCTCCAATGCCTAATATGTCAATATTTATGCGTTCCATTTCTTTCTTAACAATTTCTAATTTTCCTTCATTCGTGGCTCTCACATTCCATGTACCAAGCACTAGGGTTTACTTACACCTGTTCCTCCTCCTTTCCATTTCCATACTTGATAGTTCTACCTAGGTTGCCCTTTCTGTTAATCTGTGTGTGAACAGAAATCGTTTAATTGTTATGTTTTGGGTTTTTATATTACCAATAATGGGAAGTTTTTAAAAAAAGATTACTAATCAAGTTCCATGCAAATACAAAATGCCAGCCCCTTTTATTTTCTTAAAATTTTTTTATCTTGTGTACTTTTAACACACAAGATAAAGTTAAACAAAATTTAAAAAAAAAACAAAAACAAACAAACATAGGGGCTGGCATTTTGTTGTTTGCATGGAACTTGATTAGTGATCTTTTTTTAAAAAAAAACTTCCCATCAACTTGACTCTGGAAACTCCATGAATTTTGATAAATGTTGATAGTTGTAAAGGGGTTTCAGGTCTTTTCTTCATAGGGTCACTAAAAGTCATGCTCAACTTGAAGGCAATCAACAACAACTTTTAATACAAGCTTGCCATTATTTCAGAGTCTGTAACGGGGGGTTTCCATTTCTCTTTTAATTGAATTTCTTTTCTTTTTGGAATCATGATCAATTACTTGTAAAAGAAAATATTAAATAGCAGTTTGCAACTGACAAGGAGCTGCACATCTTAAAAAGACTTTTTGTTGCTGTTTGTGATACATCTATTAAGACCTTCTGGCAACAAAATTGACAGAGCACAATCAGTGTCATTTTTGTCAACGGTCCATGCAACAAAATAAAAAATACAAATCATTTTTTGTGCATATATACACACAAAAATACAATTTTCAATACTCCCCTTCAACTCCAAGTCATCATATTCCAGCTGCCAACCTTTTCCCATAATGTGTTATATTCATTGTCATCAGGTCTATTTCTCTCTAAATTTGTCTTTCATGGATGAAGGCCTAATTACCCTTAGATCCTGTTATTCTCTTAATCTTAGCTATGTCAGTTGCTCTAATGAACTCATGATGACAGGAAAAAGATAATTAAGATCACTGGAGAGAAGAGAAAATAAATAGGAAGAGAGAAAAGAAACAAAACCTCAAACCACTAAAGTGGGACATAGAAGCTGAAAGTGAGAAATTTTAAGGAAATTAGTGCTTTATTATCAGTTCTTGACTTTCAGAGTAGCTAAAAATGTATTTCTTTGTGTTGTTTTGAGTTCCCATCTACATTATTTGCCTTGAGGCTAAGAACACAGAAAGAATTTTTTTTACAACAGGCTCTGTCATTTTCTAGACATGTAGTCTAAACTAACTTCCTCATCCCTCGTTTCTTCATCTAAACAGAGAAAAAAAGAGGGTGGTGAGTGTAGTAGTGAAAGCAGCATGTGATCTTAACTAACTTCACAAGAGGGAAGAAAACTCACCAACAGCAGAATGTGAATGCCTATAAAGTCAGACATACTTTCCATGCTCTCTGTACCTTCTAAAAATTTAATCTCCAATTTTCCCTCTCAAAACTCTCAGTAAATTCCTTCTAAGGTTTGATAATTCTTTACATCAGTCTCACAGAAATCACACAGAATCTTCATGAGTTTTATGAGGAAAGTTACAGGTTACAGTTAAAGGATAGAGAAATACTCAAGTCATAACAGTCTCTTCTCAACTATGTGCAGAAACTCTTTCTCTGGTCCCCAGCCTCACTGCCTTGGTCACTGTATATTATAAATCTTTCACTCATAGTTAGTTCTCCTGCAAGTTTTCAGAGGCTGAAAGTCATATAAGAGGAGATTTCCTATCTTTGTTCCAGGGAGCACATGGTTTTGAACTGCTTTCGTTTTGGATTGGCAACACAACTCCTTTCCCAATAGGCCACTAGAGCTCCCTCTGGTGAGCAGAACTTCTTTAGTCAGCTGTGTGCCATCTCCATTCTGTACCTACCATATTAGGCCTAAAAAGGATAGATTTTAGCTCCATGGGTCAGCAAACCTAGCTCTCTCGACAAGTTCCTAAAGGGACTTGCTTCCCAACAAGTACTCAATCATCTTAATGTTAGGTACCATCAAG
>NW_006399803.1:13909829-13911648 GCF_000299155.1 Elephantulus edwardii
GTATAAAACCATTATTGTAGAATGAGTATAAGGATCCAAGAAGCGTGGGAGAAGGTGGGAGCAGAGGTATGAGGACGTGCCAAGCAAACTGAAACTATCAACAATCTCAATATCTTCATCAATCATGATGCTGCCAATTGGCCTAGTGGTAAGAATCTTTGTTTTCTTGATGTTGAATTTCAATCCATATTGAAGGCTGCAGTCCTTGACCTTCTGCAGCAAGTGCTTCAGATCCTCCGCAGTTTCGGCAAGCAGGGTTGTATCATCTGTATAACACAGATTGCTGATGAATCTACCTCTAATTTTGATGCCACAGTTCTCCTCATAAAGTGCATCCTCCTGGATAATCTGTTCTGCATAAAGTTGAAAAAATATGGAGATAGGACACATCCTTGACACAGACCCTTCCCAATTTTGAACCATGCAGTGTTTCCTTGCTCTGTTCTGACGACTTTCTCCTAATTCAAGTATAGGTTTCACAGAACAGTTTGTTGTGATCCACACAATGTACATTGTACCAAAAGGAATTTGTGGATACAGAAGAATTCATAACAACGTATGAGCAAGAGACTATCATGATGAAGGAGGAAGTTCAAGATGCTCTTAAAGAACTGGCAAAAAACCAAGGCTCCAGGAACGATGGCATACAGATTGACATATGCTCACCAAGTCGTTCCAAGAAATCTAGAGGACAACCATCTGGCCTACTGTTTGGAAGAGATTTATATTTGCACTCATTCCAAAGAAAGGTGATCTGACAGAGTGTGGAAATTATCAAACAGAATCACTGATATCACATGCAAGCAAGATTCTGCTGAAGATTATCCAAAAAGAACTGGAACAGCACATCAACAGAGAACTGCCTTAAGTGCAGGCTGGGTTTAGAAGACGCTGTGGCACTAAGGATATCATAGCTAATGTCAGATGGATCATGGCTGAAAGCAGAGAGTACCAGAGGAATGTCTATCAGTGTTTCATTGACTATGCAAATAAACTAGTAGAAAATAAAAAAACCCAAAACTGTCAGTGTAATTCATCTTATTAACAAAGCAAACAACAAGAACCACATGATCCTATCAATTGATACAGAAAAGTCCTTTGACAAAATCCAACGTCCTTTCCTGATTAAAAAAAAAAAAATCAACAACTTAACAATATAGGAATTGAAGAGAATTTCCTCAACTTAGTAAAAAGTATATTCACTAGCCTGAGAGCCAACATTGTTCTCAATGGAGAGAGATTAAACGCATTCCCGTTGAGATCAGGAGCTAGGCAAGGATGCCCACTATCACCTCTCCTATTCAATATGGTATTTGAAGTCTTAGTGGGAGGAATAAGACAAAAGAAGGAAATAAGAGGTATTCAAATTGGCAAAGAGGAGTTAAAATTATCTTTATATGCAGATGATATGATAGTATACTTAGAAAGCCCTAAAGACTCAGCAAGAAAAGTACTGGACATAGTTGACCAATTCAGCAAAGTGGCAGGATACAAAGTCAATGTACAGAAATCAATTGGATTTCTCTACAGTGACAAAGAGAATACAGAACCGGATCTACAAGAATAAATACTTGGGAGTAAATCTAACTAGAAACACAAAGGATCCATTCAAAGAAAATTACAAAACATTACTACAAGAAAAAAAAAGAAAGACCTGGATAAATGGGAGAATATACCTTGCTCATGATAGAAAGACTCAATATTGTGAAAATGACAATATTACCAAAGGCAATTTACATGTCCAATGCAATCCCAATACAAATACCAACTCCATTCTTCACCTTGACAGAAAAGATAAGCTCCAATTTCATTTGGAAAG
>NW_006399803.1:13911748-13917100 GCF_000299155.1 Elephantulus edwardii
GAAAGGTGATCTGACAGAGTGTGGAAATTATCAAATAGAATCACTGATATCACATGCAAGCAAGATTCTGCTGAAGATTATCCAAAAAGAACTGGAACAGCACATCAACAGAGAACTGCCTTAAGTGCAGGCTGGGTTTAGAAGACACTGTGGCACTAAGGATATCATAGCTAATGTCAGATGGATCGTGGCTGAAAGCAGAGAGTACCAGAGGAATGTCTATCAGTGTTTCATTGACTATGCAAATAAACTAGCAGAAAATAAAAAAAACCCAAAACTGTCAGTGTAATTCATCATATTAACAAAGCAAAGAACAAGAACCACATGATCCTATCAATTGATACAGAAAAGGCCTTTGATAAAATCCAACATCCTTTCCTGATTAAAAAAAAAACAAAACAACTTAACAATATAGGAATTGAAGAGAATTTCCTCAACTTAGTAAAAAGTATATTCACTAGCCTGAGAGCCAACATTGTTCTCAATGGAGAGAGATTAAACGCATTCCCGTTGAGATCAGGAGCTAGGCAAGGATGCCCACTATCACCTCTCCTATTCAATATGGTATTTGAAGTCTTAGTGGGAGGAATAAGACAAAAGAAGGAAATAAGAGGTATTCAAATTGGCAAAGAGGAGTTAAAATTATCTTTATATGCAGATGATATGATAGTATACTTAGAAAGCCCTAAAGACTCAGCAAGAAAAGTACTGGACATAGTTGACCAATTCAGCAAAGTGGCAGGATACAAAGTCAATGTACAGAAATCAATTGGATTTCTCTACAGTGACAAAGAGAATACAGAACCGGATCTACAAGAATAAATACTTGGGAGTAAATCTAACTAGAAACACAAAGGATCCATTCAAAGAAAATTACAAAACATTACTACAAGAAAAAAAAAGAAAGACCTGGATAAATGGGAGAATATACCTTGCTCATGATAGAAAGACTCAATATTGTGAAAATGACAATATTACCAAAGGCAATTTACATGTCCAATGCAATCCCAATACAAATACCAACTCCATTCTTCACCTTGACAGAAAAGATAAGCTCCAATTTCATTTGGAAAGAAGAGAGACCCCGAATAAGCAAATCAATCCTTAAAAAGAGAAACAAGGTATGAGACATCTTATTACCTAATTTCAACTCTTATTTCACTGCCATGGTGGTCAAGAAATGTGGTACTGGTACAATGACAGACACATAGATCAATGGAATAGGATTGAGAATCCAGAAATCAGCCTATCAACCTATATGGTCAACTGATTTTTGATGAGGAGATTAAATCAGTTAAGTGGGGAAATGATAACCTTTTTAAGAAATGGTGCTGGCAAATTGGAAAACTATCTGCAGAAGACTCAAGCAAGATCTACATCTCACTCCATTTACAAAAAACAAATTTAGGTGGATTATGGACCTAGGACTAAAACAAGGACCATAAACTTCATTAAAGAAAAGATAGGAAGAACTCCAGAAGTCCTAATCCACAGCATAAACTGTCTTCCAAGCATCCTGAAAAATCTAAAACCAGGAGAGGATAAAATGGATGAATGGAGCTTTCTAAGAATCAAATCCCTCTTCACATTCAAAAATCTCCAACAGGATAAAAAGGGAAGCCACAGATTGGGAAAAATATTTAGTAATGACATGTCTGATATCTAGAATTTAAAAAATACTCGAGCACCACAAGATAAAAATAAACAACCCAGTTGAAAAATGGGCACAGGATATGAACAGACACTTCATGAAAAAAGACATTTAGATGGTCAATAAACACGTGAAGAAACATTCAGATGGTCAATAAACACGTGAAGAAACGTTCAAAATCACTAGCTCTAAGAGAGATGCAAAGCAAAACAACTATGAGATATCATCTCACCCCAGTAAGAATAGCAAAATTTAGCAGAACAGCAAACAACAAATGCTCTCGAGGTTGTGGGGAAACTGGAACCCTTATTCATGGTTGGTGGGAGTGTAAAATGGTACAACCACTATAAAAGGCAGTTTGGTGCTCTCTAAAAAAATTGCAAATAGAAATACCATTTGATTCAGCAATTGATAAAAAATCTTTATTGCTGCTTTGTTCACAATAGCAAAGAGTTGGAAGCAACTCATGTGCCTATCAACAAACGAATAGACAAAATGTGGTATATTCACACAATGAAATACTATGCTGCTTTGAAAAACAAGAAACTCATGAAATATTATACAAAATGAGTGACTCTGGAGGACAGTATGCTGAGTGAATTATCTCATTCACAAAAGGACAAATACTGCATAATGCCACTGTTATAAAACAGGACTAATGGGAGGGTTGGGAGGAAACTAAGAAAAAGGGGATAAATAATGTAAAGGATATTGAAACAGAGGAGGAAAAGAACTGTGTAAAAGGAATATATGATTATGTATTATTGGCAAGACAAGAGTCCAGAATAAGATCTGCATAGTAAATCTGACTGCGGCCAGGAGGGAGGAGTTGTATAACAATTATTTTATTTTTTTTTTCCAAAGAGAAAAGTGAACTGGCCTGAGTGGGGAATGGAGGAAAATGTACAACAAGGAATGAATGAAAATTCAAGTTCTCTATAAATTTTCATTAAAATATCTTTCATTAAAATCTCAATTTTAAAAAATCGGGGAAAAAATATTACTACTGTTGCTGTTGTTAGGTGCCTTCAAGTGGCCTTCGACTCACAGTGACCCTATGTACAACAGCCCTAAATCTTGCTCTATCCTTTGCAAATCTTATTTTCTCTGATATATGTACCCTCCCAAGCATGACATCCCTCTCCGAGGACTGGTCTCACTTTGCAACATATCCAAAGTATGCTAGATGAAATTCAGAATCCTTGCCTCCACAGAGCAGCCTGGCTTTACCCTCTCCAGGACAAATTTGTTTCTTCTCCTAGCAGTGTATGAAGTACTGCCAGCCAATGTTAAAATGGGATTTTTTTTTCTTTATTTTTGGGAAAAAGATTTATGTAAATACTTTATTCAGCTTTAGGATACCTAGTTAAGTAAAGAAACAGATTTGTTAGCATAGATAACAAAAAGCAGAGTTAGAGCCCAGGGTCAAGGGGTCTCCAACCAGATTCCAGAGAATATGGGCAATGTTCAGAGTTTAAAATGCGGAGACACTGCCTTGTAGTCACAGAGGATTATTTTCAATTCTTAAAAGCTGATGCAATTTGTTCTACTGGGATTTTTTTAATGCTTATTGTACATTATCCCTTCTTCCCTTTCAAATGTTCTCATTAGTTGTGGAAATGTCTACTCTTTACCTATCTCACTATTATATATTTGAAAGAGATAATTTGTATTCTTTTTTTTTAGCTAATAATTTTTCCTGTTCAAATAAGTAGAATTAGTTGTGAATTTGCTTAGTAAATAAGTAAAAATGGCAATAAGTTACTGAAACATAGTGGAAGTTTTGGAATATGAATATTTGCATTTAATAAACTGACTATTGAGAGTAAAATGGAATTCAAGGGTAAGATTGGAAGCGATAAATTTTCATATGTGATTGTTGCAATAGAGCAGGTGAGAAATGATGACCTTATTAGGTCATGACCTAGTTTCATAACCTAGTATGATAGCAATAGACAGACTACTTTAGTCATTAATATGCATTGGTTATGAGCACTGCATCTACTTTATGCAACCACAATTCCTACTACTCCTTTTGTTTCATTTACTCTTTCATTTCATGTGGCTTTAGAAGACTTGACATGTGGCTACACGATTCACATATAAGTGTAGACACTGGGTTCCAAAGATTTAGTATAAAAAATGTAAAATATTCAAGTATTACTTATACTGGTCATGTTTGGTTTTCTTGAGTTAAGCATAAAAGTAAAAGTAACTTTTACTGTTTGTTTACACCTTGATTACTATGAATTTAAAGATAATGCTTGTTATTTAGATACTTGGGAGAGAACCTAACTAGAGATCCAAAAGCCCTATGCAAAGAAAACTAAAGAGCATTTCTGCAAGACACAGTAAAAGACCTAAAGAAATGGAAAAATGTGTCCTGTAACTCAATGTCGTGAAGATGACAATTCTACCAAAAGCAATCTACATGTTCAAGGAAATCCCAGCACAGATACCAAATTGATTGTTCAAAGAGATTGAAAGGGAAATTGTCAAATTTATTTGAAGAAGGAGGAGACTCCAAATAAGCAAAACACTTTAGAGAAACAAAAATAAGGTGGGAGGCATAGCACTTCCTGACCTCAAAACCTACAAAACAGCAATACTAACCAAAACAGCATGGCACTGGTACAATAACAGGCACATAGATTAATGCAAAGAATTGAGAACCCAGAAATAGACCCAGCTACCTATGGTCAACTGATATTTGTCAAGGAAACCAAAGCTATCAAACGGGGAAATGCACCAGGGATAACATTGCTGATGTCACATGGATCCTGGCTGAAAGTAAAGAATACCAGAAGAATGTCTATTTGTGTTTTATTGACTATGCAAAGGCATTTATTTGACTGTGTGGATCATAATTAATTATGGCTAACATGGAGAACAACGGAAATCCCAGAATGCTTAAATGTGCTCAGGTGAAACATACCTATGCAAAAAGGCCGTTGTGCAAACAGAAAGGAAACACTACATGGCTTAAAATTAAGGAGGGCATGTGTTAGGGTTATATTCTATTTCCATACCTAGTCAATCTGTTTGCTGATAAATTACTCAAGAAGCTGGACTCTATAAAGAAAAATGTGACATCAAGATAGAAGGAGGACTCATCAATAATGTTCATTATGTAAATGACACAACCTTGATGGCTGAAAGTAAGGAAGACCTGAAGCACTTGTTGAAAAAAATCAAAGAGTACAGCCTTCGATACAAGATTGCATCTCAACATCAAGAAATTAAAAATTCTTACCCCTGGACCAATAGGCAACATCACTACAGATGGAGAAAAGATTGAAATTGTCAACAACTTCATCTTACTTGGATCCACAATCAAGATCCTTGGTACTAGCAGTCAGGACATTAGGAGACTTCTTGTATTGGTAAAGTCTGAAGTTAGGGGCCTTTCCAAATTATTGATGAACAAGGATGTCAGTTTCAGACCTAAGTTGCATGTGATTCAAGCCATGGTGTTTCTGATCACCTGGTATGCATTTGAGAGCTGGATAACAAATAAACATGGATGACAAAAGAATAAATGATGCCGTTGAGCTGTGGTGTAGAAGGAAGCTCCTGAACATTCCATGGACTTCCAAAAGAATAAATAAATATACCCCAAAGAGACCATAACTGCCACCTAAGCAGATATATACACATCCATGTTTATCGCATCTTTGTTCACAATAGCAAGGAGTTGGAAA
>NW_006399803.1:13917731-13922468 GCF_000299155.1 Elephantulus edwardii
TTCCCCCTTTTAAAATAATTTTATTATTCATATATATTTTCAAAGTTATTTACATATCTATACTATAAATTGTATATAATGATGAGCTAAATGTTGATTTTAGACATTTTCTTCAAAGTATGGTTTGAATATTCAGAGATATCTAAATTTAATTGAAGGTGAATTCTGTTTCTGTATCACATTTTACTTTTTCTTCTGTTCTCAAAATGTATATTGCTAGTTAATCAACTGATATGACATTTAATGCTAATTAAAATAATTGTTGATTTTTAATGTTAAGTTTTTATGCTTTAAAATTAATTTATTATCTGGGGGTATAAATCCATATATAACTAAGATTATTATTTGTGGACATTTGACAGTGTTATTATTAAGAAAACTAATTGTGTACAATGGACTGATGTGACAGTAACAGTGAGCTCAAGTATGTCTCAGATTGTGAGAATGGCATAGGATAGGGAAAGGGTTAGATCTGTTGCTCATAGAATTGCTATGAGTCATAGAGAGAGCTCTGTTGGCCTAGAGGCTAGAATGTTATGCTACCAAGCCCAATATGATTTTAATCTGCCGCCCACAGGCCTGGTTTAAATTGTTTTTTGTCAAACATTCTTCTAAATGGTAATGGTCTGTCAATTTACTGTACAGAGTTAACTCGTGGTTGCTTTGATGTTAACACTGTGACACTGATGTGTCAAATGTGAAAATGGTTACCCATAGTGGACAGTATGTGTCAGAGCTCCCAGATTAAAACAGGTTTGGAAGCAGGAGTGGTATCCAATTCTAAAATAGCTTGCCTCCCACAACTCTATGAACTTAGACAAATGATGAAAATTAGATAAATATTCTGGTCTTTCATTCATAGGGTCGCTATGAATAATCTACAACTTGACATCACTTAACAACAACAACAACTGTCCATAGTCCTTCTCTGTGTTGGATGGGGGACAGCTCTGTATTACTTGGTTGGATGGAAGCCTCTTGTTGGAGCCAATAAGAGCCTTGTGCGTGGACCTGGGGTCTTTTAAAATTCACTTGGGCCCGAGGGCCTGCTTTAATTGTGCCTAAAAAGCACATCCTCCTAAGTGGTACAGCACTGTTTTGTCATTTCTCTGTATTGAGCTAACTTTTGATTGCTGTGATACTGAAAGGTATGCCATGGGTCCATCATAATGGTTACACATGGTTGACAATGTTTGGCAGAGCTCACAGATAAAGACAGGCTTGGAAGTAGGAGTGGCATCCACTTCCTAAACATTCCTGTGGAAACTTTGTGACCTTAGAGAAAGGATAATAGTTATAGAATGAGGTTAAGGTCTTTTGTTTATAGGGTCCATACTAGATAGCACTTAGCAACAACAACAACAACATATAACGCCAAGTCCTTATCTTCATTTTGGAGTTGGATGAAGTGGCTGGTCTCTGTTAGATGCTGCTCTTTTTTTGCTTGTGGATCTGTATGTATTGTTTGGTTGTTTTATTTAAGCCTCTTGCTTAGAGTCAACAAGACATCCTGTTAGAAACTAATATTTATAGCCATGCCCTTGTCCCCATTTTGGAGATGGGTGAAGCAGCTGGACTCTGTAAGAAGAGCTCTTTTGTTTTAGTTGAGGATGACTGTGGAATGTTTGGTTGGTTATTTTTAATTAATTATTATTATTATTAGAGTCTTTTTAGAGTCAACAAGACTGCCTAGAGGTCCCTTGTAATTAAAAGTTGGGCCCAAGGGATTATATTTTAAACCCTTGGTACTATATTTTGGAGGACCATTCTTCTAAATTGTACAGCTCTCTTTAGTCAATTTGCTGTGCTGAGGTAATCTGGTTTTGCTTTGATGCTGAACTTTATGCCATTAGGGTGTCAAATGCCATAACAGTTGCCTATAATGGACAGTGTTTGGTGCAGTTCCTAGTTTTAGGTGGGTTTGGAAACAGGAGTGGCACCCACTTCCTAAACGTACCTCTGGAAACTCTATAAGCTTGGAGAAACAATCTAGAAAGTCCTCACGTCTTTTGTTCATAGAGTAGCTATCAGTCGTGTGCAACTCGATGACACTCAACAACAATTGTACACATGAAGTATGAACATAAAGAAGAAAAAGTAGGTAAATTTTGAAGTTAACTGCTAAGAAAACAAATTATAACCAAAAAAATTAGGAAACTTCCATGAACAACCAAATTATTCTACAGAATGTTTTTGTGTTTTTATTACTTTTCTATTTTTCTCTTATAAAAAGAGAAAGAAAGCAAGAATATAGAACTTAGAGACATATTCAAGACATTTTATAATTAAATTTTTTTAATAATGTAGTTGACTTTATCTGGTTTTGCAAAAAAAAAATTGAGATGGAACATTATACAGTAAAAGGAAAAAAATGGCTGATATCAGACAACATTGGTTAAAAAATTGAACAGTTGACAGAATATTTTCAAATCTCAAATGTATACAGTTCAATTTAAGATTGAACTACTCAGAGACATTAACTAAGAACTCATAATTTAAAAATGGAAGCAGTCTATAAAGTATCTTGAGTGATAAAATGATCTTGCTTATTTTAAAGGAATGTTGCTTTATTCTTTCTTCTTTCTGAAGTTTTCTTTCATGTGAAGAAATCTTCATTATGTATTATTATTGATCCTCTTCTCATAATCAATTATTCCTCCTAGAGGAGACATAATGACTTCTCTAATTGCTGAATCAAAAGCAGGAAATATGCAACACTAGCTACTTTCCTTCATAATTGATTTCCCTTCATTATGAGCTTCTCAACATGGATCTTCCTTGTGCACTACTCCTCAGATACAAATAATACAAAATGTGTTTCTCTTGGTAAAAAAGAAATTATAAAACAATAAGAAGCTGAATTTGTCTACATTAAGATATCTGAGTTATAAAAAAATGAATTATGACGTCAAACCAATGGAAAGAATAATTCTAATCCACCATTGCTCCACAAAAGAAATATAGCCAATCTCTTTCCATTTGGTTATCGTCTCTGAAAACTCACTGGACAGACAACTATCAGGGGTTCCTCATCAATGATACCTAACAACAGCAACAACAAAGAAGAGTATATATACAACTGACAAAAAACAAGACTCGAAGACTTGACGGTGTACCAATTGACATATTTCAACAAACAGACACTTGCCCTGGATGTGCTAACTAAATTGTGCCAAAAAAATCTGGAGGACAGCCAGCTGGCCAACTGACTAGAAAAGATCAATATTTGTTCCCATTCCAAAGAAAGGTGACCCAACAGAGTGCGGAAATTATCAAACAATATCATTAATGTCACAACAAGCAAGATTCTGCTGAAAATTATCCAAAATCAATTGGAGCAATATGTCAACAGAGAACTGCCAGATGTACAGGCTGGATTTAGAAGAGGTGATGGTACTAGGGATAATATAGCTAAAGTTAGATGGATCTTGACAGAAAACAGAGAATACCAGAAGAATGTCTATCTGTGCATTATGGACTATGAAAGGCTTTTAACTGTGTGGATAACAACAAGCTGTGGCTGACTCTGAGAAGAATGGGAATCCCAGAACATTTGATTGTGATAATGTGAAACCTATACTTGGACCAAGAGGCAGTCATCAGAACAGAGCAAGGAGACACTACATGGTTCACAATCAAGAAGGGGGCCGTTCAGGGATGTACTTTGTCTCCATACCTTTTCAATCTATATGCAGAATAGATCATCCAAGAATGTGGCATCAGGATTTGAGGAAGGTCATCAACAACATGCGTTATACAGATGGCACAACCCTGTTTGCTAAAACTGAGGAGGACCTGAAGCGCTTGCTGCAGAAGGTCAGGTCAAGGAATACAGCCTTCAATACAGCTTGAAGCTCAACATCAAGAAAACAAAGATTCTTACCATTGGGCCAATTAGCGACATCAGTTTGGATTGTGAAGAGACTGAGACAATTAACAGTTTTAGTTTTCTTGGTTCCACAGTCAACATTCTTGGTACCAACAACCAGGAAATCAAGAGATCAATTGCATTGGGAAAGTCAGCTGTGAGGGAACTCTCAAGAGTTCTGAAGAGCAATGAAGTCAGGCTGGAGACTAAGGTGCCTCTGACCTGAGCTATAGTCTTTGCAATTATGTGCTATGCATCATAGAGTTGGATGATGATTAGGGATGATATAAGGAGAATTGATGCCTTTGAGCTGTGGTGCTGGAGAAGAGTGTTAAATATACCATGGACTGCTAGAACAAACAGGTTTGTCCTAGAGAGGATTAAACTGGGCTGCTGCTTCTTGGAGTCAAGGATTCTGAAGCTTCATCTGACATAATTTAGGCATGTTG
This sequence comes from Elephantulus edwardii, assembly GCF_000299155.1. Lineage (NCBI taxonomy): Eukaryota > Metazoa > Chordata > Mammalia > Macroscelidea > Macroscelididae > Elephantulus > Elephantulus edwardii. Next base: position 13,922,049 of record NW_006399803.1, read on the forward strand.
CAAGGAGGGACCAGCCCTTGGAGAGGGACATCATGTTTGGGAGAGTGGATGGACGGTGCAGGAGAAGAAGACCCTCAATGAGATGGATCGATTCTGTGATTGGGGTGATGGGAGTAAGTGTGTCAGAGATGAGGTTGGCACAGGGTGCAGCAGTGTTTAGGGTTCTTGTACATAGGGTTGCTATGAGTCACAAACAACTCAACGGCACATAACAACAACCCGTAGCTGATTCTCTGGCAGGTTTTCAGAGGCAGTAATCACATGAGAGGAGACTGTGCATCCTTCTCCTGTGGAGCATTTGGTGATCTTGAATGGCATGCCTTCAGGATTGCAGTACCACTTCTTGACACTAGGCCACCAGCGCTCCCAGTAATATAAATGACAAGAACCCGTAGCTGATTCTCTGGCAGGTTTTCAGAG
>NW_006399803.1:13922568-13924262 GCF_000299155.1 Elephantulus edwardii
ATTAATATAATAATTATATATCCCCCATCCCTGCATAACATGTCAATATTCTAAGAATATAAAAAGGTCAATAAATTTTACCTCACCCCTGAATGAGATTAAATCAATAAATTTCAGAAGATTCTCAATGAGATAGATTGACACATTGACTGCAACAATGGGCTCAAGTGTGTCAGAAATTATGAGAATGGCAAAGAACAGAACACGGTTCGGATCTGTTATTCATAGGGTCACTATGAGGAAACTTGACAACATCTAACAATACCAGCACCACAAAATATGACACTTTAAAACTGCTTTGTTGAAAGTACATATGTCTCTTTATTGAAATGTTTATAACAGGAAAAAGGATTCTGGTGTTGGACATTCCACTGAATTCACTATATTTTTCCTTTAGCTTATGATGTCATTGTTGTTCTGATAACTAAAACTGATATTGATATTAAGATTTCTTATAACTTGCCATATTTCAGTTCAAGGAAATTAAATATCTTGCCACTTTTGAATAATTTTAATTTTTACATTGCATATCTTTGAGCCAAATGATTAAGAGCAATAGTGTCACGCTGGAGATATGACACAGGACATGGTCTTTGCAATCACTTGTTATACATCAGAGAGTTGGACAATGACCAGGGAGGATAGAAGGAGAATTGATGCGTTCGAACTTTGGAGCTGGAGGAGAGTATTGAGAGTACCATGGACTGCCAAGAAAACAAACAGATTCATCCTAGAGAGGGTTGAACCAGGCTACTCCTTAGAGGCAAGTAGTCTGGGGCTTCGTCTGACATACTTTGGACATGTTGTAAGGAGGAACAGGTCCTTGGAGAAGGACATCATGCTTGGGAGGGTGGAGGGATGACGCAAGAGGGGAAGGCCCTCTATGAGGTGGATTGATTCAGTGACTGGGGTAATCAGGATGGGAGTGTCAGAGGCAGTGTGATTAGCACAGGATAGAGTAGGGTTTAGGGCTGTTGTACATAGGGTCGCTATGAGTTGCAAGCAACTGACGGCACATAACAACAACAACAAACATTGTGTATCAAAGATAAATGATAAAAGGATAATAATAATAAAAATAGTAGAAAATCATTTCTGAAGGTCATCTGGGATTTTTCTTTACCTAATGAAATTTCCTAGTAGCCTTGATTGGCTTCCATAGTTAGCTCCGACCAGATCAAGATTCTTGAGAACAGACTTCAGGACAATCTGCTATTATCAGTACCAAAAATCAATATGCTAAAAAAAATTAGCACAAATAGATTAACACTATAGAATTCTTCTTCTACATACTTCTCTATTACCATTTATCTCTGCCAGTTTTTATTTTCAGAAAACCTGGAACAACTATACATCTTAGTCATCTAAACCGTTATTTTTAAACATTTTTGTTGTAATCTCTAAGAAATACCTTTTAAAATATGAACAGTACATCCACAAATTTGTAGATATAAGAGCAAATTATCTGAGAGGCTGGGCTTATGAGGAGGAGTGTGGTGTTAGGATTGGTGGAAGATCTATTAACAATCTGCGTTATGCAGATTACACAACCCTGCTTGCTGAAACTGAGGATTACCTCATCACGTGCTGCAGAGGGTCAAGTACTGCAGCCTTCAGTATGGACTGAGGCTCAATGTCAAGAAGACAAAGATTCTCACCACTGGACCAATTGGTAGAATCAGGATGGATGGTGA
>NW_006399803.1:13924822-13926621 GCF_000299155.1 Elephantulus edwardii
TTAGGGCTGTTGTACATAGGATCGCTATGAGTTGCAAACGACTCGACGGCACATAATAACAACAACAAAAACAAGAAGAATATACACAAAGATATACCTAAAAAAATCTTGATGAAACAATATTAACTCTCACTATGTATTATTATCTGTATTTTTTAAAAGTTTTCTTAGGGAGCTCTGGTGGACTAGTGCACTGCAATCTCAGAGGTATATAGTTCAAATCTACCAGATTTTCTGCTGGAGAAGGAGGGGAAATCTCCTGTACCAGTCAGACCTGATTTGACTGTACACAAACAAAAAGTAATATAAAAATGATAAAAAATAAAACTAAAAAATTTTCTTTTTGGTAACTTTTCTACTTCATTTTGAAGAAATTCTGCATACGTTTCAATGGACAAAGTTATAACCTGCAATTTAAACGATATTAGTTAAGACTAAACTGGAGTGCTCATTGGAGGCAAAGATGATGAATCTTCATCTTTCCTTCTCTGGACATGAAGCTAGGTGAGGCTATTCATTGGAGAGGGACCCCATGCTTGGAAAGATGAGGAATCAGCAAAGGATAGGAAAACTTCCAATGAGAGAGATTAACATGGTGACTTCAGTAATGAGATTGAGTGTTTCACAGATGGTGAGATGGCATAGATTATTAGTGTGTGGTTCAGATTGGCTATTCATATGGTTGCTATGAGCTGTACTCAACTTTCTGGCACCAGACAACAAGAAGAACAAGTTTATTTTAAGATACAGAATATCAACAAGGCCAAAGTATATGATTAGTGAGAAGTACTGTCTACCTTTAAAGATCAATTCATTGATAAATTATATGGAAAACCATTGGTATGTCCTTAAGGTTAGAATAATTATCACAGGGAAAAATGCACTGGGGATAAGAGGCTTTCTATTATGTTTGTTTACTTCTTTCTGTAATGAATAGTGATTTATTCAACACAAAATTAATGTCAAGCAGATATTTTTATAGTGTACGAGCAAAACAAGGCTCCAGGAGTTGACAGTAAATCAATTGATTCATTTCAACAAACAGATACTGCCCGTCAGGAACGTATTTTGTCTCCATACCTTTTCAACCTATATGCAGAACAGATCATCTGAGACATTGGTCTGTATAAGGAGGAATGCAGCATCAGGACTGATGGAAGATCATCAACAACCTGTGTTATGCAGATGACACAACCCTGCTTGCTGAAACTGAGGAGAACCTGAACCACTTGCTGCAGAGGGTCAAGGACTGCAGCCTTCAATATGGATTGTACATAGGGTCGCTGAGTTGCAAGCGACTCAGTGGCACATAACAACAACAATACGAGCAAAAGTAAGCAAGTAAAGAAGAAGAAAAGGAAATGAAAAAGGAAGAAAGAAAAATATATAAAAGAGAAAGAAAAATACATATCTCCATTTAAAAAAGGAAAGAGATTAAGAAATGGGAGAAAGGAAATAAAAGCAAAAAAAACGTAGATTTAAATATATTCAAATAATAAAAAAATTAAGCAGTAGTTATCATTACAGCTGTAGCAGTAGTTTTTGTTGTTGTTGTTTGTTTTTTTAGCAATAAGCCAACTTAAGTTTTAATGATTAGTTATTATTGTCACAACAGGAGACCACAACAAAGGCAGCATGGTGGAGTACCCTTGGAGAGAGGGATTATATAACAATGAAAGAATTTTTCTTTTATTTTTCAAAGAGAAGAGGGAACTGGGGTGGGCGGTGTGGTTTGAATAAGTGCAAGAGTGAAGTAATGGAAATCCAAAGTCTCTGTAAACTTTCATTAAAATTAATTT
>NW_006399803.1:13928736-13929572 GCF_000299155.1 Elephantulus edwardii
AAAGTACAGGTTCAGTGAACAGCACAAATGTTTCCTAAATCATCCAGCAAACTCTATTTCTGAGCCATTATGTCATTCTTTCCTTCAATTACCCAGCAAGTAAAACTTTCAGTTCTGGCCTTCACCTCAAAACAGTTGCAAATCAGCTTTTCTTCAATCATTCAGCAAGCAAAACCTTTAACTGTGGCATCTACCTCCAACGTTCCTCTAGTTACATCTTGTAGCAGTCTTTTCACAGCAGTGCCACAGTTTCTTCACAATCTCTCTACCTCCATCACCACCTTTTTTCACAGTATGGAAACCAATCTCTTACACTGGCCTTACAGGGGTTGATGATTTGCAAGACCATGTGTCTGCAGGAGATCATTTTCCCCAATAAGAACTAATGCAATGACTAGAAAAGTGAATTTCAAGAGTGCTGACACCCCACACAGTTTGAAACACTTATTTAAAGACAAACTAATTCATAATCAAGATATGTTTGTAAGATGATTAAAAAAAAATTGCATTTCCATTATCAAAGTCCAACTCAACTGTTAATATATTTATCTATATGATGACTTTTATGCCTTTGAATTGTGATGCTGGAGAAGAGTACTTGCTGAATATCCCATGGACAGCCAAAGGAATAAACAGGTCTATTTCGGAAGAAATACAAATGGAATGCTCCTTAAGAGGTGAGGATGGAGAAACTTTGTCTCACATGTTGTTGCTGTTATGTGCCATCGAGTTGTCTGTGACTCATATCAACCCTATGTACAACAACCCTAAACCCTGCCCTATCCTGTGCCAATCTCACTGTCTCTGACATACCTACATGTTGTTGTTGTTGTTAT
>NW_006399803.1:13930707-13939101 GCF_000299155.1 Elephantulus edwardii
TCCGGTATTCCCTGCTTTCAGCAAAGATCCATCTAACATCATAGTTTCTTCATATTGCCAGGAGGGGCTATTTCCTGGAAAAGGACATCATTCAAGAAAAGGTGGAGGAACAGAGAAAGTGAAAATGAACCCCAATAAGATGAATTGACATGGTAACTGTAACGATGAGTTCAACCGTTACAGGAATTGGGAGGATGGCACCAGATGGAGAAGATTTCAGAACCATTGTTAACAGGGTTGCTATGAGCCATAGATGATTTGATGACACCTAACAACAACATGGCTTTTATAAGTACAGCTTAAACTTCTTCCATCAAACCATTGGCTCGTGGTTATATGCTTTCTGAAATATTTTCATGTCAACAAATTCCTTTTAGTACTGTGACTCTATGTCTATCCCTTATCTTCTTTTGATGCTTCTTGGATCATTTATGATTTTGCCCATGATGTCTCTCATTATTATAACTCAAGAGTTGGATTTGTTTTTCAGTTCTGTCAGATTGAGAAATGCTTAGCAAAGTTTTTTCTTCTTTCTATTTTTTAACTCTAGCCCTTTGCATATTTCATTGAATACCTAGCATTGTCTTCTTAAGCTATTCTTGAAATCTTCTGTTTATCTCTTTTACCATTTTATCTCATCCTTTTATTTTGGCTTTCCAATACTACAATGCAATTTTCAGAGTCTCTCCTGATATGTTGGTCTTTTCTTTCTTCATTTTCTATAGAATTACCTCTTGCTCTCCTCATGAATTATATCCTTGATACTATTCACAACTCATCTGATCTTCTAACAATAATGTTCATTGTCTCAAACCTATTCTTGTGATGATTTTTTTAAACTCAGGTGAGATAGACTCATGGCATGGTTCTTGACGTTTAGTTCTTTGTAGACTTGTGAGAATGAATTAGCAACTTACCTGTCCATATTAGAATACACCTGCATGCTTAAAGGAAAGAAATATATCCCCTCAACACACATACAAAATCTAATAAGTCTGTTACCTCAATGAAATTCAACACCTTCGGGTGAAGGCTGATTCAAGTAATGGTCTTTTCAATTACTTGCTATGCTTCTGAGAACTGAACGATGAATGACAGAAGAAGAATTGATGCCTTTGAGTTGTGGTGTTGCGAAAGAATATTGAATATCCCATGGACTGACAAAAGAATGAATAGGTGTGTCTTAGAAAAGGTGCAACCAGAGTACTCCTTAGAAGCTAAGATGACAGAGCTTCATCTCTCAGACTTGGGATGTGTTACTAGAGGATATTATTTCTTTGGAAAGGGATATCATGCTTGGAAATATTGAGGATCAGCAAAAGAGAAGAGGACATGTGCCCCTCTGCTATGAGTTAGATTGGCATGGTGACTTCAGCAATGGGTTCAGGTATATTAGAAATTACAAAATTAGCACAAGATCAGACAAGATTCAGGTCTGTTGTTCCTGGGTCACTTTGAGTCATACTCAGCTTGACCGCACCTAACAACAACACCATGGCGAAGTTCAAGTTGTGGCCCCTGTGAGTAAAAGTTAAAACACTTGGTGAACATCTAGATTTAAGAGGACACATATTCTTTAGATATGTTACTCCTGTCCATTTAATGTGTGCCCTGAGTGTGTTCTGTTTTCAGTGGGAATAAAAGAAGGTTCTAAAACAAATACCCAAACTAACTGCCACCAAGTAAGTCTATTCTGATTTATAGAGACCCTACAGAATTTCCCATAGGAAACTCAGGCTTTACATCTTGATGGAAACAGACAGGTTTCTCATTCTCTTACAAAGTTCCTGATGTGTAAAAACCTCTGATCTTTTGCCTGGCAGTCAAATCCTTTAACCACTACACTAGTAGGGTCATTTATTATTATATGTGCAGTCTGTCTTAAATGTTATTTCTTTACTCGGATTTTCCTGGTCTAGAAGAGCTAGTGATGCTTGAAGTGTCAGTGACAGAGAGAAATACTGTAGAAAGCCTTTTCCAGTCCTTTATATATAAACCAAGGAGCATTGTACGTCATGAGTTTTGATGCTAACCTGAAGGCTGTACATCTCTAGTAGGTTGAATCCACCAGCAGCTCCATGAGCCACTGATGAATAGTTTTCTTCTGTTGTGATTTTCAGCCTTGGAAATAAATGTGATAAAAGTGAGTTTGAGTTTTAGAAGTGAATCACATCACAGATCCTTTATATTTTAAAGGGAAGTCATACCAATTTTTATTAAATAATAACATGTTGAAGTCTTAACCTCTGGTATTTTAGAATATGACCATTTTGAGAAATTTATTCTTTGACAATTTTTTAATGTTAACAGGAGGTTATACTGCAGTAAGGTGTATGCTAATTTAATCTAAGAAGTATCATATAAAAAACAAAACAAAAGTCTTGGAGAATGAAACATAAAATAACTATGGGAAGACAAGAATTACTCTATACCTATAAGCCAGGATGTGCATAGGGCTATCAATGACTGGGAGAGATAAGAAAAAATAGTTTCCTATGATGTTCAGAGAAAATATAGAGCTGCTTACACCCTGAATTAATTACTCTACAACTGTGAGACAATAAAGTTTGTTATCATAAAGCCACCAGTGTTTCTCTAATATTTATAGGAATTTCAGAGGCCTGTTATTTCAGAAATGGGTGTCTAATCCTGCTTCCTAGTCTATCTAATTCTTGGAATTCCTTTTAAACCTGCCCACCATGGGTTACACTTCCAGCATTTGACACACCCATGAAAGTAAAGAAGACCATCTCAGCAACAGATTGACACAATGACTGCAGCAACAGACTCAAGCATATTAGAGATGATGAGAATAGCACAGGATAGGATAGGGTTAAGATTTGTTGTTCACAAAGTTGCTATGAAGCACTCTCAACTTGATGACACCTAACAACAACAACATAATCCACTTAGTTTGGGGTCCTTTTTTTACAACACTTCTAGGAAACACTATTTGCAAAGAGCTATTTTCATGTTGAGAAATGGATTTCAGCTTTCAAATGGGCTCTTTAGTGGAGATTGATCATAAGATCATGGGCCACCAAGATACCATGTGACATGAGCTGTTCAAGAAACAGGTGTGTGTGACCCATCCTAGAAAGAAAGTCGGACATGCACACCACTGTAACATGGAAGTGATACATAACAGAGGTATTAGAGCAAGCTTTGAGGATACAGGTAAATTCCACAGCCATATACCTATTATTTGCCTTCTTTCTCCTGACATATACCTATGAATTTCCTATGAGTTAGGTAATGAAAACACAATAATAAAAGCTTGTTTTATAGGTGACCCACAGAGAGTTTCAGAGGTAGTATCTTGTGGGGATTCTTACCAATGCCAATTGGAAGCATCATGATAGGTAGAGGGGAGATTGAAACTGTTAACAATTACAGCTAGCTGGGTTCCACAATTAACACTCTTGACATTAGCAACTAGGAAATCACAAGATGAATTTCATTCAGAAAATCTTCTGTCAGGGACCTCTCTAAAGTGCTAAAGAGCAATGATGTCAGCCTGGAGACTAAGGTGTGACTGATCCAGGCCCTGATCATTGCAATTACTTGCTATGCATCAGAGAGATGGACAATGGCTAAGGAAGACAGAAGGAGGATCAATGCCGTTGAGTGTGGTGCTGGAGAAGAGTGTTGAAAATTCCATGGACTGAATAGAGAACAAATTTGTCTTGGAGAAGGTGAAACCAAGTTGCTCCTGAGAGGTGAGGATTTTGAAGCTCTGTCTCACATACTTCAGGCATCTTGCCAGGAGAGACCAGTCCTTGGAGAAAGACATCATGCTTGTAAGGTGGGGAGACAGTGCAAGAGTGGAAGACCTGGATGAGATGGATTGACACAGGGTTAAGGGTACCAGGGACAGTGAGAATGGCTCAAGATAGGGCAGGGTTCAGAGCTAATGTGCATAGGATCACTATGAGTCACAGATGACTCAAAGGAACATAACAACCACAACTTGCAGGGATAATGTTTATCCTCTTTCTCCCACAGAATCACTAGTGGATTCAAACTGCTTAGAGACGTGCCATCATCAAGTTGACAGTGCAAATCCTTATAAACTATGCCACCAGATCTCCCCTTCTTGCCCATAGTAATTTGCTATACAAAAATAAAATTTAATTTTTTTTTTGCTATAGAAGTTTATTTTGATGTTTCAAATTTGTAAGTCTTGTTCAGTAATGAAAATTTTTTTTACCATATATTCCAAATTTTTTTCTGATCATCATTATTGGAAGTACCACATATACATAACAACTGTAATACATTTTTTATGTAACCACACATTCTAAGTGTGCCTAAATTCACACTTTTGAATGTGGGTCCCTTACAGAATATTGCTGCAGGTCTTTCAATCTAGAAACAATCTTATTTGTCCACCCCACATGGCTAGCTTTGGCTAATGGGATGTCTGTGAACTTTACGCTTATAGAAAACTGAAAAGTGCTGGTGCCTTAAGGTTTCTCATTTCTTAATGTTATTGTAAACTCTTTCTCTGGTTATCAAGTGAACAATATCAACAAAGCTATCCTGGAAAAGAATCACAGATTTTAAGAAGGAAGGATTTTTAGTTACTTAAGTACTGCTATAATGCAATATCTAAAATAGATGGCTAAGGCGATGCCCTGCTCTGCCGGAGAAGGATGGACAATCTCCTCCCATACAGTTAACTGCCTCCAAAAACCCACCAGAGGGTCAGCTAGGAGTTCTGACTCTACAGTACGCAACAGCAGCAGCAACAACAACAAAAAAGAGAAATAGATGTGTTAACTTGCAAATTTGGAGGCTAAAAACGCAATCCAAGTACTTGGCCACTTTAAATGTTTTCCTTTGTTTGTAGTGCTGGGTACTCCTGGCCGCTTGGCAATTTTTGACTTGTAGATGACCTTCACATGTCATCCGTCTTTCTCCACGTGTAAATGTGCCTTGTACCGCTATTTTTGTAGCTCAGAAGAGATTAGATTTATGCAAGATTAGGTTTGTACTATGGTTTCATTACCATAATGAATGAAATATTCTATTTCCAAACTAGATGACATCTAGGTGTAAGAATAAGATTTAGGACTGTAATGCATATTTTGAGGTACACAATACAATTCTTAGCAGGATGTATATAGTTCAAGCTGTGTTCAGATTTGGAAGAATGTTCTGCCAAAAATAATTGAGTCTAGCTCTGATTGCAAGTGTTACTAAATCAAACGCAGGATAAATTACCAAGTACAAAATTTTTTGTTGTTCTAGTTGTTGGGTACCATCGAGCGTGACCCGTTCCAACCCTATGATAAACAGTTCTGAACCCTGTACTATCCTGTGCCATCCTTGCAGTTTCTAACATACTTGAATTTATTGCTGCATTGTATCGATTCATTATAAGGGTCTTCTCTTTTTGCTGATCATCTGCCTTTTTCCAATCATGATGTCTGTCTACAAGGAATAGCATTTCCAAATAACAGGCCCAAAGTGTGTAAGAAAAAGTACTGCCATCTTTGCCTTCAAGGAGCATTCTGGCTGCACTTTCTCTAAGACGTCTGTTTACTCTTTTTCCAGTTCATGGTACATTCAACATTCTTCTCCAACACCACAGCTCAAGGTTTCATTTTTTTCTATCATCCTTAGTCATTGCCTAGCTCTCATATGCATAGCAAATGATTGAAAAGACCATGGCCTAAAAGAGATGTCCCTTAGTCCTCAAACTGACATAATTTGTATTCAATAATTTCTAGAAGGTCCTCCTCTGCAGACAAAACTACAAAATAGAGAACTAAACAAACACCTGTTTTAACTTGTTGAATTTTGAGGTAGTTTATCAGACAACAAAACTTAACTGACTTAGTAAACATTTTTACCATCTCTGTTACTAAGAATATGGTTCTTAGAGACTAAGGTGAGCCAGAATTCCTACAGAACAAACTCTCTAAAGCCATAATTTCTGGCCTTGAAAATGCATAGGGCCATTGTTGGGAGTACTATTTTATACCATCTCCTCGAAATGTCATTGCTATTAGGTGCCATCAAGTCAACTACGACTAGTAGTGACAATAGATCTGAACTTTGCCCTACCCAGATCTATCCTCATTATCTCTGATATGCTCGAGTCCACTGTTAAAGTCACAATGTCAGCTCATCTTGTTGAAGGTCTTCCTTTCTTTCTCGGACACTTTTCCTTTCTCAGAGTGATATCTTTTCCTAAGAGAATGGAAGACACTATTCTTGAAATAATATATGAACTAATATGTTTGATTCTTGGTTATGTTATGTTAAATTGAGCTAATAATTTAATTTCATTTTCTACTTGTAGTAGAATTTCACATATAAAAGGGAGATATATAGATGATAATACCTACTTGAAAGGAAGGATAAAAAGTTTAAATGAGTTATACATCTACTTTTTCATAATTCCTGGTATATAATAATTTATTAAATTTGGCAACATTATCACACAAGTATAACAATAAAATAGAGCTTTCAAGAGCTAACATATATTATGCAGGTGGCATAATACCAAGTTCCATGCTATACTCACTGCAAACTAAGTATTAAATTTAAATTTTATTCTTGTAGAAATATCACACCCTTCAGTGGTGACATTCAAGTTACCTTTCCTTAGTAAGAGTATGAATGAGGACCAAAGCAAAGACTTTACCAACCCACAAGGAAATTTCTCACTGACATCCAAATGCAATATCTAACTGGAAGCAGCAGGAGGCAGAGGAAAAAACAGACTCAGATGCATTTTAATTTGGCTTCTGTAGTATCTATATTCTCAAGCCTACCTTTTGGTTCTCCTTTAGTGGCAAAGGTTAAGGTCAACCTTGTTCTGTTTCGCTGTGCACTTTGAGAGATGCGTGCCAGTCTGTCCCAAGTCTGTTGTATCAGTCAACTTGCCACAAAACCATAGCACCTCGAGTTCAAGCCAAAGCTTATGTCCACAGTACAATGCTTCAAGGAGGACAGTATGGCATTAAACTTTACATGGAAAAGTAAGCACAATGCTAGAAGATAGCAACACAGAGATTAGAACTGTGTGAGAATGATGAAGATTTTCAAGTGTGAGGCTAAAAATGTAAAGCATGATGTGAATATGAGAGAAGCAGAATGAGCATTGTTGTTGTTTTTCTGGAGTTATTAACAGATGAGGAAACAGTCATTGTTGCCAGGAAGGTGATAATACAATAGCATTGGTTATTCAGCAGGAGTCACGCAAATCTATAGCTGAAGTCTTTGCTGGTATCTCAAGAAACTGTAATAAACAATAGGAAACATCATGCTATATGGAGAAAAGATAGACATTGTTCATGATTTTCTGTTATTTGGATTCATAATCAACAGTACTGGCAGTCAGGAAATCAAAAGACATGTTGCACTGTGAAAGTCTACTGTCAGGTATCTCTCAAAAGTATTGAAAAGCAATGATGTACTTAGAATGGGAGGAGATCCTGCAGGACACCTGGTAGCCTCGAACAGCATGCTTTCAGGATTGCTGTTCGAGGCTACCAGCGGTCCTGCAGGCTCTCCTCCCATGTGATTAACTGCCTCTGAAAACTCAGCAGAGTGTCAGCTATGGGTCAGTTCTGACTCTACTGTACACAACAATAAGAAGGCACACCTGATACAAGCCTTGTTATTTTTAATAACTTGAACAGTAAATAAAACAACAGAATTGATGCCTTTGAGTTATGGTGCTGAAGAAGAGTACTAAATATTCTGTGGACTGCCAACAGAACAAACAAATATCAGAGAGTGGGTTCAACCAGAGTGTTCCTGGGCTGGGATATAACTCTCTGTAATATTTTTTTTATGATTGTGAGCTCTAGACTCAGTTATAGATTGAGACTGTTGGCCTAGAGCAAGGTATTAAAATCAGCATGAAATTCATCTTAGTGTCCGAGTAAAAGGTTCACAGGAGAAGTGTGAACAGTTCTTCCAGTGTGAGTGGTCTGTGTGAAGTGTCAAAGCCAGGGTAAAGGGCTAGGTGAGAAGGACATCTGGGCAGGGGGACCACTGGACTGTAGGGTCAGAGTGGATATTATGAGGCATCCAAAGAAGGAGGGGGCGAAATTATGTAAGGAGGGAATGAGGGATTGTAATGTGACTGGGAGTTATATCTGAGTAAGAAGTCTTTTTGAAAAAGCAGTTGATCTTTTTATTTTTTTTAAATACTTGTTTATTTACAAGCTCATATACATTGTTTTTCACACCTGATCTTTTCCATCTGATCTTTTCCATTTCTTTCACACATATGCCATCAAATTGTGTGACTCTATGATTTATACCCTTCCATCCTCAGACCTCTGCTTCGAGCCCATCCCCCAAATCTTCATAAACCTTCTACAATGATGGTCTTATTCAGTATTTGTCCTTATGGGACTGAGTTACTTCATT
>NW_006399803.1:13943980-13944918 GCF_000299155.1 Elephantulus edwardii
GATGCAGCATTACTTTACTCTGTTCTGATGACTGCCTCCTGGTCCAAGTATAGGTTTCACATAAGCTTAATAAAGTGTTCTGGGATGCCCGTTCTTTTATTTTTATTTCCATTCGTTCATTGTTGCACTTTTCACCCCTCCCCAGCCTGCCCCCTTCAGTACACTCCCCTCTTGGAAAAGTAAAAGAAAAATTCTTTAATTGTTTTACAGTCCCTCCCCCCAGGTCCACTCCACTATGCATCTCCTGATTCCTTGACTGCTGGTAGCAAGGGTGTTGATTGTGGATCCAAGTAAGATGAAGTTGATGACAGTTTTACTCTTTTCCCATTTATCATGATATTGCCAATCAGTCCAGTGTTAAGAAACTTTGTTTTCTAGACCTTGAGATGCAATCCATATTGAAGGCTGTATTCCTTGATCTTCTGCAAACAAGTATTTTAAGTCTTCCCTGCTTTCAGCAAGCAAGTTTGTGTCATCCGCATAACACAGGTCATAGCTGAGATATGTTCTAATTTTAATGCCACATTCCTCTTCACAGAGTCCAGCTTCCTTAATAATTTGTTCAGCATACAGATTGAATAAGGATGGAGGGAAAATATGACCCTGATGCACTCCCGTCTTAATTTTAAACCATGTAGTCTTCCCTTGTTTTGTTCGCACACAGCCTCTTCGCCTAAGTTTAGGTTTCACATAAGTTATAGTAGTCTAAATTTGCTGTGTCCCATATGTAGAGAACCTTTATTACATATTTCTCATTCTATCTTTTGTTATATCCACAAAGAACAAATTGAGTCATATAGGAAATGCAGTACTTCCAACAACGTACCAACCACATTTAGTAGAGATTTCAAACTCGGCCTATCTTATTAGATCTTTACTATTAAAGAAAGAGAGGAAAGGAGGTACAGAAGGAAGAAAGAATGGAGAGAAAGTGGGAA
>NW_006399803.1:13945018-13959125 GCF_000299155.1 Elephantulus edwardii
TGGCTAGCCAATCATTAATGCATTTGACACACCATTGTCACGGTGTTCAGCCTCACAGCAACCACAAGTGAACGCTGTATGGCAACTTGTACACCAGGGCTATACACCTAGAGGAATGTCTGAACAAAAACAATGAAAGACAGGCCCAAGGGCAGCAGATTAAAAGTCATCCACCTTTGGTTTGGTGGCATCACTTTCTGTCCACTGGGCCAGCTGATCTCTCTCTCTGTGTTGATATTATTGTTGTTAAGTGCCGATGAGCCGCAGGTGACTCATAGTGACCCTATGAAGGAGAGTCCTTGACGCTTCCCAAGTTAGGTAGTAATTTATAAAACCATTGCTCATGTAGTATTCCATTGCTATGTAGTATTCCATTGTGTGAATGCACCATAATTTCTCAAGCCATTTGGTTGTGTTTGGACATACAGGCTGTTTCCATGTTCTTGTGATGGTGAATAATGCTGCTATGAACATTGGTGTACAAGTTTCCATTTGTCCCTTAGTTCTCAAGGCTGTCAATTTTATGAAAAATATCCCCATAACATCAAGTTAGGGAAGCAAAAGCCTTCAGGAAAAAAACTATAATAAACTTTTGATATGATAATTGAATCAGAGACAATGGTATGAGCTCGTCTTTAGACAAACACAATGAGCATCTACAAAAGAATGAGTGGTGTCCAGTCTTGTACCATTTTCACAAATTGTGATGTTTGCTTGAGTCCATTGTCATGATTACTGTACGTTTTAAGCATATTTCAGCACAGCATCTCATCTTCAAGCACTTTAAGATAATACTTTGTTGAAGTCCATAGGGTTTTAACTGGTGAATATGAAATTACATCATTAGATCTTTCATTCTAGTGTCTTAGTCTGAATGTTCTGCTATAATCTGTTCATCATATTGATGCTTCTAATATTTGCAGTACTAGTAGCATAGTTTTCAGCATCATAACCATACTCAAACTACTACGGCACAAGAAACTGATGGATAATAAGGTAGGTAGGTAGATAGGTATATATATACATATAGGTAGGTAGATAGAGACAGAGGGAGAAAGAGAGATTGCCATTGAAAGGAAAGTCAAAGGAAAATAACAGTATTTCAGTAACAATGAACAAAGTAAGCATGTGATATTGGCTTCTTTTTACCTTATTCCACCGGGTTCATTAAGAATTACTAGGGAGTTGTGATGGCTTTGTGGTAAGGAGTTGGGCTGCCAATCTAAAGGTATGTGGTTCAAATCCACCAGCTGATCCATAGGAGAAGGATGGACAGTCTTCTTCTTTTTTGATTTATTTAATTGGGACTTTAATGAAAGTTTAAAGAAAATTTGGATTTCCATTCATCATTGTTGCACATTTTCCTCCCTATAACCCTCTCCCTCCACATTAACTTTTCTCTTTTAAAAAATGTTTCAATTACTGACTCTGATAATGAAAACCTACTGGAGGGTCAGCTGTGTGTTAGGGTTGGTTTTTTTTTCTTTTTAAAAACTTTTTCATTGGTTTGCATACAAAATTTGTATACATTATGATTCATCCATATACATTGTGTTTCACATGTTATCCATTCACATTGTATTCCATATGATCATTCCCATACATTTTGTTTGGTGTGGGGTTTTATGTAAAGAAAATTTTTATTTTATATTGGTTTACTTACAAAGTTTGTATACATTGTTTTTCACACTAAGGTATTTCCCATTTCCTTTACCCACACCTTATGTGTTAGTTATGACTCTGCAACTCTACAACAGAACTAAGGACAGGAAAATAAACCAAATATACCTAGGACATTTTGCACCAGAAAGCAAAAAAAGTGCTCAAGCGAATGCATCAGAAAGATGTTAAGGCATTTTGACTGTGATTCTAGTAATCATTTAATGGCAAGTTGAGTAATCAAATAAATAACTGCAATGATTGATTAAAAAAAAGAACATTTCATTGTTATTGAGTCAAAACCTCAATAGCTGACCCTCCAGTGAATTTCAGAAGCTATAAATCCCAGGTGAGGAGACTGCTCATCTTTCTCCCATGGAGCATCTGGTAGATTTAGACCTCCTGCCTTGGGTTTGCAGTGTAATTCCCTATCCACTAGGCTACCAGAACTTCCCAATAATGCATGCTAGCCCATTCAATGAAATAAGAATAAAAAATCATCTTACATTTAAATAAGTAAATTGAAATGTTTTCAAAGGGTGAGAAAGGAATGGTTTCAAAGTAGCTTCCTACAAAACACATTAATTACAAGGAAGAGAAAATGAATTTATTATGGAGAAACCATTCTTAATAAGGGATTAAAGCAAACCTTAACAGTAATAGGTTAAACAGATGTATGCACACCAATGTTTATTGCTTCTTTATTCACAATAGCAAAGACATGGAAGCAACCCAAGTGCCAATCAACAAATGAATGGATGGAAAAACTATGGTACATTCACACCATGAAATATTACACTGCATTGAAAAACAATGAACTCGTATAACATTGCTCAACACGGGGAGAGCCTGAAGGACATTATGCTGAGTGAAGTATTTCAGTCACAGAAGCACAAATATTGCACAACACCACTGTTATAAAATAGGACAGACAGAGGTGGGGTTGGGGAGAGACTGGGGGGAAATGGATATATAATGAACACCGCATTAGATCAGATGAGAAGAACTGTCTGAAAGGAATATATGATTAGGCCTTATATACATGACAACAATCTGGAACAAGGGCTACATTGCAAGGAGGTCTTGGGGAGGAGGAGTAAAGGGGAGAAGAAAATGTGCAATAATGGAAATGAAAAATTTTCAATGTTCAAAAAAATATATTGTGAACCACATGACAGGACACATTGAAAGCGAGCACATTGTCATCTCTGCATTATTCCTGCCAAAATTGATGATCTGAATATGACCAATCATATTCTAAAATAATAAGTCGGCTTTTAATTTTTAAAGATGTTAAATAATGAACTCAAAGGCAGGCTGAGAAAGTGGTCTGCCCATAAACTCATTGCTGTTGAGTTGGTTCCAACTCATAGTGACCCTTCACCGGGTTACCAAGTCTGAAAATGTCAGTGTGAGTTCATTGCTCATCCTTCTGCAGAGGAACTGGTGATTTCCAACCACTGGAAATCTGTGGCATTTTGGGTAACAAAACAACACCCAGAAGTCTTTGCAGGTAGTGAAAACCAAAGAGACACAACAACTAAATGCAATCAGTAATTCTGACCTAGATTCTTGTGGGCCAATGGAAAGTGTTGCTCAACTGATCAAATGTGAATAAATTCTGAGAATTAGAGTGGTATTATGTGGATGTTAATTTCTTAATTTAGATCACTGTATGTGCAAGAAAGCCCTTATTTTTAAGAAATACATTTTAAGTCAGTGGAGCATTCACTCAACAATTTTATCTCCTATTGTTCTAGGAAGCAAACATGCTTCTATTATATTATGAAATTTTCCCTAATATTAAGATTTTTTCCAAGAATTAATTTTAAGAATATCACAGTTACACTTCACATGGAATTACTACTTTCTTTTTTCCAAGGGGAAGTATTTTTAAATTGTCCCTATTCAGGGATTTTTCATAGTAAATAATTGAATATTTATAAATATTTCTTCAGAAGACAATCAACACAATTAAATTTTTCCTTTTAAGCCTCCTAGGGACTTTTAATGCTGAACAAATACTTAGATGCCAAGGGAAGAAAGAGGCTGTGTGCTAGTCAGATATGGGGTATCAAAGAGATGCCATAGCCCTGTAGCTTCTAAGAAGGGTTAGATGGGTCCTTCTAAATTAATACTTTTAATCACAAGCTGAATCTTTAAAAGCTAAGTGTAGAGATAAGAACAATAACATTAACGGAGAGAGAGAGAGAGAGAGATCAGCTGTCCCAGTGGACAGAAAGCTATGCTACCAAGACAAAGGTGGGTGACTTTTAATCCGCTGCTCTCAGGCCTGTCTTTCATTGATTTTGTTCAGACATTCCTCTAGGTCGTATAGCCCTGGTGTACAAGTTGCCGTACAGCGGTCACTTGTGGTTGCTGTGAGGCTGAACACTGTGACACTGTGACACTGATGTGACAAATGCATTAATGGCTGGTTACCAATGTGGACAGAGAGTGGGGTGGAGCTCCCAGATTAAAACAAGCTTGGAAGGAGGAGTGGCATCCACTTCCATAACAGCTTGCCTCCTGGGAAACCCTATGAACCTGGAGAGAGGAAGAAAGGCACCCAAGAGTCGAGGACTCTATTCTCCTTTATAGGGTCACTATGACTCGCCTGCGACTCATGACTCATGGCACTTAACAACAACAACAACAGTGATAAGAACAGCTATTTGTCAGACAATGTCGTTTTCTTCTAAATTTAGCAATTATCACTTCAAGTAAAGGAATCATCCTTTGTGATGATACCCAAAAATACATCTCCTTACCCACATTATTCTGCTTTTGTCAAAGACCCAAAAGAATTCTGAGTTAAAGTCGTCACCAAAAAAAAGGAGGAAGGGAAGAGGAAACAACATGAACACGTGTAAAGCACTATGCAACTTTATAAAATCTTAATGTTGACAGCAGGTACTTAACGAGCATAGAGCCAAGAAAATGATGACTACTTGGAAAATTTGTGCATAGTTAGACTAAGAGAAAGAGAAGGAAGTTCTAGGACAAAAGCTGAAGTTTTCTAAAGATACGACTTCTGGATACAATGTCAAATTTGCATGTATGTCCTGCTCTTATAATTATGGTTCTTGTGTTGTCATATATATAAACTGTAACCTTGCAAGATGAGAAAGATCATCTCGCTACCATTATTCTCAGAATTGCATTACTAGTTTTAAAACTGAGTGACCTTGTCTTGGATCACAATATGGAATACACATGGTGCAAACAGCTTACAATCCCCTGTTAACACGGTTAATGAAGTTAGCGTTGGTCTCTTAATTTTGTTTGCCTTTTCATTTTCTCCACATCAAAGAAAAGAAAATTAGATCAAAATTAATGTCTAGGCTCAAGAGACATTGAACTTCATGCCTACTCTCTTTATTACTCCAAATGTAATTAAGTATGTTGACTTCAATAAATGCACCTTCTGCTATGCATGCATCGATTTCAACAGTAATGAGTTTGCATTCATTATAATTTATTTTAGCAAGATAATTAATACAACTCTTGTTTATTTCTTCAATCATGAAAAAGAATGAGTGTTTGCTTATTTGTTTGCACATGTTGATGATTCAGTGGTCTTTTGTGTGCTTCTAAATTGCAGTATGAAATAAAGTGCAGGCTAAATGGGAGCTTCAAATCTTCCATCATTGATCTACAGCTTTGACCTGGGAGCTCAGAAATCATTTCTAAGGAAGATCCAGGTGCATCTATTTTTATTCTAACAAATTTAATGAGAGTCTTGACATCACTAAGTCACTAGTTATGCATCTTTAGACAGTCAATCATATTTCTACATGCATATGATTCATCTTAAATGGTAATTTTCAGTCTCATAATTTTATTTTGCTATTTGGAAATCTAGATTTCTGGTTTATTATACCAACATTCATATCTTTCTCTCTTACATATTTCATCTATCAGGTTTCTTCTGGTCTTTTCATTCCTTTCATTACTCCCTGCCTCACTAGTCAGCGAGTTCATTTCTAACAGGATCACTTCCTTGAGGAACCTTAGTGAGCAAAGACACAAGAAAAGTAAAACAAATAGTTGAACTTTCAATTACTCAGCAAATTCTTTTTAGATTTTTTCTCTTTACATAAATATGTAGAGGATCAATGTGATAGATTTTAACTAAACTTTTAACCTATTTTTAAGGAACTTTAAAAATGTCTATAAATAATTGAAGAATGCAATCTTCTAAATATTTATGTTTCAGTAACTTTCTCCAATAATTCCGTCAACTAGGACTCTCTACAATAAAGAAAATACTTTATAGCCTGCCTGGTAGAAAAGCCAGGAGTCACATATGGCTATTGAGAAGTTAAATTTCATTAGTTGGAGAAATTACATGTTTAAAATTTTATTTATTCTTAATGAAAATAACCACCTGTAACTGGTGGCTGCTATGTTGAACAGCACAATCAAGATAATACAATCTTCTTTTGACAAGTGGTTAAACTCTCAAAAACCAAGTACTTAGAAACTTGAAAACTCCTCACTGACCTTTCATTTTAGAGAAAAAAAATATAAAACCAAGAAGTGTAAACAATGGATTTGATTTATATCTTGAGTTTACATTTAAACAGGCTGCAAAGGCAAGTAAAATGTAAATCAAAAATACTTCTTATTCTTCACCTTCTAAAGTCACTCTCGGTTTGTTCAACTGGATTAATATCAAATAAAAATTATACATTGAACCTTAGATGCAAAGATGTACTTATCTAAGCATAAATTTCTATAAAAATAATATTTTCATTTACTAGATAGCAGATATCATCTTCCACATCACTGGGCATCTATTAGTGGTGATAGGAAGAAGGGAGAAAGGGAGAGACACACCAAAATATAGTAGAAACATCATTGTGAAGCACAAATCCATGTATGGGTAGGCAGAGAATACAACGATTAGAGAAAACTAGATACTTAATGGGTTAAAAGTCACAAATTAGTAATTTAAAAAATTAAATTCAGAAGTTACATTGAAAGAGTCTATATGATTAGTTGTTGTTTTTATGTGCCCTCAAGTTGTTGAGACCCATAGCAATCTCATGTACAGAAGATCTGAACCATGCCTTGCACTAAGCCAGTCTCACTAATTCTGACATACCAACCCATCATCTCATCCGGGGTCTTCCTCTTCTGTGCTGTCTCTCCACCCTTCCAAGCATGATGTCTTTCTTCAAGGACTGGTCTCTCCTAGCCATGTGCAAAAAGTATGTGAGACAGAGCTTCAAAATCCTAGCCTCCAAGGAGAAACTTGGTTTCACCCTCACCAGGACAGACCTATTTGTTTTCTTGGAAGTCCATGATATGTTCAAGACTCTTCTCCAGCACCACAACTCAAAGGCATCAATTCTTCTTCTATCATCCTTAGTCATTGTCCAGATCTCTGATGCATAGCAAGTAATTACAAAGACCATGGCCGGGATGACTAGTACATGTTCTAAATATACTATATTCAAGAGAGATATTTTCTTCAGTCTGCAGTACATAAATACTAAACCAATACAACAATCTTCTAAAATACATTATTGGTGTTATTGTCTAGCTATCTTCAAGCTGGTTCATAGTCATAACAACTCTATGTACATACAATGAAACCCATATTTATTCTCCATCATCCTTACAATTGATGTTATGTTTGAGCCTGTTGTTGTAGTCACTGTCAATATATTTCATTGAAGGTTTCAATTTTTTTATAACTCTTTTTCTTCCAAAGGAAGGAAAAAGAAAGAATGGATGTCTTTGAATTGTGGCAGTAGGAGAATTGAATGCACTAAGGACTGCCAAAGAACAAACAAATGTGTCTTGGAAGAATTACAACCTCAGTACTCCTTAGAGGTAAAGATGGTGAAACTTAGTCTCACGTACTTTGGGCGTGCTATCGGCAGGAGTCTGAATGTGGAAAAATACATCATGTTGGGAAAGGAAGAGAGTCAATAAAAGAGAAGAACAATCTCAGCTTAACGGATTGACATAGTGACTGCAACAATGAAATGCAGCATGGTAGTGATTGTGAGGGTGTCTCAAGATAAGGCAAGATTTGGTTCCGTTGTTCAGAGAATTGTGATGAATTGTAATTGACTCCATGACATCGAACAAAAGCAAAATTTCCAAGCAAGATTAATGTCTTTCTCGAGATAGTGATCACTCTGGATAACATGTTCAAAGTACATGATACCAAGTCATACCATCCTAGCTTCTAAGGAACATTCTAGCTACACTTCATCCAAGATAGGCTTTCTTTGTTCTTCTGGAAGTCCTTGGTACATTTAGTATCCTTTATTAATACGCTAAACTAAAAGCATCAATTCTTCAGTCATTCTTATTTATCGCTCAGGTTTCATATGCATATCAGGTATTTTAAAAAGTACCATGGTTGGGGCCAGGTATACTTTAGTCCTCAAAGTAATAGCTTTGGGCTGTTTCCATGTTCTTTCAATCAGTGGTTAATAACACTGCTATGGACATTGGTGTACAAATCTCTGTGTCTCAGTTCTAATTTCCTTGGGGTATATTAGTGGAATAGCTGAATCATATGGAATTTCCATGTTCGGTTTTTTGAAGATATACAAAATTGCCTTCCAGAATGGTTGTACCATTTTAGAATCCCAACAACAGTGTATGAGAGTTCCCAGCTTTGCACATCCTCTCCAACATTTATTGCTTGCTGCTCTGATAAAAAGATAGTTTTTGAGTGCTAAGACACGACTTAACAAATTACCAGTACCAAAGAAAGACCTGATCACAATAAACAAAGGCCAGTGGTAAACAAAAATTCTGTTTTGTTCTTTGCTTGACTTTAGAAACTTATTTAGTAACTCAAGGTTGACAATGGCAATTAGATCCTTTATCTGACTACATAAAGAGATCATTGAATCTTGCCACTGCTACAAAGTACTATAATACTTTAATCAGAAATTTGGTATCACACATCTTCAAAAAAGGAAACAAATTTTCAGAAAACCCTAATTTCGTCTTGTCTAAAGAGCAGAAAATGGGACATGGGGCACAGGGACATGAGTGTCTTTCTGAAAGGTACAGAATGAGTGAGAATAGCACAGCCCCTCATAGGCTCAGAGCAGAAAGGAGATAAAGAGCCTGTAGCCTAGCCCCATGGTGCTTCACCAACAGCAAAAGGTTTTTTATTCACTGTTGACTCACAAACTTTACTACAAGTTGTGGTACTGAGAATGGAGTTTATTGGGGAAATAAGTTGGAGAATGGGGGAGGCAAAGAATATCACCCAATGGAAGTCCAGGTTTTAGTGCAAGTTCCAAATCATAATTTCTCAACTAATCTTCAATTATATTCTGTTTTTTTTTATCATTTAAATCCAAATCATCTAACAAGATTTGCCTTAGAGCAATTTTAAGTCAGCTTATCCTTAATTGTACAGCAAGAACAATAAAACCTTTAACTGTGGTCTTTATCTCAGGGATCCTCTGGTTACTCCTTGTCACAGTTTATCCAATGCCATGTCACAATCTCTCCACCACCATCACCAAGGTCTCACCACCCGCACTGTCTCACTCTCATCCGGATCTTGCTCCAGTCTCCCTGAAGTCTTGCTCCCACAAGTCTTGATACTCAATGTGGGAAGTGCTCTTTCTCTTCTCCTAGTCCCACAGCTATTTATAATTTGCAAGACCATTTGTCTGCAAATTATAAGGTAGCAGGAGACCAGAGGGGACTTAAAGGAGGTTAGGATGAAATGGGGCCATTGGAGGCCAGGGGCCAACTTAGATATGCACCCTGGTCGGGGTTTGGGTGGGAGATGATTTTGTGGGGAGTGGGGGACTGAAGAGTAACACTAAAAGGATTAAATAGGTTTTTGCTCCTCATGTATTTGTTTTCCTGGACCCAGGATTGGAGGGCTTCACACCTATACTCTGTGTATACAAGAACCAGATTTCTAATAATTCCCCTTTCTTGTTACGTATAAATGCTATAAACCAGATTATTTGGAAAAAAATAATGACTAATAATAAGCCAATGTTTAGGCTAATATTACAAGTCCCATGACTTAAATTCTCCATTAAATCATGTAGATAATTTATTTCTTTTTGGAATATGTTTTATTGATGTGATTATTTTTGCAATATGTAAATAGTGTTTCTTTTGCAATTTTTTTGAATGATGCCCATATTCCCATATTTCTTTAAATTATTTGTATTTTCTTATAGAAATTTTTAACTATAAAATATATCAAGAATACTGTTTTTAAGGCAAACTAAAACCTACTTTAAGATACAAAGTGTTAAATGCCTGTGTGAACCACTCTGATGCCTCATCTAAAATAATAGTCATAAATAATAAGAGGTTTATTTCTAGAAAAAATGATCTTTTTACTATAATTTTGAGGAAAGACTACTAATTAAGTTTTTACAGAAGTGCTAATATAAGTTAGAATGTTTTAAATTAAGGCTATAAATGTATTTGCATTTGTGCGTGATTTATTGTGACTGTTTACTTTTTAGATTTGCAACTTTAATGTACATTGGCTGTTTTATCCTATTCTTAAAAAAATAGCCTATATTATGTTTCATTTTATACTTTATTTTATACTTCATTGAGTTCAGTGGTGAAAATAGGCCAGAATTCCTCAAGCTCAGCATAGTTCATATTTTGAGACAAATAATTCTTCCTAGATGATGAAATATTTAAACATTTGATTACTGACTCCAAAGCAGAAAAAATTAATGACCTGCTCTTGTAAAGTTACAACAAAGAAAATCCTTTGGAACAATTGAACGCTGTCATAAGCAGTTTATTATAAGTCAAATTCATATGATAGTACTCAATAATATCAATAATAATTACTTGTTGTGAAGATTATCTTATGTATTTCAGAATAATTAGCAACTTTCACAGGTTTACCCACTCAAGGTCAAAGTAACATTCTCACTCTCCAACTTCAATATCTAAAAATGTTCCACTTGGGGTAAAATCATTTGAGTTGAATGTGTATATATATATACTGCTGTTGTTGTTATGTGCCATTGAATTGACTGAGACTCGTAGCGACCCTAGGAACAACAACACTATACCCTGCTCTATCCTGTACCAATCTTATTGCCTCTGATGCACCTACCCCTAATTCCCTAGTCACTGAATCAATCCATCTCATCAAGGGTCTTCCTCTCTTTCACTGTCCCTCCACTCTCCCAAACATGATGTCTCTCCCCAAGGACTGGTCCTTCCATGAAACATGTCCAAAGTATGTCAGACAAAGCTTCAGAATCCTTTCCTCTAAGGAGCAGCCTGGTCTCACCCTCTCTAGAACGAACCTGTTTGTTTCCCTAGCAGTCCATTGTATATTCCATACTCCTTTCAAACACCACAACTCAAAAACATCAATTCTCCTTCTATCATCCCTAGTCATTGTCCAGCTTTCTGATGCATATCAAGTAATTGCAGACTACAGCCTGGATCAGGTACACCTTAGTCTCCAGACTGACACTGTTGCTCTTCAGTACTTTGGACATATAATTTAAAAAAGAAAACATTTTAAGATCCATCCTGAAGTAACAAGATACTATCAGTACATGTACAAGGAAATCCCATTAATGCAACTATTAATCAAATATATGGATCAACTTGAAAACCAAAAATGAAAATGGATAATTTCTTACAACTTTTGTGGTCTGAAGTTGATATAATCAAGATTTGTTAATAATAATTGGTTATTGAAATGCTAAAGTTGAAAACAAAGAAGGACTGGTGCAATTATTATGGTTGTTATTGGGTACTACCGACTCATAGCTGACCCTCCAGCAGGTTTTCTGTGGCAGTAAACCACAAGGAGAAAATTGCTTATCTTTCTCCTGTACAGCAGCTGGTGGATCCAAACCACTTACCACTAAGCCATCAAAGCTCCCTGAAAAATGACGGGTAGTTGCAAAAGATAATTTGTGACACAAATTAGACTGGAAATTACATGCTTGAAATTTGTACAATGACTTGTTTATTTATTGCAAATACTTTAAAAAATAAATAAACTTCAAATATACCTGTGGATTTCACCTGATGAGCTATGTTGGAATCAGAAAGAGATCTTGAAAAAACTCAGTATTAGCAATCAACACCAAGCCAAGAGCTCACATGACTGTTAACTAGTCATATGCTGGTTCAAACTGAAGTTGAAGAAAAATTAAGTCCACAAGAAACAAAACATAAGTTTAAGTATTTTTGTTGTTGCAATTTGTTGTCATAACTAAGACTCATAGTGACACTATGCATAATAGTTCTGAACCCTGCTCTATCCTGAACCAATCTTACTATCTCTGACACACTAACTCTCATTTCCCCAGGTACTGTGTTAGTCTACCTCATTCGGTGTCTTCTTCTCCTGTGCTGTCCCTCGACCCTTCCAAGCATGATATCCTTCTCCAAAGACTGGCTTTTCCTGGTACATAACAAAAATATGTGAAATGGATCCCCAAAATCCTTGCCTCTAAGGCGAAGCTTGGTTGCACCTTTTCTAGGGCAGACCTATCTATTAGTTCTCTTGACTGCCCATGATATGTTCAAAACTCTTCTCTAGAACCATGATTCAAAGGCACCAATTATTTTTCTGTAATACTTGATCATTGTTCAGCTCTCTGATGTATAGCAAGTAATTGCAAAAACTATGGCCTGAAACAGGAACACCGAAGTCTCTAGAGTGACACCCTTGCTCTTCAGCACTATGGAGAGGTCCCAGACAGTAGATTTCCCTAATGCAATTCATCTTTTGATTTCCTGATTGCTTGTGCCAAGGATATTGATTGTGAAACCAAGCAAACTCAAATCATGAACAATCTGAGAATCTTGGTTTTCTTGATATTGAATTTCAATCTATATTGCAAACTACAGTCCTTGACCTTCTGTAGCAGAAGCTTCAAGCTCTCCTCAGTGTCAGAAAACAAGCACTTGTCATCTACAAACAAAGGTTGTAGGTTTATTCACTCATGATGCCATATGCCTTCTCATAACATCCAGCCTCTCAAAAGATCTATTTTGCATACAGATTGGAAAAAGTATGGAGACTGGCACATCCCTGACACACTCATTTTCTGATTTTGAACCATGTAGTGTTTCCTTTCTCTAGTCCTACAACTGCCTCCTGGCCTATATAGATTTCTCATGTGCACAATCAGGTATTCTGGGATTCTCATTCCTCTCATCTAATTGTAAAAACCATCTTAAAGATAGATTTGATACATTGCACGTTAATGACTGAATAAAAAACAAGATGAAGAATGATATCATTTAGGCAGAAAGCAAAAGGTCATAAAAAATACAAAGAAGAAATAAAAGATGAAAATAGAAATCAAAAGAGACTCTGAAACTTACATTGGAATGAAAAGAAGTAAAAGGAAAAAAAAAAAGAAATAATGCTGAGGTAAGAGAACTGAATAAAAGATTCCAAGGAGCAACTCAGGAAGACAAAGCAAATTATTACATTGAAATGTCAAGGGACTGGAGTTAGAAAACCAAAAAAGATGAACACATTCAGTATTTCTCAAGTTGAAAGAACTGAAGATTAAATTCAATTCTCTAGCAGTAACACTGAAAGATTCCATTGGCAAAATCTTGACTAATGCAGGAAGTATCAAGATGGAAGTCATACATAGACCCAATGTATGAAAAATAATTGATTGACACAGAACTATTTCAGGAAGTAGTATATGAGTAAGAACTAATAATATTGAAGGAAGAGATTAAAGATTAACTGATGGCATTGGAAAAGCATAAAGCCCTAGGAATAGAGGGACTATTAAACTGTTTCAGTAAATTGATATAACCTTGGATATGATTTTCAATCTTTGCCAAGAAATAAGAAAGAGTTACTTGGCCACCTGACTGGAAGAGTCTATATTTGTTTCCATTCCCAAAAAAAGATTAACCAACAGAATGTGAACAATATCATTAATATCATATACAAATGAAATATCACTGAAAATTATTAAAGAACAGCTGTAACAGTTTATCAAGAAGGAACTGCCCAAAAGTCAACCTGGGTTTAGAAAAGGCCCAAAGGATATTATTGGTGATGTCAGATGAATCTTAGTTGAAAATAGAGAATTCCAGAAAGATGTTTATTTGTCTTCTAGGACTATGAAAAGAAAACTGTCTATATGGATTAAAACAAATTATGACTAACGTTAAAAAGAATTAAAATTCCTGAATATTTCATTTTACTCATTCAAAACTTCCACATATATCAAGAAGCAGTTGTTCAAAAAGAACAAGGAAATACTGCATGTTTTAAAATTTGATAAGCTGTGAATCATGGTTGTGTCTTTTTCTCAATATCTAGTCAATCTGCATGATGATCAAATCATTCAAGAATCTGGACTATCCAAAGATCAACATGGCATCACTATTGAAGGAAGAGTCATCAACAATCTGAACTATGCATATGACAATCTTGCTTACAAAAATGTGAGTAAACTTTTAA
>NW_006399803.1:13961406-13962317 GCF_000299155.1 Elephantulus edwardii
CCTCCAAGGAGCACTCTGGCTGTACTTTCTCCAAAATATAGTTGTTCTTTTGGCAGTCCATGGGATGTCCAGCACAATTAAGTGTTCTGGGATTCCTATTATTCTCAATGTTAACCATGACTTGTTATGGAACACACAGTCAAATGCCTTTGCATAGTCAATAAGGCATAAGTAGACATTGTTCTGGTATTCTTTATTTTAAGCCGGGATCCTTCTGACATAAGCAATGATATCCGTGGTGCCATGGCCTCTTTTAAACCCTGACTGAACTTTGGCAGTTCCCTATATATGTACTATCCCGGCCATTTTAAAATGATATGTGATATTAATGATATTACTTGATAATTCAAATGCAAAAATATTGTTGAAAGATCGTTTAAAGTGACTAGAACAATATATTGGCAGGAAACTACCAGAAGTTACAGCCTTTGGTATGGATTACCTCTTAATATTAAGAAAGGCAGATTCTCACCACAGGATTAACAGTCAAACACTATAATAGATGGAGAAAGGATTAAAGCTGTCAGTGATTTTGCCTTGCTTGGATCAACAATCAACACCCTTGGTACCACGAATCAGGAAATCAGGAAACATTGCAAAGTGTGCTGTCAGAGACTTCTCCAAAATTATGAAGAGCAATGGTGTCAGTTGGAAGATTCAGGTCATGGTATTCCCAATTATCTGAGATAGATAGATAGATAGATGATAGATAGATAGATAGATAGATGATAGATAGATAGATAGATAGATGAAAAATGGACAATGTTATAAGGATGATAGAAGAAGAATTAATACCCTTTAGTTGTAGCACAGTATCTGACAGACAGTGAGACTCTGAGAAGAATGGGAATCCCAGAACATTTAATCGTGCTAATGCGAAACCTATACTTGGACCAAGACGCAGGTGTCGA
>NW_006399803.1:13972247-13976786 GCF_000299155.1 Elephantulus edwardii
GTGTACAATCTCAATGTCTTCACCATCCATCCTGATGCTGCCAATTGGTCCAGTGGTGAGAATCTTTGTCTTCTTGACATTGAGCCTCAATCTGTACTGAAGGCTGCAGTCCTTGATCCTCTACAGCAAGAGCATCAGGTCCTCCTCAGTTTCAGCAAGGAGGGTTGTGCCATCTGCATAACACAGGTTGTTGATAAATCGTCCACCAACCTTGACCCCACATTTCTCCTCATAGAGCCCAGACTCCCGGATAATCTGTTCTGCATACAGGTTGAAAAGGTATGGAGATAGGAAGCATCCCTGGCATACGCCCTTCCTCATTTTGAACCATGCAGTGTTCCCTTGCTTTGTTCTGACGACTGCCTCCTGGTCCAAGTATAGGTTTCACATTAGCACGATCAAGTGTTCTGGGATTCCTATTCTTCTGAGAGTCAGCCACAGTTTGTTATGCCAACAAAATATTCCTAAGAGTTGTTATCTAAAATTTGTGTTGGGGAAAAAAATATGGGAAACCTGTTTCAATATTCTTAACTATCCTAATCAATACTTTTCTTATATCCAAGTGGTTTTCAATACCTATGGTTCTCCAAAAGCTTCTTTTTGACAAACGGTTTGGGAGATTTCTGATCTAACTGGTCATTATTGTGGGAATACCTCCATTCTTAGTATTAAACTGCCAAGATAACTTATTTTGTCTCTAGAAATCATGATACCTGGCTACAATACGCTCTAAGGAAAGAAAAAACTGATCATACATGTAGTTTTGTTTGTATGTTTTATATATTTGTTTATTATTGATCAATACCTTTTATAGGCCTAACTGTTGATGTCCAATATGAAACCTGGCTGAAAACAGAGAATATCATAAGAATATCAATCTAGGTTTCATTGTCTATTCAAAGACATTTGACTGTATGGATCATGACAAAATATGGATAACATTGAGAATAATGGGAATTCCAGAACGCTTAATTATGGTTATACGAAATCTATACTTAGAACAAGAAGATATTATCCAACAAGAACAAGGGAACACTAAATGGCTTAAATTAAAGAAAGGTATGCATGAGGGCTGTATTATTTCTTCATCTCTATTCAATCTGTACATTGAGAAAACCACTCAAGAAGCTGGATTTTATTAAAAAGAAAGTGGCATCAGGGTTGAAGGAAGAATAATCAACAATCTACATTATGTAGATGGCATGATCTTGCTTCCTGAAATTTAGGAGGACTTGAAGCACTTGTTGCAGAAGATCAAAGATTCAAGTCTTCAATATGGATTGCATATCAACACCGAGGGACAAAAAGATATAATGACCACTGGGCCAAAAGGCAACATCATGATAGATGGAGAATAGATTGGAATTTTCAATAATTTTTTCTTACTTGGATCCAAAATCAACACCCTTAGTACTATCAGTCAACAGATCAGGCGACATATACCATTTGGAAAATCTACTGTCAGGGATCTCTCCAATGTTCTGAAGAGCAATGATGCCAGTTTAAAGACTAAGGTGCAACTGATTCTTGTCTTGGTCTTTCCAATGCATATTGTACGCATTGAGAGACGACCAATGAATAAGAATGACAGAGCATATATCCTTGAGTTTTGGTGGTGGAAGAGAGTGCTGAATATCTCATAGACTAGTAAAAAGAAAAACAGATATGTTTTGGAGAAAGGGTAGCCAGGATGTTCTTTAGAGGCAAAGATGATGAAGTTTTGACTTATATACTTTTGATGTTTTGTTAAGCAAGAAAGGGACATCATGTTTGAAAAGGATAATGATGCTTGGAAAAGTGAAGAGTCAGTGAAGAAAAGGAGGACCCTCAACAAAACAGACTAACACAGTGCTTAAATAAGCTGAAATATGTCAAAGATAATGAGGATAGCACAGGATAGGACACATTTCAGATCTGTTGTTTATAAGGTTGTTATCAGTTATACTCAATTCAATGGAATATGACAACAGCAAACAGTCATGATATTGAAACACAATCAAACTAAAATTGTAACTCTTCTCTTACAAGGAAGCTCTGTTATTCTAGTGGTGAAGCCAATCCAACAGCATATGGTTTGAATCCAGGAAATGTTCCATGAAAGATGAGCAGTCTCCTAGTATGTGATTCACAGGTCTCTGAAAACTTGCAAGAGGGTCATTTACAAGCTAGATCTGACTCAACAGCACATAATAACTACAACCTTTTTTACAGGACCAACTTTTTATCTAAACCACAAATTGTTTTAGAGGATTGCTCAATCTATGAAAGTAAGTCACTTCAATTCTCCAAAAAGTATATGCCTATCTGTGATTATAGTTGCAGTAGTTTCATTAGAGAAAACACATGTGTGAAGGATAAAAAGCAAGTGAGCAGGAGTCGTCAGAGACTACCTTCAGTTAACAATGACACAATCACACCAGTGACAGAGAAAGGAGATGTATGCATGCGGAACCTCCACTTACAGCATGGTTTTAGGAAATCTAGGGAAGACCAGTGCAATTCTTAATTACTCCTTATTAATGCTGTTTAAATGTAAGAAAATTATAAAATGTTATGTATTAATGCAGCAGTTTTCAATAAAGACTATTGTTTTGAAAAATAAATAATAATGGCTGTACCTCATTATGCAAAGTGTAGTCAGGGTGGGGAGTTGAAGGAAATGGGAAGGGTCTTGTGTGAAAAAACAACTTTGTAAATAAATTCGTTGTTTTGTGTTTTTTTTAAAGTGTATTCCATACATAAACGCTTAGCCATAAGCTTCTTACTGAAAGCATTTGGTGCAATAACAAAGAGATGGAAACAACCCAAGTGCCCATCAATAAACAAAAAAATGGACAGAAAAAAAATATAGTGTAGTACACTGGCACAATACTATGCAATGCAACACTGAAAAGCAATAAACAATTGATGAAATATCACCTAACATAGATGGATCTAGAGGATGTTATGCTGAGTGAAATAAATCAGTCACATAAAGACAAATATTGTAGCCTCAGTTTCCCCACTCTGGTGGAGCTTTTGTCTGACAGAAGGTTCAGGCAGGTTTGGTGTGGGCAACAAGGAAAGCCCCAGGGATTTCAGCAAGAAGGGTAAGGGGATCTCTTCACACCACGCCCACTCTGCGCAGCCTGGGCACCACAGGTGGCTCCTATATTCCATGACTCCTTTGGACTTCATGGCCATTGACTTTCTTCACTCTTCTTCAAATTAAAAAAACTCCCCCAAAAAACCACAAACTGGGCTTACCAGTATGACAGAGACTGCCGGAACCCCAGAAACTAAGATCCTTAGTCACTGTTCCAAACCCAGAACAGAACTTAGTCTTGTGACTTAACTTCCAGGCAAACAATAGATGGACGTATCAACCCAAAGAAAATCCCACTGGTTTTGAGTTGATTGTGACTCATAGCAATCCTCTTTCAGGTCTCTGAAGCTGTAAATATTGACAGGAAGAAACTGCCTATCTTTCTCCCTTGGAGCATGTGTTGAATTCAAACCAATGACCTTTTGATGAGCCGCCTCATACATTATGCATTACACCACCCAGAGCTACTTAGGTAGGTCTATAAGTGGATTACTAACACCAAGGATGAAATTACCCCTTAGAACAATATAAAATCAGAAGGGCAATATTTAGCTAGGGACAAAGCTCAGAAGATAAGAAAGAAATCAAATGGAAATGGGGAACACAGAGAGGAATGGAAGGAGAACAATGCTGCTACAATGTAAGATTTATGATTAGTCTTAAAAAACATTAAGTGTAGGAATTGTGGAAGGGAAACCCAATTTTCATCTGTAAACTTTAATTCATATATATTTTATAGCTTTTAAGTTCACTGACAATGAGAGAAGAAACAATTTGAAGGATAAAGTAGACATCCAATAATTATAATGAGAAGAGACAAATTGGAGAAAATTTAAGATGATATTATACTCATTAAAGAGCAAAGACTTTACTGTTATATGCTGAATTGTTAAAAATATTCTAAAAATTCACTTTGGAGGAAAAGTAGAATGAGAAATAGAAGCAATTCATGTCCACTTCTGCTTCAACCTCCCAAACATATCATTAAATGAATCCTAGGGCAGTAACAAGTAACGGCATGGAGATAGGCCAGGAGCATTGTTACATCAATGTAGATCACTCTATTTGGGATGGATGTTGTTGTTATGTGCCATCGAGTCACTTGCAACACATACCCTGCCTTATTGTGAACCAGTCTCACTGACTCCTACAGACCTACCCCCATTGCCCCAGTTGCTGTATCAATCCATCTCATCTGGGCTCTTCCTCTACTGGGCTGTCCCTCCACCCTTCCAAGCATGATGTCCCTCTACAAGTACTGGTCCATTCTGGCCATGTGCCCAAAGTATGTGAGACAGAGCTTCAAAATCCTTTCCTCCAAAGAGAAATTTGGTTTTACCCTGTGCAAGACAGAATGACTTATTCTCCTAGTGGTCCATGGTATGTTCAATACACTTCTCCAGCACTACCACTCAAAGACATGAGTTCTTCTGTCATTCTTAGTCATTGTCTAG
>NW_006399803.1:13976886-13981721 GCF_000299155.1 Elephantulus edwardii
ACATAACAACAACAACAACAGTTGTAGCACTGGAGGAAGTTACTGATTATCCTGTGGACTGCCAATAGAACAAACAACCATATCTTGGAAAAGGTGCAAGGAGAATGCTCCTAGGAGAGAAATATTGGGAAGTTTCATCTTTTGTATTTTAGACTTGAAAAGGGACATCATGCTTGGAAAGATGGATGGTCAGTGAAGCAGAAGAAGACCTCAATGAAATGGATTGAAGTAATGACTTCAGCAATATGTCAGAGATGAAGAAGATGGCACAGGATAGGGCAGGGTTCAGGTTGGCTGTTCATAGGGTCACTGTAAGTCATATCCTACTCAAAGGCACCTAATAACAACAGAACATATTATTAGAGATTTAGATAAGAGGTTTTCTGAACACTACTTCAGAAAAAATTATCTATAATATTCATGAAAGATTGTAATTTTGTCATTCTTTGTCTTCTTTTGTTTTGTTAGCTATCATGGAGCTAGTTCCTAACTCATGGCTATTTCCTGTACAATAGGGTTGATCCATTATGAACCAGAAGATTTTCACCATTTGACTGTGAAAATCAATATTCAAACCTTTCTTTCTATTCTTTCTTAGTCTGGAAATTCCACTAAAACCTGTTGCACATCCTAATAACTTGAAAGTTGCTACTCATATATGGTAACTGTGTATGAAGTCTATTTACTGGAAGATGAAGGTAGATTTCCCATATAGAAGGTGAGATTTCTGTCACTGATCTAGCAACGTTTCCACTTCTTTTTGTCTACACAGCATTTGATAAATGCCTAGAAGTCTTTCATTTCATTCTCAAAGCTAAAAATCTCTCATGGGACATACACTATATGTGAGAGTTTTGTACAATCTTTTTTTAAATGACTTTTATAGAAAGTGTACCAACACAGGCAGAAAAGACCAAAATTTCTATCATTATTACCCTGAGGATGAAAATGTATTTCACTTTATTTCAAGTGCTTAAAATACTTTTGATAAATGAATTTCACTCCTCATGAACATAAAGTCATCCCTGTGAATCAGCTTTCTCTGAGAATTTGTACTCAGAATGCGCTAGCTAGGCACATACATGTTTTAAGAGTGATTGTTAAAGCAAACTGATGAATAATCAATTTTCAGTACATAGGTATACATTTTAAAATTTCTTCACTGAAACCTCTAAGGGCTGACAAAGAACACACAATTGGAAAAACTAATTTCTTTGCTGAGAAGAATACCAGTAAAACATCAGCTTCAACTGTAAGCTAAGCAAAAATTTTTGGTAAGCTTTTTCCTGCTTTTCTCCTTTCTTCTTCCTTAATTGGTTGTCTGGGAAGATGGGTCAGGGTTGATTTCTTCATTCAACTTCTTCCTTATAGATAAACAATTTCTTGAATGCCATGCTGAGGAAGCTTTGAATGAGAAGTAACTGCTGTTCTCTGGCCCAGAGTTTATGGTACTTGAAAGTTCAGTGACATCAGAAACACACAATGCAGGTTAAGAAAAGCTGTGTGTATCAAAATATTAAAATTTGAGTGTCATCCTTGTTGCTTTCTGCCAACTATATGAAAAGACAAGTTGGTATTTTCCTTGTGGAAATTGAGCTGTGTAGAGATTTCTTTGAATTTCCTTTGAAGTGGCTGGATTCCTTTAATAAGCTCTATTTGACAGCTGATAGCCATGAAGTTAGCTAGAAAAATTACTCCATAAAAGAAAATCTCTCAGAAATCTCCAACTGCAATCTGTAAAACTACATTCAAATATTTAGCTACAACAATTTAAAATAAATTAATGCCTTTATCTTATAAGCTAATCTTTTTCTCTCTTTCCTGTTCAAATCATATTCTCTGTAAATGTTACTCTTTTATTTGAATTCTATTTAACACTTCATTTTGAAACATAGCATCTCGGAAAAAGTTTGTTTTATTTCTCTTCAAAATAAAGTGTGACAGAATAATATGCTTTCTGTGTTATTTTGGAAGGTTAGTAGTTGAATTCAGGAAAGAAACAGAATTTTTATAACATGATCTGAGTCTTTTCTATTCAGAGTTTCAGGAAACTTTCAAAATTGTTTATATCATCAATATTTGTGCTTAGAAAGCCATATTTTCTTATTTTTTTCTAACTACTTACATTCTTACTGTTGGTCAATTTACAAGCCTAGAGCTAAAGTAAATACAAATTCATTTGACTAAGTGTACACAAAGTTATTCCTTTAACTTATATGTGTTTTGGAATTACCTATACGCTGTGTAAACCGACTAGACAATTTAAGAAAGCAAAAGATAAGAATATGTAAGTAACACAAATAAGAGATAAAACTAGTGATGTTACAACAGGTTACCAGAAATAAAAGGATTGATTAATAATAGAATAGAGCTCTGGTAAGAAGCTGTGGTGCAAACCCAAGAAACCACTGTTTGAATCCAGCAGCTGCTTCATGGGAGAAGGATGGGGAATCTCCTCATATCCACTTAACTGCCTCTGAAAACCTGCTGGAGGGTCACCTCTGATTTGGTTCCGATTGGATGGTAGTCAACAGCAATAATAACAACAATGAAGATCTATGCTGCAAAACTTTGAAAAAAACTACAAAATATGGACAAATTTTACAAATCCATTACCTACCTCAATATAGGACACATACAGAATCAACAGTCAACATTTTACTCAATGGAGAGAGATTGCGAACATTCCTATCATGAATAAGAAATAGACAAGGACCTCCTTTAGCACTAACACTATTCAATAATATATTGAAAGTGCTAGCCAGAACAATAAAGAATCAATAAGGGGAAAATGAGAAATAAAAGACAGCCAAACTGAAAAAAAAAAGAAGTGAAACTCTCTTTGCAGATGATTTAATCCTATGCACAGAAAATCTTGGAGACTAAACAAGCAAATATTGGAATTAATGGAAAGATTCGTCAAAGTGGAAGAGTACAAGATCAGTACACAAAAATCAACTGGATTATTCTACATACAAAAAAAAACAATCAACAACAACAACAACAAACCACAAACCCCAACAACTCAGAAAAGGAAATAAAGAAAACACAACCATCTATAATAACCACTCAAAGATAAATTTAGGATTAAATTTAACCAATGGCACCAAAAACCTATACAAAGAAAACTATGAAGAGAAACTACAAGCGATCAGAGAAAATGAATACAAATGAAATATAATGAAAGGATATATGAATATAAAGAATATATGACATATAAATTAAAGAACATATCATGTACTTTGATGGAAGACTTAACATTATGAAAATATCAATGCTGGTCAAAGCGATACACAGATAGAACACAATTCTGGTCAAGATTATATCATGTTCTGAAAAACTGGAAAAAATTAATAATCTTTTTTATTTTATGGAAAGGAATATATCCTCAGGTAAAGCAAATAACTACTGATGAAGAATAAAGTAAAAGATCTCAAACCTAGTGCACAAAGGCAGCAAA
This sequence comes from Elephantulus edwardii, assembly GCF_000299155.1. Lineage (NCBI taxonomy): Eukaryota > Metazoa > Chordata > Mammalia > Macroscelidea > Macroscelididae > Elephantulus > Elephantulus edwardii. The sequence continues at coordinate 13,980,347 of NW_006399803.1, forward strand.
GCACTGGGCTATTTATAAGTACGATGGCAGATACATAGATGAATGAAACAGAAACAGAATTGATAACCACAAAGTAAACCCATCCATCTATAGACAGCTGATGTTTGTCAAAGGGCATTAACTCATAATATTAGAAATAGTCTATTTAATAAATGGTGCTGGCAAAACTGAACTGCTATTGTTATGTGCTATTGAGTCACCTGCAGCCTATTATGATCCTATATACAATAGCTCTGAACCCTACCCTATCCTAAGCCTGTTTCACTACTTCTGACACAGCTACCTTCATTACTCCAGTTACTGTGTCAATCTTTCTCATTCAGTGTTTTGCTCTCCTGCGCTGTCTCTCCCCCTTCCAAGCTGATGTCCTTCTCTAAGGACTGGTTCCTCCTGGACACATGCCCAAAGTATGTGAGATGTAACTTGAAAATCCAAGCCTTCAAGGAGCAGCTTGGTTTTGCCATTTCTTGAATAGACCTATTCGTCCTCTTGGCAGGCAATGGTATGTTCAAGATTCTTCTCCAGCACTACAACTCAAATACATTGATTCTTCTTGTGTCGTTGTTTGTCATTGTCCAGTTCTCTGATGCACAGCAAGTAATCGTAAAGACCATGGCCTCAATCAGGTGCACCTTAGTATCTAGACTGACATAGTTGCTCTTCAGCACTTTGTAAGGTTCTTGACAGCAGGTTGTTGTTGTTGTTATGCGCCATCGAGGTACTTGCAACTCATAGCAACCCTATGTACAACAGCCCCAAACTCTGCTCTGTCCTGTGCCAGTTGCACTGTCTGTGATACACCCATCCTGATTACCTCAGTCATTGAATCAATCCACCTCATAGAGGGCCTTCCCCTTCTGCGCCTGCTCTCCACCCTACCAAGCATGATGTCCCTCCCCAAGGACCAGTCCCTCCTTACAACATGTCCAAAGTATGTTAGATGAAGCCTAAGAAACCTTGCCTCCAAGAAGCCACTTTGTTTAACCCTCTCCAGGATGAATATGATTATTTTCCTAGCAGTGCATGCTATATTCAATACTCTTCTCCAGCACCACAGCTCAAAGGCATCAATTCTCCTTCTGTCCTCCGTAGTCATTGTCCAACTCTCTGATGCATAACAAGTGATGGTAAAGACCATGTTCAGTATCAGATGCACCTTAGTCTCCAGAGTGACACCATTGCTCTTCAGTACTTCAGAGAGGTCCATGACTGCAGAATTTCCCATCACAATATGTCTATTGATTTCCTGGCTACTGGTGCCAAGACTGTTGGCCATGGAGTCAAGAAGACTAAAGCTGTGAACAATCTCAATCTCTTCACCATCCATCCTGATCCTGCCAATTGGTCCAGTGGTGAGAATCTTTGTCTTCTTGAC
>NW_006399803.1:13988746-13991029 GCF_000299155.1 Elephantulus edwardii
ATGTCCTTGACATTTTGCATCAAACACTTCAGGTCCTCCTCCATTGTGGCAAGCAAGGTTGTATCATATGCATAACACAGGTTGTTGAAAAGTCTTCTTCCAATTTTGATGTCACTGGGGTGGTAGGAATAAATAAACTCTCTCTCATGCTGGCGTTTCTAAACTAGTAAAAAATCCAAATAACCTTTTTTTTTGGTCACCTTTTATTGACACTCTTGAAGTCTGAGAATTAGTGTAAACATTACCTCTAGTTGGGAAGTAGCTCAGATATTGAAAAAAAGAAAAAAAATATTTCAAATGATTTAAGAATTTTCACATGCTGTATGGATCTCAATAGGGTAATTGGCTAAAAAGATTGCTTTTCACTTTAAGAACAAATATTTTAATGTTAATATGAAACTAAACAGAGATGTGAATATCAAGAACTGAGACAAAGTGCCACATTTTCATTTTAAGTGAAGAATTTAGTAATGATATCAGATAAGTATAATGTTACTGTTGTTAGTTGTTACCTTTTATTCACAGAGATATTCTATATAAAAAATAATTCTTTGTCCAATCCTGCATCATTCTCATAATCTCTGTTGTGTTTAAACCCTCATTCTAGTAATTGTATAATTCCATTTCCTTGAGACTTTTCCTCTCTTGTATCAACCTTCTGCTTTTCTAAACAAAATGTCCTTTCCTAAGGACTGCCACCTCCTGATAACACCCACATCTATAAAATAAAGCTTCAATGATCTCGTTTCCAAAGAGCACTCACACTCCAAAGAACATCTTCCAAGATAGATCTGGCTATTCTTCTAGAAGTCTGAGGCAAACTCAATATTCTTTGCCAGTATCACAGTTCAAAGACATCAATTCTTCTTTTGTTTTAATTATTCATTGTCCAACTTTCACATACACATGATTCAATTAGAAGTACAAAAGTCTAGTGGGAGGCATAGCATTCCCTGGCCTCAAAACCTACTACACAGCAGTAGTAACCAAAACAGCATGATACTTGTATAATGACAAGCACATACAACAATGGAACAGAGTAGAGAACCCAGAAATAGACCCAGCTGAAATATCACCTGATATTTGACAAGGAAATAAAACCTATTAAATGGGGAAATGACAATCTCTTCAACAAGTGGTGCTGGCCAAACTGGACTACAACATGCAGAAAGCTCAAACAGGATCCACATCTCACACCATTAAAAAAAAAAATCAACTGAGGGTGGATCACAGACCTGGGAGTAAAGCTCCATAAATGTCATCAGTGACAAACTAGAACAGAGCTTAGATGGCCTAGTCTATGGTATAAAGAGAATGCCAAATACAGCCAGAAATGCACAATCTGGAAAGGATAAAATTTATGAATGGGACCTTCTAAAGATTAAATCCCTGCATACATCAAAAACATTTTCCAACACAGTGAAAAGAAAACCTACTGACTGGGGGTTGGAACAAACCATTTGGCAGTACCATTTCAGACAACGGACTCATAATCAAGTTTACAGAATCCTATAGGGCCTCCACAAGAAAAAGAACTATAACACAACTAATTACAAAATAAGCAAATGCTATGGTAAGACTTTTCACAGAGGAAGACATTTGGATAGCTAACAGACACCTGAAAAAATGTTCAAAATCACTGGCAATAAGAAAGATGCATCTCACTCCAGTAGCAGTGGCAGAGTTTAACAGGACAGCAAATAATAAATGTTGGAGAGGATATGATGAGATAGGAACTCTTAGAAGTTTTTGGTGGGATTGTAAAATGATACATCCACTCTACAAGGCAGTTATGCGCATCCTCAAAGAATTGAACCTGGAAATTACACTGCTAGGAATATACCCCGGGAGAAGGAGAACTGACAGAGACTTGTGCACTACTGTTCGTAGCAGCACTATTCACCATCGCAAGAACATGGAAACAGCCCAAATATCTAACCACAATTGAATAGATTGAGAAATTACGATACATTCACACTGTGGACTACTACGCAGTACGCAGGCGCAATAATTTCGTAAATTATTATGTAACTTGGCAGGGCATGTAGAGCATTAAGCTAAGTGAACTAAGTCCCATAAGGACAAATACTGTATAAGACCATTATTATAGAAAGAATAGGAAGATCCAAGGGGCGTAGGGGGGGAGCAGAGGATTAAGAAGGGGGAGGGGTAATCACAGGGTTGCACAATTTGATGGGTGGAGAGTAGGTTGTGAAGGAAATTAAAAGATATCTTGTGAAAAACAATGTTTACAAACTTTGTAAATAAAACAGTATAATTTTT
>NW_006399803.1:13991129-13992107 GCF_000299155.1 Elephantulus edwardii
GAATCTTTGTCTTCTTGACATTGAGCCTCAATCCATATTGAAGGCTGCAGTCCTTGACCCTCTACAGCAAGCGCTTCAGGTCCTCCTCAGTTTCAGCAAGTAGGGTTGTGTTGTCTGCATAGCGCAGATTACTAGATCTTCCACCAATCCTGACCCCACAATTCTCCTCATAGAGTCCAGCCTCCCAGATAATCTGTTCTGCATACAAGTTGAAAAGGTATGGAGACATGACACTTCCCTGGTGTATGCCCTTCCCAGTTTTGAACCATGCAGTGTATTCCTGCTCTGTTCTGAGAAGTGCCTCTTGGTCCAAGTATAAGTTTCTCATTAGCACAATCAAATGTTCTGGGATTCCCATTCTTCTCAGAGTCAGCCACAGTTCGTTATGGTCCACACAGTCAAACTTCTTTGCATAGTCAGTAAAACACAGATAGGCATTCCTCTGGTATTCCTGCTTTCAGCTAAAATGCATCTAACATTAGCTACAATATCCCTAGTACCACAACTCCTTCTAAACCCAGCCTGGACTTCTGGCAGTTCTCTGCTGATTTGCTGGTGTGCCAATCACTGCAAAAACAGAAGAGGAAGAAAAGACCAAAATGGATGTCAGAAGAGACTCCGAATATTGCACTGAAACACAGAGAAGCCAAAGCACAAGGAAGAATTCTAGATACTAAAGATCTGAATAGAAGATTTCAAAAGGCAACTTGGGATGACAAAGAAAATATTACAATGAAATGTGCAAGGAGTTGGAGTCAGAAAATCAAAAGGGCCAAATTCACTCAGCATTTCTTAAGCTCAAGGAACTGAAGAACAAATTCAAACCTCGAGTTGCTATAATCAAGAATGCTGTAGGCAGAATATTAAATGATCCAGTAAATAGTAAAAGAAGATAGAAAGAATATACTGAGTCACTGTATATAAAGGAATTGGCAGACACAGAAGAATTTCATGAAACAACATATGAGCAAGAGCCTA
>NW_006399803.1:13992207-13993088 GCF_000299155.1 Elephantulus edwardii
CCAAAATTGACCAAACATGCAATCAAGATGAGTTAATAATTATTGGTGGCCAGAGAAAGGAATGGTAGTGGGGAAGTATGGATTTGCTGACAGAAATGAGACAGGGAACAAATTATCAAAGTTTATGTGTTCAATGATTTATTCATAGCAAAAACCTTTAAAAAACAAAAACACAAACTGACTGTGCACATGGACTTCACCTGATGAATTGTACAGGAATCGCATAATTATATTTCTGGAAAGAATATATTGAAATAGAGCACCATCTGCAGTTAAGGTGCTGATTTTGGAACAAACCATAAGTTACTCATGTGCAAGTTTAAACTGAAGCTGAAGATAATTGAATCTAGTCCACAGGAACAAAAATGGAACTCTGTGTGTCTACCCCAGTTGAATTTAAAGATCATCACAAGAACAGGTTTGAGGCACTGAATATCAATGGTAGAGGACCAGAGGAACTGTGGGAAGATATCAAAGATATAGTCCATGAAGAGAGCAAAATGTCATTACAAAGAAGAAAGGAAACACCAAAATGGATACCAGAAGAGATTATGAAAATTGAAGTAGAGCTCTGAGAACCCAAAAAAAGGAAGAGACGGTGAGTAAAAACAGCTGAGTGGATTTCAGAGGGCAGCTCCAGAAGATAAAGCATACTATAATAATGAGATATGCAAAGAGCTGGAATTAGAGAATAAAAGAAATCATTCAGCATTTCTCAAGCTGAAAGAACTGAGAAACAAATTCAGGTCTTGAGTTACCATACTGAGAGGTACCATGGGGACAATCTTGAATGATCCAGGAAAATCAAAAGAAAGTAGAAAGAATAAACAGAATCACTTTACCAAAAAGAATTCATGCACACTGAAAAATTTCAGGAAGTA
>NW_006399803.1:13994589-13998826 GCF_000299155.1 Elephantulus edwardii
AGTTGGCCAGCTGACTGTCCACATTAGACTCTATAATTGTATACTTGCTCTAGCATTTTAAAGAGGTCCTTAATAGCAGGTTTCTAAATGCAGTAAGTGATTTGTTTTCTTGACTGTTGATATCATGGATTGGGGATTCAAATAACATTAAATCACCAACATTAATCTTTCTCAGTTTATCATTATATTATTAATTGGTCAAATTGTGGATATATTTGTTTTCTTCGGATTATACTCTATACTGAAGTCTTCTTCTTTAAATGCTTCAACTTCTCTTCACCTCCTAAAACGGTTTGGTGTCAACTAATTCTTTTTGGTATAGTGACTCTGTGTTTCCCTCCCATCTTCATTTTATGCTTTTTGTGTCCTTTAGTACGGAAAAAGAATCTGACAAGAAAACGATCAGCAAAAGGCAATGAGATACTTTTTAACCCCCAATTTTCCCGGGAGACATTTTAAGTTTCATCTGTACTTAATAAAGAATTTAGGATGCGGAGTCAAAAAGCAAAGGATCATGAAATAGAAATGTCATTTTATTAACACTACACGTGTTTAGGTGCATAGATTTTTAAACAGTATAGTCTGGAGAGAAGTGACATCTCATACAAAGAAAGTCTTTATGACTTTTCAAAAGATTTAGAATTTAGTACAATCTGTTCCAATTTAAAGATGAAAACATTGCACTAGAGAAGTTATTAAGGTTGCTAAGGTTACGCAGACCTCTCAGTATAATAAGAACTGCAGTTCTCAAAATAACCACCTTCGTTTAATACTTTAAAAGGTGTTTCAACTCCTATAATGAAAATAATAACCATCTCTCCCCACCCTCCTCTCTTATTGCTATAAAGCTGCAATTGGCTCATAGCTGATATTCTATTAGTTTTTCGAGCCTATAAATTGCATAGAAGTTTTCCCATTTTTCACTCGAGAGCCTTTGGTGGACTTGAAGCTGCTAGAGAGAGGCAAACTTTCAGTTAGCAGCATAGCGCCCTGCAGACCCAACCATCAGTTGTTGTTATTGTTTCTGTTGTTATGTACAGTCAAATTGGAACCTACTCACAGCTGACCTTTTAGCAGGAATTCAGAGGAAGCAAATATCATAGGATGAGAGTACCCATCTTTCCTATATAATTATAGCTCTTGTGGCCCAGTGGTAAGAATATGCTTTGCAATCTCAAATAAAAAAAAACAAGACAAAACAAAAAACAGTCGAAAAAACCCCAAAACGCAAAACCCAAGAAACCACAATTGAAACCAACAAGTATAAAATTTAAAAAAAATAAATAAAATCCACCAATCCACCAGCCGCTCTGGGGAAGAAGATGGGTAATCTCCTCCTGTGTGATTAACTGCCTCTGAAAACCCACTGGAGAGTCAGCTATAGAATATCGAATCTCGAATCTCGAATCTCGAATATAGAATATAGAATATAGAATATAGAATATATTGTTGTTGTTGTTGTTATGTGCCATTGAGTCACCTGTGACTCATAGCCACCATGTGTACAACATCCCTAAACCCTACTCTATACCTTGCCAGTCTTTCTGACTCTTACAGGTCTATTCTCTATGACCCCAGTCACTGAATCCATCTCATCAAGGATCTTACTCTCCTGCACTGTCCCTCCACCCTCCCAGACATGACATCCCTCTCCAAGGACTGATCCTGCCTTGTAACATGTTTAAAGTGTGTCAGACGAAGCTTCAGAACTCTTGCCTTCAAGGAGCAGCCTGGCTTCAGCCTCTCCAGGACAAACTGTTCTCCTAGCAGTCCATGGTATATTCAATACTCTTCTCCAGCACCACAGTTCAAAAGTATCAATTCTCCTTCTATCATCCCTAGTCATTGTCGAGCTTTCTAATGCATATCAAGTAATTGCAAAGACTATGGTCTAAATCAAGTCCACCTTAGTCTCCAGACTGGCATTGTTGCTCCTCAGTTCTTTGGAGAGGTCTCTGACAGCAGTCTTTCCCCATGCAATTTGTCTTTTAATTTCCTGGCTGCTGGTACCTAGAGTGTGATTGTAGAGCACAAGGCATAGCAACATTATGTACCATATCTCTGAGCCAGCTCACTGATTTGAGACTCAATACACTTGACACATTTACTCCCATTACACCAGTTACCATGTCAACCCACCTCATCCTGGGTCTTTCTCTCCTGCACTGTCCCTCCACCCTTTCAAACATGAAGGCCTCAAAAAATTGGTCCCTCTTGGCCACATGCCCATAGTATGTAAGACTGAGCTTCAAAAATCTTACTTCCAAGGAGAAACTTGGTTTCATCCTTTCCAGTACAGATGTTTGTTCTATTGGCAATCCATGGTTCTACTGGTTAATACTCTTCTTATCCAGCAATACAACTTACAGACATCAATTCATCTGCCATCCTTTGCCATTGTTCAGCTCTCTGATGTATTGCAAGAAATTATGATGACCATGGCATTTATCAGTTACACTTTAGTCCTTAGGTTGATATCATTACTCTTTAGTACTTTGGAGACGTCCTTGTCAGAAGACTCCCTCAATGCAAGTCTTTTGATGTCCTGAACTGCTGATGCCAAGAGTGTTGTTTTGGAGCTTAGCAAGCTGAATTTTTAATAACCTCAATCTCCTTTCCATCTGTCATAGTCTTGTCAATTGGTCCAGTGATAAGACTCTTTGTCTTCTTGATGTAAGCTTAACTCCATATTGAAGACTACAGTCCTTGAACTTCTGCAGTGAGCAGTCCAGATCCTCATCAACTTGTTTATATAATACATAAAAATGTAGTTTTCTAAATGTATATAATATTGTATATATCAATCTGTATATTGAACAACTCTTGGCACCAGCAGTCAGAAAATCAAAAGATGAATTACATTGGGAAAATCTGCTGTCAGTGACCTCTCCAAAGCACAGAGAACCAATGATATCATTCTAGAGACTAAGATGCTTTTGATCCAAGCCATGGTCTTCACAGTTACTTGCTACTTATCAGAGAGCTGGATCATGACTAAGGATGACAGAAAAAGAATTAGTACATTTGAGTTGTGGTGCTAGAGAAGAGTATTGAACATACTGTGGACCACCAAGAAAACAAATAGGTCTTTCTTGGAGAGGGTGAAACCAAAGTTCTCCATGAAGGCTAGAATTTTGAGACTCAATCTCACATGCTTTGAGCATGTGGCAAGGAGGGACTAGTCCTTGTAGAGGACATCATGCTTGGAAGGATGGAGGAAGAGTGCAGAGAGGAAGACCCTGGATGAGATGTATTGATACAATAACTGGGGTAATGAAGGTAGGTGTGTAGGAGTCAGTGAGACTGGCTCAGGACAGGATATGTTTCAGAGATGTTGTCCATAGGATAGCTTTGAGTCACAGAAAGCTCCATGGTACATAACAATAACAACAGTGCTGAGCAAATTATTTGATAAGTTAGACTATCGAAGAGGAATGTGGCATTAGGATCACAGGAAGACTCATCAATGGCGTGCATTACGCAGATGGCATTACCTTGTTTTCTGAACATGAGCACATGAAGTACTTGTCACAGAAGATCAAAGAATGCAGCCTTCCATATGGATTGCATTTCAACGTCAAGAAAATGAAGACTCTTACCACTGGACCTGTAGGGAACATAATCATGGATGGAAAAGAGATTGAAACTGTCAACAATTTCATCTTATTTGGATCCACAGTTAATACTCTTGGCAGTTAGGAAATAAGGAGACACATTGCACTGGTAAAGTCTGCAGTTAGGAAATTCTCTAAATTATTGAGGGGTGAAGATGTCAGTTTGAGGACTAAGGCACATCTGATTCAGGCTATCATCTTTCTGATCACTTGAAATGGATCTGAGAACTGGATAATGAATAAGGATGACAGAAGAAGAATTGATGCCTTTGAGCTGTGATGTTAAAGAATACCAATAAACATCCCACGGATGCCCTAAAGAAAAAAAAAATATGGCTGGAGTATTCTATGAAGGCAAGGAAAACGAGACTTCATATACTTCAGGCATGTTTCTAGGAAGGCTATTCCTTGGACAGTGACATGATGCTTGGAAGGGTGGAGAGTTGGTGAAGGAGAAGAAAACCATCAACCAGGTGGATTGACATGGTGACTGCCACAAAGGGTTCTAGTGCGTCAAGAAGAGTGAGGATGGGACAACAAAGTATGGGATTCATATCTGCCGTTCACCGTATCACTATGAGTAACACTTGACTCAATGACACCCCAAAACAACAATAACTAAT
>NW_006399803.1:13999186-14001464 GCF_000299155.1 Elephantulus edwardii
CTTTTCTTTAATGAAGTTTTTAGTCTTTGGGTTTAGTCCTAAGTCCATGATCCACCTTGATTTGGTTTTTGTGTATGAAGTGAGGTGTGGATCTTGCTTGAGTTTTCTGCAGAGTTTTTCAATTTTGTCAACACAATTTGTTAAGAAGCTGTTGTTTCCCCACTTAACTGATTTCATCTCCTTGTCAAAAATCAGTTGACCATAGGTAGATGAGCACCAAAACAAGATAAAGGTAAACAATCCAATTGAAAAATGAGCACAGAATATGAACAGACACTTCACCAAAGAAGACATTCAGACAGCAAAAAAAACACATGAAGAAATGTACAAAATCCCTAGCTCTAAGAGAGATGCAAGTCAAAACTACTATGAGATATTATCTCACTCAAGTAAGAACAGCAAAATTTAACAGAACAGCAAATGACAAATGCTGGCGAGGTTGTGGAGAAACTAGAACCGTTATTCACTGTTGGTGTGTAAAATGGTGCAACACCAAGAAAAGCTATATGGTGCTTTCTCAAAAAGTTACAAATAAAAATACAATTTGACCCAGCAATTCCACTATTGTCAATATACCCTAAAGAAACCATAACTGTCTCCCAAGTAGATATATGTACACCCATGTTTATCATGGCTTTGTTCACAAAGCAAAGAGTTTTTGTTCATAGCAAAGAGTTGGAAATAACCTAAGTGCCCATCAACAAACAAATAGATAGAGAAGCTCTGGTATATTCACACAATGGAATACCACACTGCATTGATAAACAAGGAACTCTTGAAATATTATTCAAAATTAGTGACCCTGGAGACATTATGCTGAGTGAAATATCTCAGTCACAAAAAGACAAATATTGCATAGTGCCACTGTTGTAAAATAGGACTGACATCAAGGTTGGGGGGAGACTGAGAAAGTTGGTATCAATAATGTACACGGCATTAAAACAGATGAGGGAGAGAACTGTTTAAAAGGGATATGTGATTAGGTATTATTGTCATGATAAGAGTCCAGAACGAAGGCGGCATAGTGGCGTGTACTGAGGGGAAGGGATTGGTTAACAATGAAAGAATTTTCCTTTCACTTTTCAAAGAGAAGAAAGAACTAGGAGGGAGGGGCAGGCAGGGAGAAAAGTGCAACAATGAATGAATTGAAATGCAAAGTCTTTGTAAATTTTCATTAAAATTAATAGTAATAATAAATTTTTTTAAGTTCATTATATCTATTATATAACAAATCATCAAAGAATAAATATATAAACAAGCACTCTAAAGAGTTTCATAATCCTACTGGCAACATAAATATTACTACACTTGAGTGCTATAAATTCTTTGCTAAAGTAGCATTTGAATGCGCACAAACTATGAACTTTTCTTCAGTAGCTTAAGCAATTGAGGTAGCTGATGAACTCTTTCAATGATGATTAGCTTAGACTTGTAATTTTAAAATTAATATTTTCTCATCCAAAAAGTAACTTTAAAAATATTTCTTAAGGGTGAAAGAGAGTCTGTATAAGAGAATGAGCAAGAAAACTACTTAAAAACATTCAATGTCTTCTAATTTATTGTGAAAGATACAAATGGAACTTTAGTTTCAACTGTTCTTAGTAAAAAAAATTGTCTATTTAACTTGATTTCTTAGTTTTTGTGCATAAGAAATGTTACTGTTAGGCTTTAACGCTCAATGGATTAAACATAAACATAGAGATTAGTGATATTTATATAGTTAAAAGGAATTACCGTAAACTGTGTGTTGTGTTCCAGTGCCTCTGGTTACACATGGCATAAATCCAACTCAAACAAGCTTAAACAAAATAGATAAGTTATTAGTTCACAACAGAAATGTTCACAAGAAGGCCTGACTGAATCTAGATACTCAGAAAGAATTATTGGTGAGCCATCTTTGTGTTCACCATTCTATGCTGTATTTTTCTTGGGTATGTTTGCTTTCATGGTATTCCCTAGAGAATCACACATGCTTCCTTACAACTCTGAGGTTAGCAGAAAGAAAAAATTTATTTGTCAGTTTATGCCAGTAGAAGTACTAAGATAGAGAGAACTTGAATTATATGTCTCTCACAGAACCAGTAGCTATCTATGACCAAGAGAGATGCTAACCAGAGCTGGATAAATGAGCCCAAACATTACTCCATTAAGTAGAACCTCTATCAAACCACTTGGCCTGAGAATAAAGAAAAGGTTTTTACAGAGCACAATTATTCATAAACTGGGTGATGGGGTGGGGGGTAATCATAGGGTAACACAGTTTGATGGGTGGAGGGAG
>NW_006399803.1:14007183-14012056 GCF_000299155.1 Elephantulus edwardii
ATTAAATAAAAAAAAAGAAAGAAAATGGCTGCAGCAGCTCTAAGCTGCAGGTCCCCATGTGGCAATGATAGTGTCCAAAGGAACAAAGGATAGTTCCTTCCCAGCAACATTCTAAGGTAAAGAAAACTGACAAAAATGACACCATTCTGTTGATCAATGATTACATCAATATTGTTAGGTTATAATATAATACTAGGTGCCATCGAGTCAAGTAAAACTCACAGCAACCCTGTGAATAACAGATCTGAATTCTGCCCTATCCTTGCCATCCCCATAATCTCCAACACACTTGAGCTCATTGATGCAAGCTCACTGTGTCAATCCATTATATTAAATGTCTCCCCTTCTTTTACTGACCCTTCAGAATAGCCTCTCCTTGCAACATGCCCAAAGTATGTGAGAGGAAGCTTTGTCATCCTTACCTCTAAGATGTTGATTGTGAATCCAAGTAAAATTATATTATTGACTACTTCAATTTTTTCTCTATCATGTTGCTTATTGGTCCAGTGGTGAAGATTTTTGTTTTCTTGATGTTGAGGTGTAATCCATATTGAACACTATCATCTTTGATCTTCTGCAGCAAGCAGTTCAAGTTTTTGTCACTTTCAGGAAACAATATTGCGTCATCTACATAACGCATTTTGTCGAGTCTTCCTCAGATGCTGATGACACATTCCTTCATAGGGTCCAGATTCTTGAAGGATTTGCTCAGCTACCCATTGAGTGGATATGGGGAATGGATAAAACTCTGTTGCACATCTCTCCTAATTTTAAACCACAGAGTACACTTGATATAACGTGGTGAAAATGGCTATTTAACTCTGACATGTTTCTCCCTAAAATCACAAAACTAGCCATCAGTGATGATTAAATCACAACAAAAAGAAAACAAAAGCTACACAATTGGACCATTAAGCAACATCTTGATAAAACAGAAAAGATTGAACTTGTCAAGGATTTTTCTTTTACTTGATCCACAATTAAATAAAGAAAAAAAAACAATATATTGTATTGAGTAAAACTGCTGCACAGAAGCTCTTTAAAGTGCTAAAGAATGAGGCTATCACTTTAAATACTCAGGGGTATCTGACGCAAGCCCTGGCATTTTCAATTGTTTGACATGCATGTGAAACCTGGCCAGTTAATAAGTGTGGTGGGCTTATTGTTCATAATTACTCTCCTCTCCGTTGACTTTGACTTTCACTATATGATGGAGTAAAAATATGAAACAGAGTATATATAAATGACTTGTGATGGTATTGACCAGTTTTGCCATCCCACCAGGTTTAAATTGAGCAGATTTAGTAGCAGAAAAAGGAATCTTACTACCAGCATGAGGACAACAGTGTCTGACCTCCATTAACTCAACAAGATATGTGTATCCTCATCAACAACATCAACAGCACAATTCTGATGAAATCATACCTGCCTCCACATTCCTGCACCACCTTCTTTCAATTTTAAGACAAACCTTCCCTGCTAAGGCTCCTACTATTCTTCTTTGTCAAATTAGCCCCACAGAATTTAGAACAAGACAATAGTTCCAATTATGGAACAGGTTTCAACTCAGGTAAGAAACACTCAGCATGCAATTCTTCAATTAGGACAACTTCTTTTCAGGAGTGCTCCTAGGCAGCCACTGAACCTGGGTGTGTGGCCCTTGGCCCAGGTGCAATATTAATACAAATGTTATAAAGCTCTTTGAGTTCTGCCAAATATATCCCCACTCTCTATTTCTCCATTGCTTTGTCTCAATTTTGCTCCATCTGACATAGAAATCTCTAGCCCAAAGTACCTGCTACACACTACTTTTTCTTCATCAATGGTAGTAAAATTTCCATTTTCTGCCTCTAAACTTGCTTAGTTTAAGCCGGATAGGTTGACCAAACTGAGGAGGTTGTTACTGGTCTACGTAATTTGTAACCACTATACATTTTGAATTCATGAAAAAATTTCATCATTCTCTATTTGTCTTTGTTCATGACACATATTTACATTTATAGGATTTATTGTATGAATTACACCTCAACATAAAACTCCTTATATCTTTGGTCTTAAATGTTTGTAAGATGTCATCTAAAATTTATCTTCATCTGAAGAAAAAAGAATGGGAAAGCAAAAAAAAACCTGAAAAGCCATGGAAACAGTTAGTCCAAAGGATTCATGGGCCATATGAATCTCAGCTTCCTTGACCCTGACACCAGAAGCATTAGATGGTGCCTGGCTAATATTATTGACCTGCATTAAAGAAATAGTAATAAAAGGGCTTTGAGACTGGGAGAAATATGTTAAATAAAACTCAAAATACTAAAAAAGACATGGCTAACTGGCCAAACAGAGACTGGTGGAACCTCCAAGACTATGGCTGGCACTCCACCATACTTCAAACCTTGAACTGAAGTCACATCTGTAGTCCAGTTACCAGATACAATACAAATGGCTTTAAAAAGTAAGCAATGACACAATGGAGATAGGCAATCCTTAGAACAATCAAAGAAACTATGGGGGTGTAATCAGTAGGAAGTTCTACTGCTAACCCAAAGGCCACAATTCTCTGGCTGTTCAACTTTACTAATGGCTCCAAAGGAGAAAGATTGACACACATTTCCCATATAATTTAAAGCCTTATAAACCTACAGGTGGGTCAGCTATGAGTTATTTCTGACTCCACAACAATGAATTACTGAGTTTTAATCAGCAATTACTAGAAATCAAAGAGGAAACATTTGCATTAGGACAAAGTTCAAAAGCCAGGAAGGGACAGGAGAGAAACAGAGGAACTGACGCGTGAAACAAGATGGCAATGGGATGAGCAATATTACATAGTGAAGACTGAAATGAAAAAGATGGGGCAGGGGGATGTGTACAATCTATTGAATGTAAAATTTATTTCCTCTATAAATCTTCACCCAAACCACGATTTGAAAACATAAATTCTTCCAGTTAGAGCAATAAATATCATTATGATAAAATGGAGAGAGGACTAAAATATTAAAAGTTTAATTTTACTTACATTCACAATAAACATACTTGGACACAACAATCAATGAAACAATATATTTCACTGGGGGAAATCTGTTGCAGAAGATGTCTTTAGGATGATAAGAGACAAATAGGAACAAATTTAGAAGCCCTTGCCTACTGAATAAATGAGCTTGCAAATATAGACCCAAAAATTGCACAAACTATAGGAGATAATTTTGATGAATAGGACCTTCTTAAAATCAAATAAATCACAGTGTGCATAAAAAAACCTTCTTCTGACAGGGTGAAAAGAAAGCCTACAGATTGGGGGAAAAAACTTGGCAATGGCATTTCAGACAAGGGTCTCCTAACTAAAGTCTACAAAATATAACAGGGCCTCCACAAGAAAAAGACTGCTAACGAAATTACAAAACGGTCAAAAGCCAGGAAGATTCCTCACATAGGAGGACATTCAGTTGCCTAAGACACACATGAGGAAAAGTTTCAAATCACTAACAATCAGATACTATATCATCCTAGCATGAGTAGCAAAGTTTAACAAACATCAAGAAATAAATGTTGGAGAGGATGCAGAGATTGCTAATACATTGCTGCGGGGATTTAAAATGATATAACCATTATGAAAAGCAGTTTTGCATTTGCTTAAAGCTGAACATAGAAATCCTGTATGACTCAGTTATTCCACTGTTGTTTTATATCATGGAGTAGTAACAGACTCATAGCTGGACTCCAATAGGTTTTGATAGGATGTAAATCATATTGCAGGACTATTTTACTGCTAGAAACATATTCCTAGGAAATCAGAACTGAGACGTGAATGGAGATGTGTACACCTACGTTCATAACAGTGTTGTTCACAGTAGCAATAAAATGGCAACACCCCAAATGTCCCTTAATAAACAAATGAATTGAGAAATTGAGTGATAGCCACACAATGGAATAATATTAAGAACAATTTTATAAAAACCTATATAATATAGGCATTTCTAGGAAGCATTATGCTGAGTGAAATAACTCAGTGACATAGGACAAATACTGCACAAGACCAGAAGAGTGAAAATAGGAGAATAACTGAGAAAAATAGGTATAAATATTCAAAAGAGGAAGGGAGAGGAAAGAAGGGAGGGGAGAGAAAGGGGAAGGGAGAAAATCACTGAGATGGCAGAGGTTATGGGATGGAGGGGGATGAAGGAATGGAAAAGATTCAATGGCGACATGAATAGGTGGGATGATAATAGGCATAAATCAATGGTAATTAATTTTGTAAAATATAATGCATATGAATGATTATATAAAACACAATGTGCTCTGCACGAATGAATCATAATGTATATGGATGATTGTATAAAACACAAAGTACATCTATATAAGAAACATACACACAAACAAAAAAAAACTTCTTTAGACACGAAGATGATAAGACTTCATCTCACAGACTTTGGTCATGTCACCTCAAGAGTCTAAATCTGGAGAAAGACAACATTCTTGGCAACATAGAGACTCAATAAAAAAGAGGAAGAACAGCAAGATGGACTGACCATGGCTGCAACAATGAACTTAAGCAGGAATGATTATGAAGATTGTACAGGATGAGCCAGTGATTTGTTGCATTGTATGTAGGGTCATTATGACCTGGAAGTGATTACACCTGAAAGCAACACAGATTCATGACCTAGAATTCACATTTAGTTCTCTTTTATCATTTCTGTTTCTATGCTGAGGCTTCACTTTCCCCCCTTCTTCACATTCTTATGTGCTTGACATTCAGGGTATGTACATTTTCATTTTACCTCTTTCAGAATACTTACCTTCTATATGAAATCAAATTGACAACATCAACCTAGAAGAAACTTAGGTGGCATTGAGTTTATGCTAATGGATATATATA
>NW_006399803.1:14012156-14013496 GCF_000299155.1 Elephantulus edwardii
AAAATATATATGAACTTTCTAAGTAAACTAGTATAAAATAAACATTTTATTTTAAATAAAAAAGGAGGCAAAAATAATGAGATTAGAAAAAATAAAAATTAGATCAGCAGGAGATAGGTCTCTCATTGCTGGAGTGGAAGGTTATGGATAACCAAAGGAGGGAGTCCAGAAAGATTCATACAGTAATAAGACTGTAGTTTAAGACATCGTTCTGAATTTAGATCTATCTTTTCATAGATTATGCTCCCTGAGAGCTACTGGTAGATTCAATGTACCAGAGAAATGTGGCCTTTGAGTTAGTAGGGCAACTCCCTATGGTAGACCACCAGAACTCCCTATTCTATTAGTTAAGAGAGAGAGGGGTTATCTACTCTACTAGTTGGGAAATGCCTGTTTTATACAAGTCAAACAATGCAAGAAACAAAGGCAAAAACTCCGTCCCACCCCATGGCCAGGCTAGACATGGCATAACATGAAGGAAGCTTGTACTTGTATATCACAGAGTCAGAACTGACACATAGCTGATCCTTAATGGGTTTTCAGAGGCAGTTAATCACATGAGAGGAGATTGTCCATCCTTCTCCCATGGAGTAGCTGTTGGCCTCAAAAGCTTGTCTTCAGTATTGCAATGCAGCTTCTTGCCACTAGGTATGTGTGTATCTAAATATTAACATTGATAGCTGCACATTTTTCTTTCCTAAGCAAGAGCAACTAGAAATAATGACAGCTGAGTAGTAGCAAAGAACATACCTAGAATCCAGACCATAGTTTCTAGCACCATTCTCCAGCTAAAGAAAATAAGACTTCTTGAAGAAATGCCTGAAAGCTTTGGTTAGGGACTATCCAAGAAGATCCTGGAGCATTATGTGATGACAAAATATAAAGAAATATCAAAAACAAACAAATCAAATACAATGTCAATGGACCATGAGTCAACCGAAAGAGATCTCATTGGTCAGAGCTGGAAAAATATTAGCAATTAAACAAACTTCTATTAAAATGTAACCCAAAGGGCGCAGGGGGTGAAATCCATAATATTTACTGATATAATTGGATAAAATTGCCTATATTTTTATAAAAGAGTTGGATAAATAAGTAAGAAAGAAGAGAACAATTTTCCATGCTGAAGCTCTTTTAATAATTTCGTATACCACATTCTTTCTTTCTTTCTTTTTTTAATAACAAATTTATTTTATCACATAATACCAGAATTTATTAACAGAGTCCCGAACCATCTTCTTTGATACTTTCTTGGTTTTTCCCTCACAGAAATAAGATGGCTATGCCCACCCATGTTTATTGCAGCTTTGTTCACAATAGCAATGAGTTGGAAAAAAACC
>NW_006399803.1:14025665-14033400 GCF_000299155.1 Elephantulus edwardii
TTGAAAACTAGAAAAATATAATCAATGTCACTGAATTATATACATAGAAATTGCTGAGTTTGTGTATGTTTTACTGTGTATGTTATCAATAACAAAATTAAAATAAACATTAAAAAAAAAGTTACTTTAAAAGCATTGTCTGGTGATGCCAAAACCCGAGTAATCTCAAGGTTAGACTCATTTTATTTCATTTCAATTGAGAAAATGTCCCATTTTCTTGGTTTTTCATAAGTCAAGTAATTTAAGACTTTGTGCTGTATATTTTGAATATTAAATTGTGACAACTCCAAATGTACTTTTTTTTCCCCCTCTAGCACATACTTTTTTTATTTTTTAAAGCAAGTATTTGGGGTGAATTTAAACTACATTTTTTGTTTGTTTTTGCACAGTAGTTTCATTGTTTCCTTAATTTTTTTTTCTCTTTAGTCTGTTCATTATGTGTTAGACAGAAAAAAATATTTGAGAGCAAAAGAAAGAGAGAAAAAGCCACTCCCAAGAAATGAGTGTCCTTTATTGAGTGGTCTGAGAGGGACGCCAAATGCCCACGCATGATGAGAAAGTAAAAATGGCAGAAGGGCAGTCAAGGACAGTTCCTTTTTATAGGGGGATTTTAGGAAGGAACCGGGAAGATGGTTAACGTATTTAAACAGGTGATTCCCTGGATGTGCTCACCAATTTGTGCCAAGAAATTTGGAGGACAACTGCTTGGCCAATTGACATGAAGAGATCCATATTTATTCCCATTCCAAAAAACAAAAAAGACCAGATAGAGTGTGAAAATTATCAAATAATATCACTAATACCACACATTAGCAAAATCTTGCTGAAGATTATCCAGAAATGACTGAAACACTGCTTTGACAAAGAACTACCAGAAATACAAACTGGATTTAGCACTAGAGACCTTATTGCCTATGTCAGATGGATCTTGGCAGAAAACAAAGAGTATCAGAGGAATGTCTATCTCTGTTTCATTGACTATGCAAAGGCATTTGACTGTGTGGATCACAACAACTTGTGGCTAACCTTGAGGATAATGGGAATCCCAGAACACTTGATTGTGCTCATGGAAAATCTATACGTGGACAAGGAAGCAGTGCTCAAGACAGAGCAGAGAAACATTGCATGGCTCAAAAGCAGGAAAGGAGTGTGTCAGGGATGTATCCTGACTCCATACATTTTCAATCTATATGCAGAACAGATCATTTTGGAAGCAGGGCTTTATGAGGAGGAATATACCATGAGAATTAGACTTATCAGCAACCTCCATTATGCAGACGAGACAACCTTGTTTAATGAAACTGAAGAGGACCCAAAACACTTGCTGCAGAAGATCAAGGACTATAGTCTTCAACATGAATTGAAGCTCAACATCAAGAAGACAAAGATTCTCCCCACTGGGGCAGTTGGCAGGACCATGATAGATGAAGAGGAGATTGAGGTTGTTAACAATTACAGCTTGCTCGGCTCCACTATGGACGCTCTTGGAACTAGCAATCAGGAAATAAAAGACAAATTGAGTTGGGAAAATCTGCTCTCAGGGACCTCTCCAGAGTACTAAAAAGCAACAATGTTAGCGTAGATACTAAGGTGCACTTAATCCAGGCTGTAGTCTTCACAATTAGTTGCTATGCAACAGAGAGCTGGACACTGACTAAGGATGACAGAAGAAGAATTGATTTGAATTGTGGTGCTGGAGAAAATTATTTAACGTACCACTAACTGCCAAGAAAACAAAAAGATCTGACCTGGAGCAGGTGAAATCAAGTTTCTCCTTGGAGGCTATGATTTTGAAGCTCTGTCTTACATGGGCCTGCCCATTTTCTGTAAAGAGGTAACTTATGGTGACTGTGATGCTAAACACTGTGGCACTGATGCATCAAATGAGATAATGGTTACCCAAGGTGGACAGTGTTTGGTGGAGCTCCCCAGTTAAAACAAGCTTAGAAGCAGGAATGGCATCTACTTCCTAAATGGCTTGCCTCTGGAAACTCTATGAACTTGGAGAAATTATGAAAGTTATGCAATTGTTCACGTCTTTGATTCATAAGGTCTCTATGAGTAATCTACAACTCGACGGCACTTAACAACAACAACAACGACAGCAGAATCTGTATGCTTTTGTACTTTCTTCAAATAGCTATTGTTTGTATTATACAAGTGGGTTTCCTCCATTCTGTTTTATAGTTGTTTTCTGCAACAAACACATCTATTAGTATTTCAATCTATCATCCCCCCAAAACAGAAGTCCCTTATATTATTTACTTTTTAGAAAAGAACCAAAACGCTTCCACTGTGCTAATCTCTAAAATACTGAGAAGCAATAATGTCACTTTGAAGACTAATGCTTGCTTCACTCAGGCCACTGGGTTTTCAATCATTTCCTATGAAGCTGAGAGCTGGACAATGAATAAGGATAACAGAAGAGAAACTGATGTGTTTGAGTTAGAGAAGAGTATTAAATATCACAGACTTCCAAAAGGATGAACATCTATCTCTTGGAAAGAGGGCAGCCAGAGTGCTCCTTGGAGGCAAGGATGGCAAAGCTTCATCTGTCATATTTTGGACACATAGCTAGGTAAAGTTATTCCTTGTAAGGGACATCATACTTGGAAAGGTGAAGAGTCAGCAAAAGAGAAGAAGAATCCCAACAAGATGGATTGACATAGTGACTACAGCAATGAATTCAGGTGTTTCAGAGATGATGAAGATGACACAGAATAGGACAGGATTCAGGTCTACTGCTTATAAGGTCTCTATGAGTCATATTTGATAAAAACACCTAACAACAGCAACAATTCTCGAATCAAAAGTCAAAAGATACGCAGGAAGTATAGGCTTAAATTGTTTCCCTGAGGACAAAGTTTAAAAAAAAACAACACACCACACACCACAACTTTTGTTCTTATATGTTAAAAATGGACTATAGAAATCAAAGGGGGGGGGAAGCATCAAAGTATATTAATGTGCATGACATTAAAACAGATGAGGGAGAGAACTATATAAAAGGAATATATGATTTGGTATTAATGGCATGACAAGAGTCGAGAATAAGAGCAAATAGTAAAGTAGTTGGGGTGCGGATGAAATGTATAATAAAAAAAATTTTAAAAAGAGAGCTGGTAGGGGAGGGGCAGGGAGGAAAATGTGCAACAATGAATGAAAGGAAATCCAAGTTCTTTATAAACTTTCATTAAAATCTAAAAAATACCTATCCATCAACATAATGCCAAATACTCACTACTTTATTTATTGTTGTAACCAACACTGTGATATGTAGTATATTCCCATTTTAGGTTTGTTAAAGCAATAAGAATTCAGAAAGTTTTAGAAAGAAGCAGAGTAAAATTTTATTCCATGTTTTTTTAATTCAAATCCACTGAGTCTTCTACTAGGTTATTTTTTTTTCTGCAAAAGATAATGTATATCTTTGGATAATTTACAGAAATTTTAAAACACATTTACAAGATGAGTTTCCTAGCTTCAAATCTTTATTCTACAGAGTTTTAACTGAGAATTTCAGCTATTCGAATATTTATGAAGGCCAAATTAGTTTTAAGCACTTTGCATGATGTAGATAATAAGGATGAATAGGACTAGCCCATTATCTGAAACAACTCACAACTTAGTAAATGGCAAAGCTGCATAATCATTATGTATCCCTTAAAAGACCTTTTGTCCTATGTGCCATTGAACTGGAACCAATTTATAGTTGATGTTCCAGCAGTTTTTCAGTGGTATTGTCCATCTTCTTCCTGTGGAACCACTCCTAGATTTGAACTGTGTGCCTTTGTGTTGACATTGCAACTCATTATTCATAAGCAACCAGAGCTCCCTATGTTAGACCCAGAGAGTCATTGGTTTAAAAAGATGGCTTAAAAATAGAAAAGAGGGCTAAATGTATGATATAAAATGCTTGTCTTAAAAAAATGCTTGTCTTACTATTAAATACAGTAAGGAGAATAAAGCAGACAAACTGACAGAATCTAAAAGTTTACAAGTGAAAATAACAAATATTTATTTCACAAAATAGATTACAGATGTTAACCAAACATTATTAGCATTGGCTCATGTTTTATCTGTTTCAGATCTTTTATGAAATGCTAAGATTAAACAACGGGTATGCAGAATATCAATTCTAAGGATAAAACAGCAGGTAGATTTGCTCTCTAAATATATTTAAGAGGGAGAAAGGCCAATTCAAAACCAGAGATCTGTTAATACTCATTATATATTTTAGGGAATGTAATCCAGAAGTTAGAGAAAACTGAAAAAATAAAACCAAAAACACCCACTGGTCCTGTAGAACAGAATTGACCCACCCAATTTTCAAAGGCTACAGTCTTTTCACAGAACAGACTGCCACATCTTGGTCCCGTTTTGTTAGTAGCTTATTTCTTTTACCACTATGTCATTAGGACTCCTTTTGAGATGAGTGAGATCTTTCATTTCCCCAAATCAGTGTGATACTATGAGATCATGGAAACAGTTCCTGATGAATTGTTGAGACTCCAGAGAGTCTAAATGGAAAGTTCATACACAGTAATTAATGGAGCAGATGGTGTTTAAAACTTAGTTTTGTTTAAAGTCAAACTAAGTGTATTCAATGTGTCAGAAGAAAACAATTCAGAGTTGAGACTCTAGAGAGCTAATCTGTAAGAGCTGGTTGGAGGGAAAATTGGAAGGGAAATAAGCAAAAGATAGCCAGACAATAAGTGGAATGAAGCAAAGATAAAGAAGAAAATTACTAGAAAATGAAAACGGAGAAGGATACAGAAGAGAAGGGGGAAAGACAACAGAAAATGCATTTCAATTGGAACAAAAGAAGATAGAATTTATTATTTAAATGAATAAATATTGTCTAGAGACAAAAACTAAACTGGAAGCAAGGGCTTATCCTGAAGCTAAGACACTGCAAAAAGAGTTAAATTACTCTGGAGGATTTTGTCCAATGAGAACCTGAAAGGATCTAGACAGAAATAGTAAAAGCTGAAGAGACAGTGATGCCAGAGGTGTGAATGGCATAAACTAGTACGAAATGTCAAGTAATCTTAGGCTCTATTCCTTTCAACGTGTCTGTCAAATGTTCTCTACAGCATTACAAAGTGTAAAAGTGCACTTAAACATGGAAATAGATGACACGAAAGGTGAAAGAGAAAGAGCTAAAATTGGTGTTAGAGATGAGATAATGAGAGCTCTGTGAGTGATTAGGTGATACATGAAAATAGCTGTCCTAAATATCAGAGAAATCACACTCTGGTGCTGTAGAGGGCTGTCTTTGCTAAGTTTCTTTAAAGTGGACCATTGTTGTTTTGTTATGTGCAATCAAGTCGCTTGTGACTCATAGTAACCTTATGTACACTAGCTCTGAACCCTGCTCTATCCTGAGCCAACCTTACGTCTCTGACACCACTACCCCCATTACTCCAGTCACTGAGTCGATCCATCTCATCGGGGGTCTTTCCCTCTTGCATTGTCCCTCCCTCCTCCCAAGCATAATGTCCCTCTCCAAGGACATGCCAAAAACATGTCAAAAGAAGCTTTAGAATTCTTGCCTCCAAGGAGCAGCTTGGTTACACCCTCTCCAGGACAAAACTGTTCTCCTAGTCAACCTTGGTATACTTAATACTCTTCTTCAGCACCACAGCTCAAAGGCATCAACTCTCCTTCTATCATCCCTAGTTATTGCCCCATTTTCTGATTAGAAAATTCAAAATAGATTAATTCAGCATGTACAATAAATAAGGATGACAGAAAAATAACTGGTATTCATATTTTTTGAGTTGTGGCACTAGAGAAGATGATGGCTATTTTGACTGTGGCAATGAGTTCAAGTATATCAGAGATGATAAGAATACACAGGATAGGCCAGAACGCATATCTGTTGTTTAGAGGGCCACAAAGATTCTCACCACTGGGTCAATTGGCTGCACCATATTAGATGGAAAAGAGATTGAGGTGGTAAGCAATTACAGCTTGCTTGGATCCACAATCAACACTCTTAACACCAGCAGTCAGAAAATTAAAGGAAGAATTGTACTGGGGAAAATCTGCTTTCATTGACCTCTCCAGAGTGCTGAGAGCAATGATGTCATAGTTAAAAAGGTGCACCTAATCCAGGCCATTGTATTCTCAATTACTTGTTATGCTTCAGAGTTGGACAATGACTAAGGATGACAGGAGAAGAATAAATGCCTTCGAGTTGTGCTGCTGGAGAAGAGTCTTGAACATAGCATGGACTGCTAAGAGAACAAATTGGTCTGTGTTGGAGAAGGTGAAACCAACTCTCCTCGGAGGCTAGGATTTTGAAGCTCTGTCTCACTTACTTTGAGCATGTGGCCAGGAGAGATCAGTCCTTGGAGAAGGACATCATGTTCAGAAGCGTGGACAGACAGCGCAAGAGAGGGAGACCCTGGATGAGATGGAATGATACATTAAGTGGGGCGATGGTGGTTGGTGTGTTGGAATTAGTGAGACTGGCTTAAGGCAGGGAAGAGTTCAGAACTGCTCCACGTAGGGTCGCTATACATCACCGGCAACTCAATGGCACATAACTACAATAACACTATGACAGGTTTGGAAGCAGGAGTGGCATCCACTTCCTAAACAACGTGCCTCCAGAAGCTCTATGAATTTTGATAAATGTCAATAGTTGTAGAGGGGCTCCAGGCCTTTTGTTCGTAGGGTCATTATGAGTCTTGCTCAAATCGAAGGCCATCAACAACATGCATACTCACCTTGATGGAATCTAATAACAAAAATAACAACAAACAACAAGTAACCCTCAAAGAAGTTACCTTAGGAAGTTAGGAGGAAATTATTTGTTGGTTGTTTTTTTTTTAAATAAAGTACTAGGTATTCTGTGACTCCCTGTCGTACATGTAAAAAGCTGATTTTAGATAAACTTTCCTGTACTCCTGGGAAAGAGACAACCCCATGTATTTGAGACTCTTCTATGCCCACCAGCCCAGTTAATAGGAATTTTGTCTCCCAATAATTTTAACTATTTCAGAACTGTTTGAACTTTAATTAATCTTGTTGTTGTTACGTGCTTTTGAGTCAGTGCCAACCCATAGCCATCGGTACAACAGATCAAAACTTATCCTAATCTAGCACTGTTCCCACCATCTCCACTCTGCTTAAATTCATTAATGCAGTTTCTGTACCAGTTCATCTCTTGTTAGTTTTCCTCTCTTTTGATAACTGTCTACCTTCACAAGCAAGATATTCTTGTCCAGAAACTAGTCCCTCCTGATAACATGCCCAAAATATATGAGATAAAGTTCTATAATGATTGCTGGTAAAGAACATTTGGTTGGACTTCAAAGACAAATTTATTTGTTCTTACCACAGCCCATAGTAGATTCAGTGTTCTTCACCACTACCACAATTTAAAGACATCAATTTTTCTTTGGTCTTCCTTATTCACTGTTCAGTTTTCAAATAACTATGAAACAATTAAACGCACAATGGCTTGGTTGAGTGAACTTTGATCTTTATCCTGGTGTCCTCCTTTGGAGAGCTTTAAAGTGACCCCTTAAAGCTCATTTTCTAAATGCAGTGCATCATTTGATTTCTTGGCTGCTGCTTCCACGGATGTTGAGTTGGATCCAAGTTAAATTATTGAGAGCCTCAATACTTCCTGCGTGCCTTTTTAACAAATGGTGTTGGCAAAATTGGAAAAATATCTGCAAAAGACTCAAGCAAGACCCACACCTCACTCCATACACAAAAA
>NW_006399803.1:14034954-14039610 GCF_000299155.1 Elephantulus edwardii
AAAATATAATTATAGAAAAAAAAAAATACTTCCTGCGTTTGTCATGGTGGTGACTCTATTGGTCCAGTTGTGAGAATGTTTCTTTTCTTGATGTTGAAGTGTAAATCACATTGAAAGGAACAGTCATAGATATTTTTTAATTGAGATTTTATTGTAAGTTTATAAAAAACTTGGATTTCCATTCATTCACTGTTGCACATTCCCCCCCCTCCCTCTGCCCATCCCAGTTCACTTTTTTCTTTGGGGAAAAAAGTGATTTCATTGTAATACAGTCCCCTCACCTCTGACCACTTAACTATTCAGCTCTTATTCTGGACTCTTGCCATACCAATAATACTTAATCATATATTCCTTTTATACAGTTCTCGCCCTTATTTGTTTCAATGCCGTGTACATTGTTTATCCCCTCTTTCTTAGTTTCCCCTCAAGCCTCTGTTCAGTCCTGTTTTGTTACAATATTTGTCTTTTTGTGACTGATATTTCACTCAGCATAATGTCCTTCAACATCACCCATTTTGTATAATAGTTCATGAGTTCTTTGTTTTTCAATTCAGCATAATATTTCATCGTGTGAGTATACCAGAGCTTCTCTATCCATTCGTCCGTTGATGGGTACTTGTGTTGTTTCGAACTATGCTATTGTGAACAAAGCAGCAATAAACATCAGTGGGCATGTATCTGCTTGGGTGGTAATTCTAGTTTCCTTAGGATATAGTCCCAATAGTAGAATTGTTGGGTCAAATGGTATTTATATTTCCAACTTTTTTATAAAGAGCCATACTGCCTTACATAGTGGTTGCACCATTTTACACTTCCACCAACAGTGAATAAGTTTCCAGTTTCTCCACAACCTTGCCAGCATTTGTTATTTGCTGCTCTGTTAAATTTTGCTGTTCTTACTGGGGTGAGATACCTCATAATTGTTTTTATTTCCATCTTTGTTAGAGCTAAGGATTTTGAACATTTCTTCATGTGTTTGTTCACCATCTGAATGTCTTCTTTGGTGAAGTATCTGCTCATATCCTGTGCCCATTTTGTAAATGGGTTGCTTACCTTTATCTTGTGTTGCTCGAGTATTTTATAAATTCTAAATATAAATCCCTTACTGACATCTCATTACCAAATATTTTTCCCAGTCTGTGTCTTCCCTTTTTACCCTGGTAGAGAAGTTTTTGGATGTGCATAGGGATTTGATTCTTAGAAAGTCCCATTCATCTATTTTATTCTCTCCTGGTTGTAGGGTCTTTGATCTTTTGTAGGAAGTGCTTCATGTTCTTTTTACTTTCTGCAGTTAAAGTTGTCATTTACGTATCACAGGTTGTTGTTGATGTTGTTGTTGTTAGGTGCCTTCAAATCAACTATGACTTAGCAAACCTGAACCTTGTCCTATCCTGCATTATCCTCACAATCTCCACTATGCTTGAGCCCATTGTTTTTATGAACATTCCTAAGACCTTTATGCCATATTCTTCTTCATATAGTCCAGTCTCTCAAATCATTTGCTCAGTTTCTAAATTGAATTGGTATGATGAAAGAATACAAGCTTTGTAACACTTTTTGTTACCTTAAAACATGAGGCATGTCCTTGTTCTGTTTAAATTACTGTTTCTCGCTCCATGTAGATGTTCCACATGAGCATAATCAAGTGTTCTGTGATTTTCATTCTTCTCAATTTCTTATATTCCACACAGTTGAATGACTTTTCACAGTTAATAAAGCACAACTACACATCTTCCTAGTATTCATTGTTTCAGCCAAGATCCGTCTGACATCAGTATCACTTATTCTCTGACTTCTTCTAAATTCACTTTGCATTTCTAGCAATTATCTGTTGATGTACTCTAGATGTTTTTGAATAATCTTCAGCAAGATTTTCTTGTGTGAGAAATAAATGATATTGTTCAACAATTTCTGTATTCTCTTGTACATTTCTTTAAAAAAAGAAACACAAATGTAAGTATCTTCCATTTGGTTGACCTGGTAGCTGTCTTCCAAATTTTTGGCATAGATTAATTGAGCACCTCTAGGGCTGCAATTATTTGTTGAACTATTTTAGCTCATATATTATCAATTCCTGGAGCGTCCGTGTTTTTTCAATGTCATTAGTATCTCTTGGACCTTTTTCAATACCACTGGTCCTTAATCATATGATACCAATTGATTTTTAATTTTTTTTTTTTGGTACTCTAAATGCAGATTCCTTCTTCTTTTAATGCTTCTTACATCATTCAATATTTTGCCCATAGAATTGATCAGTATTAAAACTCAAGGCATGAGTTGTTTCCTCATTTCTTTCAGCTTGAGAAATACTGATTGTGTTCTTCTTCGTCATTATGGTTTTCTAACTAATATCTTTCCACATTTTGTTATAATACTTACCTTTTTTGTCTTCTTAGGCTGCATTTTTAAATGTTCCCCTCTTATTTCATTTCTTTCTTTTAATGTCTCTATATTCAAAAGCAAGTTTCAGATTCTCTTCTGACAGTCATTTTTGTCTGTCTTGTCTTTTTAACTACACTTTTCTCTCTTTTAGTGTGATATCCTTGGTGTCATCCCACAACTAGTCTGCTCATTAGTGATTCGTGTTCAGTGAATCAAATCTATTACCTGATAAAGATTTAAAATTACTGTTATAGTTTAGAATTTAGGCATGCTAAAGTAGTATTTTTGTTCATGTGGACTTGTTATCACTTTTACAGTTGGAGCCTGAAGATGAGAACTTCATGGTCTGTTCTACTGTGAGACCCTGGCCTTATTTGGACTGCTAGTGTTGAGCTTTTCAACCATCTATTCCCACAGATGTAGTAAATTATATTCCTATGTATGCTATCAGGAAAGGTCCCTATGTTATCATTTATATTTTTAAAAAGATATTGAAAATGAATAATTTATTGTACAAAATTTTATCAGACAATCTGTTACCTCATTTCTATCACCATGGCCATATTTTCTTTTTTTTACTTTTTAAAAATTTATTATTAATTTCAATGAAAATTTACAGAGACTTTGGGTTTCCATTCATTCATTGTTGCACTTTTCTCCCCTCCCAATCCTTTCCCCTAGTACACTACCCTCTTGGAAAAGTAAAAGACAAATTTTTCATTGTTTTACAAACCCTCCCCCAGATCCACTCCACTATGCAACCTTTGCTCTGAACTCCTGTCATGACAAAAACACCTAATAACATATCCCTTTTAAACAGTTTTCTCCCTCATCTGTTTCAATGCAGTATGCATTGTTGAACCCATTTTTGTCAGTCTCTCCCCAACCCCGAGGTCAGTCCTGTTTTACAACAGTGGCACCATGCAGTATTTGTCCTTTTGTGACTGAGATAATGTCCTACAGGATCACCCATTTTTAATAATATTTCATTAATTCCTTGTTTTTCAGTGCAGCGTAGTATTCCATTGTGTGAATATACTACAGCTTCTCTATCCATTTGTTTGTTGATGGACACTTAGATTGTTTCCAACTCCTTGCTATTATGAACAAAGCTGCAATAAACATGGGTGTGCATATATTTGCTTGGATGTCAGTTATGGTCTCTTTGGGTTATATTCACAGTAGTGGAATTCCTGGGTCAAATGGTATCTCTATTTGCAACTTTTTGAGAAAGTGCCATACCGCCTTCCACAGTGGTTGCACCATTTTACACTCCCACCAACAGTGAATAAGGGTTCCAGTTTCTCCACAACCTTGCCAGCATTTGTTGCTTGCTGTTCTGGTAAATTTTGCTATTCTGACTGGAGTGAGATGATATCTCATAGTTGTTTTCATGGCCATATTTTCTATCAATTATTTGTTTTACAACTTTTGCATTCCATTTACCAGTTATCAATTACCTTGACTTTATATTCAATCATTTCAGATTGTAGTAGTTGATAAAAGTTCTCAATTTATTTATCTTTGACCTCAGGTGTTCATGCATACATTTTAACAACAGTTGTATTTGCAGAACTTCTTTCTGTGGGTATGGATATTAGTCAGATAGTCACAGCATTGTGTTTAAGAACAGATATTCAAATGTTCTGTTTTGACAACGAATGCCAGGTACACCATTATTCTTCCATTTTTTTACGCAACTAACAAAAAGTGTAGTAGATTGCATGATTATTGTTTTGAAAAAGGCCAACACTTATCCATTCCTACTCACTACTACCTGAAATACCTACCTTTATGCATTTCATTAGATTATTTACATTTTCCACTACTGTAGAAGATTAAAGGAGTTCAGGTGGCTTAGTGGTAAGAAATCATGCTGCCACTGCAAATGTATGCTGTCCAAATCCATCAATTGCTCCACGGAAGAAGGATGGATACTCTCCTCCTGTGCAATTATTTGCCCTTTAAAACCCACTGGAGAGTCCGTTATTGGCCAGTTCTGACTCGATGGTACACAACAGCAACTAGCAGGCAATGTTCTATTGTGATGCATAAAATGTTTATTGCAAGTAGATTGCTAGGCCTTCCTAGTCAGTATTAGTCTAGAAGGTCTGTTAAAATCTATCCGTTATGGATAGATGACGCTGCTAGCATTTGAAATACCATTGGTATAACCACTACATGTAAGATACCATGTTGTTGTTGTTGTTATGTGCCATCGAGTTGCTTGCAACTCATAGCGACCCTATGTACAACAGCCCTAAACTCTGCTCT
>NW_006399803.1:14040730-14044382 GCF_000299155.1 Elephantulus edwardii
CCCTTCTAAACCCAGCCTGGACTTCTGGTAGTTCTCTGTTGATGTGCTGTTCCAGTCGTTTCTGGATAATCTTCAGTAAAATCTTGCTTGCATGTGCAATCAGTGAGATTGGTCTGTAGTTTCCACATTCTGTTGGGTCACCTTTCTTTGGGATAGGAACAAATATCAATCTCTTCCAGTCAGTCGGCCAAGTGGTGGTTCTCCGTATTTCTTGGCACAACTTGGTGAGCACGTCCATGGCAGCCTCTGTTAACAGAAATATGTCAATTGGTATACCATCTATTCCTGGAGCCTTATTTTTTGCCATTTCCTTCAGAGCAGCCTGAACTTCCTCCTTCATCACCATAGGCTCTTGCTCATATGTTGTTTCGTGAAATTCTTCTGTGTCTTCCAATTCCTTTCTCTACAGTGACTCAGTATATTCCTTCCATCTTCTTTTAATACTTCCTAGATCATTTAACATTCTGCCTAAAGCATCCTTGATTATAGCAACTCGAGGTTTGAATTTGTTCTTCAGTTCCTTGAGCTTAAGATATGCTGAGCGAATTCGGCCCTTTTGATTTTCTGACTCCAACTCCTTGCACATTTCATTGTAATATTTTGCGTTGTTGTCCCGTGATAGTATGATAAATTTCCATGTGGTTAATTTGACTTTCACCTTAGCCTCTTGATTTTGCTCATATAGTATGCTAGGCAGTCACTATCAGTCATTTGGAATATGAAATCAATACCATATTAGCACTCTAACAGTATTAGCTATTGAAACAGAAGAGGCTTAGCGAAATAGGGCTAAGAAAACGAGCTTGGAGATCTGACCTGAGTTGTCCAAGATGAGGGGAAGTGCATGTACTGGAGCTCAGTTTCATTCTGGCTGTGAATCCCCGTTCATGCTCTTTCATCTCCTCAATTCTTTATTTATCATTTCCGCTAATGACAAAAAGAAATTATATTGTGCTCCAAAATTTCTTCCGCAAAATAAAATTGATGCTTGCATCAATTCTATTCACTAAACTACAGTACAATCAGAAATAATTGGAATTGGGAAACAAGGACAAGGCCCAGAAGTCAGTTTGTTTTGAAACCAAGTACATTTGGGGATGAAAAGGATGAATTAGATTAACAGCTAAACTAAGTAATCACCTTAGATATAAAATTACTAGCAAGGTAAAGAAGCCAATTACAGGACTACAACTCAAAATTTGATACTATAAAAGCATTGTCCACTTTCAGAATTACTTACATAAACATTCTTCTCTGCTTTAACAGCTAGGGATTATCTTGTGAGAATGAAAATCCAGACAGTATATTATTTGATTTTCCCTTCAATCTCATATTTAAAATATCAGCCTAAAATGTCACCTGAAAACAAACATATTAGAATCCTAGGACTTGCTCTGCTCTATCTGGAGTTCTTACGTAGTGCAGATGATAAAGCACTTAATTACAAAGTTAAAGGCAAAATCCACTCAGAAATGCCTCAGAAGAAAAGGTTAATGATGTCCTTAAAAAAAAAAAAAAAACAACTCAGCCATTGTAAATCTATGGAGCACGGCTCCACAGAATCCCAGGGGGCACCAGGAGTTGGAATACACACAATGGTTGCAGATTAATATGTGTGTGCATCTTATAATTATTAAAAATTACATATCCTCACAAATTGCATAGTTCTTATAAATATCTCTTGGGTTAACACAGACTTCCCTGTTATACAATTCTGATGTATATGATTTTTCAGTTTTCATACTGTTGTTGCTGTTGTAAGGTGCTTGTCAATCTAACTGTGACTCATAAAGACAAAATTGCTTGATCCTGCATCATGCCCACAATCACTGCTGTGCTTAAGTCTGTAGTAGACACCACTGTGTCAATCTATCTCATTAAGTCACTATTCATAATTTAGTTATATTCTGCCAATATTCAAATAATTAAATTCAAATTTTAGATATCATGGCATACTGTTGCTGTTTTTGTTTAGGGCCGTCAAGTTGTAGACAACTCATAGTGACCCTACAAACAAAAGACCTGAACACTTGCATAACTTTCTTCGTTTCTCCAATTTTATAAGGTTTCTGGAGATAGGTTATTTCAGAAGTGGATGTCTCTTCTGCCTCCAAGCTTGTTTTAATCAGGGAGATCCACCAAATACTGTCTACCATGAGTAATTATTATCACATTTGACACATCAGTGTCAAAGTGTTTTGCATCACATCAATCACAAGTTACTTTTGTGCAGCAAATATGTTTCTAGCTCTTCACTTTATAAAAAACAGATGCACATAGTAATTGTGATCCATCACATCATTCCTTTCAATATCTTTTGGTGATAGGTCACTGTGTAGCTGTCATTCAGTTTGCACATATCGCAGTGTGCAGTATTGTGTTGCCCTGTTTCACAATGAAAATTCATCAGGAACTTTGCAAAAATGGATACTCTGAAAAGAGAGTTGGTCAAAAAAAGTTGAAAGTTTAGAAAATAAAGTCAAATCACTAGGAGTGAAGTCCCGATCAGTATAAATGGAGTTAGAGAATGGCTGAGCATAGAATTGCTGACACTGCCACTGTTCTAGAGACTAGAAAGGTCAGCAGGAAGTTAAAGTTATCAACATAAATGTGAAAGGCAGGGTGACAAAAACAGTGAAGATATTCTAAAAGTGATTCGTGCATGTGTGTGTGTGCACGCGCGTGTAATTATGCCATTGAGGGAGGATATTTCCAAACTAAATGAAGCCCCTAGAGACTGTCTTATGATATTGAAAATTCAAGGAATAAAATATTGGAAACTGAAGAGGTTGTAATTTCCCCATTTGATAGATTTTGTTTCCTTGTCAAACAGCAGTTGACTCTAGGTAAATGGGTTAATTTCTGGGTTCATGATTCTATTCCATTGGTATTTGTGTCTGTCATTGTACTAACACTAGGCTGTTTTAGTTATAATATCTGTGAAGTACATTATGAAATGAGGGAGAGCTAGCCTTCCAAATTAATTTTTGTTTTTAAGGAGTGTTTTCTTCATCAACAATTTTTTCAATTGAGTGAAAAGAAAACGTACTGACTGGGAACAAGTATTTGGTAACACCATCTCAAACAAGAGTCTGATAACAAAAGTTTACAGAATATTCCTGGGCTTCCACAAAAAAAAGACTGATAACTCTTTTAAAAAATGGGGAAAAGACATGGAAAGAATCATCACAGATGAAGACATTCAAATAGCAAACAGATACATGAAGAAATGCTTCAAATCACTGGCAATAAGAGAGCTGCAAATTAAAACCACAATGAGGTACCATCTCACTCCAGTAACAGTGGCAAAGTTTAACAAGGAAGCAGGCAATAAATGTTACAGAGGATGTAGCAAGACAGGAACTCTTACAAATTGTTGGCAGGAATGTAAAATGGTACAATTACTCTGGAAGGCAGTTTGATGCTTCCTCAAAAACTGGACATAGAAATTCCATATGACCCAACTATTCCACTGCTTGGAATATACTCTGAGAAAAAGAGAACTTAGACACAGAAACTTGTACACCAATGTTCATTAAAGCATTATTCACCATAGCAAGAACATGGAAATAGTCCAGATAGCCAACCACAGTCTAATGGACTGAGAAATTATGGTACACTCACAAAAAGGAATACTATGCAGTACATAGGA
>NW_006399803.1:14045377-14047144 GCF_000299155.1 Elephantulus edwardii
AATAGTGCTTTGTAGCTTTTCTTGCAAAGCTCTTTTGTATCATGAATTAGAACTATTCCCAAATATCATAGTTTGTGATTGGCTGTTATAAATGATAAGGCTTCTTAGTATCTTTTTCCATGTGTTCCTTGTTACTGTAGAAAAATCCCTCTTCAACAAATGGTGCTTTAAAACCTGGACGTCTGCTTACAGAAATCTGGAGCAGTGAACATCATTAAAAAAACATTACATCATTTAAAAAAAAAATCTACTCAAAGTGGATCAGAGCCATAAGTGTAAAACCCGAAACCATAAAGATCATAAGAGAAAAAAAGGAAACAAACTTAGATTGCCTAGCTTATGGTATAGACTGGCAAATCTAGACAGAATGTACAACCAGGAGACGACAAAACTGACAAATATGACCTACACTAAAAGTCAGGAAATCAAAAGATGAATTGCATTGTCATGGACCTCTCCAGAGTGCTGGAGAGCAACGATGTCATTCTAGATGCAAAGGTGTGCCTAATCCAGGGCATGGTTTTCTCAATTACTTACTATGCTTCGCAAAGTTGGACAATACCTAAAGATGACAGAAGAAGAATAGAGGCTTTTGAGTTGTGGTGCTGGAAAAGAGTTTTTAATATACCATGGACTGCCAAGAAAACAAAAGGGTCTGTCTTGGAGAGGATGAAACCAAGTCTCTCGTTGGAGGCTAGGATTTTAAAGCTCTGCCTCACTTACTTTGGGCATGTGATCAGGAGAGATCGGTCCTTGGAGAAGGACATCATGCTCAGATATTTGGAGGAACAGCTCAGGAGAGGAAGACCCCAGAGGAGATGCATTGATACAGTAACTGGGGTAATGGGGGTTGGTGTGTCTGAATTAATAAGACTGGCTCAGGACAGGGAAGAGTTCACAGCTGCTATACATAGGGTCACTAGGCATCACAGGTGACTCAACCAATAACATTCCATGACAGGTTTGTAAACAGGAGTGGCATCTACTTCCTAAACAACTTGCCTCTGGAAACTCTATCAACTTTGATAAATGTCAATAGTTGCACAGGAGCTTCAGGCCTTTTGTTCATAGACTCACTATGAGTCGTGTTCGACTTGAAGGCAATCAACAACAACACTAAAAATGAAAGAGTAGGGGGAAGCATACCAAGCATAAAGCATCTGCAAAAGATCAAGACTGGCAATAGTTATCTCTGACAAAATAAATTTTTGGATGAAAACCACCACAAAAGGTAGGAATGTCACTATATAATGATTAAAGGAACAACAGATCAAGAATACAAAACCTTGAACAACATCCAAGCATCAAATGATAAAACTATAAAACACATAAAAAAATGTTTAACAGACACGAAGAAATAGACAGCACTACAGAAAGAAGATTTTAATATACTATTCTCACCAAAAGATAGCTCAATTCAAAAGAAATGAAATAAAAAGGCAGAAATCTAATTGAGGGCACTTCTCTGAACTAAAACTAAATTCTCTTTCAATGATAAATTCTCAAGAATTTATCATATATTAAGACACAAAGCAAGACTCAATACATAAAAAAACAGTCATATAATACAGATTTAGATTGCAATGCTATAAAACTGGAAATTAACAAGAGGGTAAAGTTTATAAAACCACTCATGTGGAAAATAAATAACACCAGCTAGAACACAATTTGGTTAAAGAAGAAATAAAAAAGTTTTCAAAACAAATAATAAGATTTCCTCTGTGCTCACTCGGGTACTTTGGGGTACAAACTGCTGTTGGGCCTGAC
>NW_006399803.1:14061846-14063585 GCF_000299155.1 Elephantulus edwardii
GAGATGAATCAGGTAACATCACAACAGACCCAACTAAAATAAAAAAGCTAACATTAGAATACTATGAAAAACTATACTCAAACAAATATGAAAATCTAAAATTGTATCTATTATTCCAGTTTGAATAGTAATCTTTATAGTTGCACATAACTGTATAAAGTGACATTGTCTCTGTTTATGTCACAAACCGATGTTAATGTAACAATCTACATAATTTGCTGTTATTTCTCGGATATACGTTTCACAGTATTTTCCTGTTTAAAAGGAAAGTTCTATTTATTTTCATCAAGTTTTTCTCATTTGAAAACTCAATAAACCACATAACTAAAATTGGTTTATTCATTTTCCTCAGTCTTCTTTTTGTGTGTTGTTTATAATTTACTTCTTAAAGAACAGAAAACTATGCAAAATGAAAATGTGCAACTTTGTATATCTAGGTAAAATTATGTGCCCATTACATTTCATTGTTATTGCGTAAACTTTCTGATGCCTATCAATTAGGAAACGACAGTTTCATTTGGAGTATTTTATGATGTATAATTTTGTCAATTCTTAGCATAGATATTAATTTGAAAATAATGAACAAATTTGAATAAGTAGAGTTCCTTCAAAGAAATGCTTTACCAACTATTGTTAAAGCTTAAATATTAACATATTAAAACCAGAATATCTAATTCTATCTATATCGCAAATAAAAGAGCTAAACAGTCCCACCAATGTGACTTTAAAATGCTAATTAGCTTCACTGTACTCTTTCCAGAAATAAAATAAAATCTGATTTATTTAAAAAATTTTAAATTTTCTGAACACTTAAGCTTGGAACATCTTCATCATTTCTGCAATCATTAGTTTTTATACTTGATTCCTGTTTTCTACCTAAATAAAAATTGTAATTTTCTGTGCAGAAAAAAGAGTAAAACATTTCCTATTTCAGGAATGACCTTGTTATGGATACATCTACTCCAGTACACTTTAAAAACCCTTTCAAAGCTCTATGAACAGTGACAGCTGCTCTGATCCTTTGAGCAAAAGCAAAAGAACCATTTTTGATTAAGAAACTTGATTCCTAAAGACATCAGAAAAAACAGATTTAGACATATGTCCTTCTCTGCCATGTACTGCCCCTATACAATCATGTTACTACAACATAAACTGACACTTGATCTGTGTGAACTGCTTGAATTTTGTTGCTAGGGAAATTCAACTCTTGGATACTCAAATTGACTTTTTAATTTCTAAGTACAAATTTGCTGAACTGTAATGCAATGGAGAGGGGAAGAAAGCAGCACAAGGTTTAGATCTGACGTTGCAGAATTCACACACTCTCATGCCCTCACTCTTACATAACTTTTTCTCTGTCATCAAGCTGATGTCTTGCTTTGTCTTTCCTACTCACGTACCTCAAATTTTCATCTTTTTCCATCTCTAAGAACATGAGTATAGACCATTTCCACTTTCCTGTCCTTCTGCACCTACCCACACACAATCTGACTCCAAATGCTACACTCTGGTAGAGTTTCTTTATTTTTAATATGGAAGAGAATAATAATGGGAAAAATCCTAATATACCTCAACACAAAAATATTGTTTGTTCAAATCATACTAGGTGATACATATATTAAAATATAATTGC
Organism: Elephantulus edwardii; assembly: GCF_000299155.1. Taxonomy (NCBI): domain Eukaryota; kingdom Metazoa; phylum Chordata; class Mammalia; order Macroscelidea; family Macroscelididae; genus Elephantulus; species Elephantulus edwardii. The sequence continues at coordinate 14,063,480 of NW_006399803.1, forward strand.
ATATACCCAATAAACTCAGTGATAAACAAGGTGATTCCAACTTACGTTTCTGTTATTATGTGCCATGCAGTCAGTCACCTGTGACCCCTAGCGACTCCATGTCCAG
>NW_006399803.1:14063935-14065421 GCF_000299155.1 Elephantulus edwardii
GTTGGCAGTTCAAATTCACCAGTGCTCCAAGAAAAAAATTGAGCAATCTGTTCTTATAAAGAGTTATAAGAGTTATATAAAGAGTTATATAAAGAAGGTCCCTGACAGCAGATTTTCCCAGTACAATTTTTATTTCCTGCCTGCTGGTGCCAAGAGTGTTGAGTGTGGAGCTGAGTAAGCTGTAATTGTTAACAACCTCAATCTCTTTTACATCTATCATGGTGCTGCCAATTGGCCCAGTGGTGAGACCCTTTATCTGGTTTCCAAGGTGATAAAACTTCATAGGAGGAAATCACTATCTTTCTCCCTCAGAGCACCAACATTTAGGTTAGCAGCACAACAAATCGCATATGAGAGCTCCTTTATATGTTATATGCATGCATAATATTCAAGTCTTACCTTGCATTATAATGTTGTTTGGCAAAGTTTATGTAATGTTGTACTCAGAAATAAAATTTAGTAAAAAATACTGTATCTCAATCTATTATTATTATTATTGGCTTGTATCGTTTCTCTATAGCTTTCAGTCTACATGCTGAGCAAAACTTTTGAGAAACTGAACTTTATGAATAAAAATGTGGTATGAAAACTAGAGGAAGACTAGTCAATAATTTGCATTATGCAGATTACACAACCTTGCATGTTTAAAGGGAGGAGGATTTAAAACACTTAGCTACAGAAGATTAAACAGTCTAGCCTTCAGTGTGGATTACAATTCAATGTAAAGAAAACAGTAATTTTCATGACTGGCTCAATAGACAATACTATGAAAGATGAAGAAAAGATTGAACTTGTTAATGATTTACTGTTACTTGAATCTACAATCAATACCCTAGACACCAACAGGCAAGAAAACAAAAGATATGTTGCTTTGGGAAAATCTGTCTTCAAGGACCTCTCCAAAGTACTAATGGGAAACAACATGAATTAATAATAAGAGGTATCTGATACAAACCACAGTCTTTTTGATTCCTATGAATCTGAAAGTAGAAAAATGAATAAGGATAACAAGAAAAATTGATGCCTTTCAGTTATGGTATTAGAGAAGAATAGAGAATATTTCATGAATTGCCAAAAAGAATGAACAAATATGTCTTAAAGAAAGTGTAACTAGGGTGCTCCTTACAGGTTGTTGTTGTTGTTATGTGCCGTTGAGTCGCTTGCGACTCATAGCGACCCTATGTACAACAGCCCTAAACCCTGCTCTGTCCTATGCCAATCACACTATCTCTGATACACCCATCCCAATTACCCCAGTCACTGAATCAATCCACCTCATAGAGGGCCTTCCCCTCCTGCACTGCCCCTCCACCCTCCAAAGCATGATGTCCCTCTCCAAGGACAGGTCCCTCCTTATAACATGTCCAAAGTATGTTAGACGGATCCTCAGAATCCTTGCCTCCAGGGAGTCGCCTGGTTTAACCCTCTCCAGGATGAATCTGTTTGTTTTCCTAGCAGTCCATGGTACCCTCAATACTCTTCTCCA
>NW_006399803.1:14066596-14080022 GCF_000299155.1 Elephantulus edwardii
GAAAGGTGATCCAATAGAAAGTGGAAATTACTGAACAGTATCTTGAAGTGCTTGCTGCAGAAGGTTAAGGACCGCAGTCTTTAATATGGATTGAAGCTCAATATCAAGAAAACAAAGATTGTTATCAATGGTCCGATTGGCAGCAACATGATTGATGGTGAAGAGACTGAGATTGTTAACAGTTTCAGTTTGCTTGACTCCACAATCAACACCCTTAGCACCAACAATCAGGAAATGAAAAGACACATTGAATTGGGAAAGTCAGCTGTCAGAGACCTTTCCAAAGTACTAAAGAGAAATGATGTCAGTCTGGATACTAAGGTGCACCTGATATAGGCTACATACAGTCTTTGTAATCACTTGCTACACATCAGAGAGCTGGACAATAACTAGAGATGATGGAAAAAGAATTGATGTATTTTAGCTGTAGTGTTGGAGAAGAGTATTGAATATAAAATGACTACTAAGAAAACGAACAATTTTGTCCTAGAGAAGTTGAAATCAAGCTGCTCCTTGGAGGCAAAGACTCTGAAGCTTCATCTGACATATTTTAGACATGTTGCAAGGAGGGGCCAGTTCTTGGAGAGGGACATCATGTTTATTTAGGATGGTTTAGGGACAGCATAGGAGAGGAAGACTCTCGATGAGACAGATTGATTCAGTGACTGGGGTAATAGGGGTAGGTATATGGGAGAGAGTGAGATTGGCACAGGATAGAGCAAGGTTTGGGCTGTTGTACATAGGGTCACTATGAGTTGGTGTTTTCAGAGGCAGTTAATCTCACAGGAGGAGATTGCCCATTCTTCTCCTAGAATGCAAATAGTGGGTTCAAATTACTATCCTTTTGATTGGAAGATAAATATTAAACTAGTAATAATTAAAGAATGTTGTTATGTAGTCAAGTCAAAGCTGACTCATAGCTAACCTTTCAGCAGGCTTTCAGAAGGAGTAACTTGCACAGGAGGAAATTGCCCACCTTTCTCTTTCACAACAGCTGATGGATTTGAACTACATCTGTTGGGTTTGGCAGCACAACCCCTACAACTAAGTCACTAGAGCTCCCTACTATATACCAGTTTTTGTTGTGATCTGTTGTCTTGGAACCAACTCATAGCCGGTCCTTAAGGGAGTTTTAAGAAGCAGTAAATCACAAAGGAGAAGAGTACTCATTCTTCTCCTGCAGAGCAGCTGGTAGATTTGAACAGCACTACTTTGAGATTAAAGCACAGCTCCTTACCACTTGGCCACCAGAGCTCCCACCATACCACTTGTTGTTCTTAGGGCTCCTAAACAATATTTTGCATTCACATGTCAATTCTTTATAATTTTTATCTTCTTGTGGTTTTACATATTTAAAAAGATTAAGAGTGATTTTTTTCATTTTTTTATTAGATTAATCTATTTCTTTTTCATTTCAATGAACATCTACAGAGACTTTGGAATTCCATTCATTCATTGTTGCACCCTTCTCCCCGCCCACCCCCCCCCCCCCCCCCCCCCCCCCCCCCCCCCTTAGCTCCTCTCCTTGAAAAGCAAAAGAAAAACTCCCTCATTGGTACACAATTCTGACCACACTTCCCCCAACCCCACCCCAACCCCAAATATAATCCACTCTGCAACCCTCATTCCGTACTCTTACGATAAACATAATGCCCTATAATATAATACTTTTAAATTATTCTCTCCCCCATAGACTTCAAATGCTATAAGAGTGATTTTTAAGAGTGCTGGTTTATAAGAAAATGTCCAGAAGGAAAAGAAATCTTAGAAGAATATAAGAATAGTCATGTAAAATGTTACACATGGAAGATAGGGTGGCATAATTTATATTAGGCTTTTGAGAAAATAAATCTCTAGGCAGATAGATTAAGAGATAAGATTTGAAACAAATGATGAATGAGAGCAAGTGAGTGGTTGGTTGGTGATTGGAAATGGAAAACTGTCGAGAGCATGTCATGCTGTGAATGATTCAAAAAAATTGTTGAAGAGCTTGTGAAAAAAGAAGCATGCCAAAAGCAATGAGCTCCCTTAGCTGAATCTTAGAAGACATACTGAAAAGGAGGAAAATGATACATCAGGTCTGATTGGCCAGTTTTAAAGCAACATCTTCAGAGGCAGAAAGGGATAAAATGAAAGACGGAAAGATTATATTATTGAGGCAGAGTGTTAGGCAGAATTCCAAACACAATGACAAAGAATATAGAGGAAAGTACTTTACAAGAAATTAACTAAAAGTCTCAGTACATATATTCTCTTGTCCTCTTCAACATGCCTCATTTTTTTTACACATCTTTTTTTCCTTTTATTGAAAAAATATTTTAGAAAATAGCAGGCAATAGAGAGCATAAATAAACAGGAATATACCAATAGTAAACGTACACATATAAAGCTAAAAATGCCACCAACTTCTTTAATTATGAGTACATAACGTAATAGGCATAAGGTTTGCTTTAAACAAGTTGAAAAACAGAGTTTTTTGGTAAGCCTCCCTTTGTCAAAAACATACACCAAAAAAAATCGATGTACAAGGGAATGCTAAGTGGAGAAACCACTGCTGTCACAGGAATTACCATAGAAAAACCATCTCATGGTTAACGACTTAAAAAACTGATTATTCCCTATCATCTGACACACTTACGTACTTATTTATTGTATCATGTCTTTATCTCTTTATTGAGAGTGTAAACTCCTTGAAAGCAAAAACTTGCATGTATCCCATGAATTTAGAATAGGGTTTGGCTCATGGTACATGCTCAGTAAATATTTGTCAAATAAATGGATGGCTAATTTGAAAGTAACAAGCATATAATACAGGCCTATAAAACACAGGCATAAAAACAACAGGGTTATGTCCACATGGGGAAATTAGACAATGGCACAAAAGACAGTTGAGATTGAAGAAAAATAACAGCAAAACAAAAACTACAAAACTGCCAGGTACAGAAGAAGGAAAGTCAGTTCTAAGTGAAGAGTTAAAGGAAGGCAAAGTGATAATGATGCAAAGCATGCTCGGCTTTATTAACCTAAGACTGTGACAAAATGAAGAGGATAATATTTTAAAACCGATGGTGTGATGAGAAAGCAAGCAGTCCAAAGTGTTGAGCTTGTCTAACTGGAAAAATAAAGTGGTATTAATAGTGAGAGAGAAGAAGGAAACAAGGTTCATAAAATGTAATAAATTCAGTTCTAATTTAAAGTATCTGAGCAGTATTAAGATCAGGATGCCAACATACAGCTAGAAAAAAAGATCTGAAGCTCAGAGGAGTGAATGAACCCACTTAAAGAAAACATACCACATCAAACACCACCAAAAGGATAACAAGTCTCCATCTCGAATCTGGCTGTAAAGCAAAACAAACCAGCTGACTTCAAACTGACTGACTCGTGATAGTCCCCTGTGTTACAGAGAAGAACTAGTTCCTGGGTTCTCTGGGCTGTGATCGTTCTGGCCGAACCTTGGGGGTACAATGGTTAAGCACTTGGCCACTAACCAAAAGGTCAGAGGTTTGAACACATCAATCACTCTGCAGGGGAAAAGATGTGGTTTCCTGCTTCAGTAACTGCAGACTTGAAAACTCTATAGAGCAGCTGCACCTTTTCCAACTGGGTCACAATAACTTAGAATTGTTTCAACTGCAAGGAACAGCAAGCTTCAAAGAAGGATATCACTAGATCTGTTTTTCTGCAGCATCACGGAGTAGATTCAAACAAGCAACCTTCCTCCCCCCCCTTTTTATTCTGATTTATTTATAAAGTTTGAATACATTGTTTATCACAAAATATCCTGCCCACTTCCTTCACCCCATCCACCTATCAATTGTGCAGCCCTGTGAGTAACACCCTTCCCCCCATCCACACCCCTATATTTTCACCATCCCCTCTACCTTGGGTCCTCATTCTCATTCTACAATAATGGTTTTACACAGTATTTGTCCTTGTGGGACTGAGTTAGTTCATTCAGCATAATGCTCTCCAAGTCTCTCCCAAGTTATGTAATAATTTACAAAATCCTTGCTTCTGCGTGCTGTATAGTATTCCATTGTATGAATGTACCAAACTTCTCAATCCATTCGTTTGTGTTTGGACATCTGAGCTGTTTCCATGTTCTTGCAATGGTAAATAACGCTGCTATGACCATTGGTGTGCAAGTTTCCATTTAAGCCTCAGGTTTCATTTTCATGGGGCATATTCCAAGTAGTGGAATAGCAGGGTTATATGGAATTTCTATGTTCAGCTTTTTGAGCAAGTACCAAACTGCCTTCCAGAATGGTTGCATCATTTTACAGTCCACCCACAATGTAAATGAGTTCCTATTTCACCACATCCTCTCCAACATTTATTACTTACTGTCCTTTTAAACTTTGACACTGCTACTACAAGCAACCTCTTTATCTGATAAAATCTGGACAAGCATAAGCTCATTAAATAAGTAAAAGCTGGTCCTTTCATCATGAGATTTTAGAAGATGTGTTCTTGTTTACTATAGCCTGCGTCAATGGACCTGAGCTGTCAAACATTTGTGTTACCTTCTTGGGTCATTTGTATATTTGTGTTTTTAACCTCTGAGCTAAAGGGATACTAGCTAAGGAGACAGAAAGAGAGACTGAGGAAGATCAATCATGTAGGAGAAAATTAGAAGAGAGGGAAGTCAGAAAAATAATAAGGAATACCAAATACTCTGTTCACAGTTCTTGATAATGATGATGATGATGTTATCATCATTGACATTAATTTAATTTTGTAAAGCAGACATGAGCACCGGTTTTAATCAGCTATGCACACATACATGCATACATACAGACATAAAAGATATTAAGCCAAAGTCAAAGTCTCATTATGAATGAAATTTTGAATAGGTATCAGAACTAGGCTCCCTGAGAGCTCACTAAGACTCCAGAGCCTTAACTTTGTAGACAAAGAGGAATGTACGTACACAAAGTCACAAATGTTCATTTCAAGTAAAATATTCATGAATCTTCAGTTACTATAGGCATCTCCTCTGCAGTTATTTCTGTTTACAAAGAGGTCCAAAAGAGTTTCTCTTTTCTCAATGTGTGGAACTTTCTCCAAAGAGATAAAAACAAACAAACAAAAAAAATCAGTGATGGTTCACAGAGCTATCAAACGTGTTAAGATTTTCAACACACCCTGCCCTATCATCTGTTAATAGTTTTAAGGCAAAAACAAAACAACAAACCAACTCTTTGAATGTTACATGTCACAGAGACACATTATGTAAAAAATTGCTAGGTATAAAGGAAAAAAGTATATACAGTTTTTGCAAAAACAATTCTTCAGGAGAACAAATCAAAGCACTGCAATCAGCAGATCAAAGAGGTACAGCAAGACGCAGAGCTACAGCTTCTCATAGTTGTGCCAGAAAATTCTGTTTATCCAGAATTGATTAAAATTTCAGGAAAAGCAGGGGCATTTGGTTTTTAAAAAACAATTACTCACTTTAAATTCTTTCCTCTACCCCACTCTCCCTCTTTAATTCAGCATGATCCAGTAGAAAGACAGCTGCTTTTAAAACTGGTTGTTTCATTTTTCTTTCTGCAGTGAGACGTTCATCGAGCCTAGATATTTCAGGCTCATATATTCATCTATTACCAGTGTCCTACTATGGACAAAGAACTTAGCAATGGATCTGGTGAATTCAGCTTTTTGCTACTGCTTTGTTCTCTCACTAAGGAAGGTCAGCTTCAGGGTGTATTAGTCATCAATTCTTCTGAGACTATTGCCATATGTCATCAGGATCCATCCCTGAAGAATCTTTTCTGTGGGCTATAAGAAAGATACTCTTGTCTTTGTATGAGGTGTAAATGGTCAGGATCCCCATCATCACAAAATAAGATATGACACACAAAGAAAAAACGGGCTTCGACTCTGTACCTATAATCCAAATCAAAGCCACTATGGCAAAGAGACAACAGATAGTACAGATTGTGAGGCCACCAACTATAAGACCAAAATTCTCCACATACTTGAACTTTTCCAGAAGTAACATTTTGGCAGAGTCATCCAAAGAATTTTTCACAGCTGATCCATCCCACTTGTTAATTTTTACAGGCTTTGCTTCAATCTTCCACTTTTTCAACAAGCTCAGATCCATAACCAACAATTTTGGCACCAGTAGTCAGGAAATTAAAAGTTGAGTTGCTTTAGGGAAGTTTGTTGTCAGGGGCCTCTACAGAGTGATAAAGAGTAACAATGTCAGTCTAGAGACTAAAGTATGCCTGATCCAGGCCGTGGTTTTCTCTATTGCTTGCTATGTGTCTGAGATCTGGACAATGAATAAAGATGGTAGAAGAATTGATGCTTTTGAGCTGTGGTGCTGGAGAAGAGTATTGAACATACCGTGGACTGCCAAGAGAACGAATAAAGCTGTCCTAGAGAGAATGCACCAGGATGCTCCTTGGATGCAAGGATTCTGAAAGTGTGTCTCACATACTTTGGTAATGTTGCCAAAAGAAACTAGTCCTTAGAGAAGTACATCATGGTTGGAAAGGTAGAGGGTCAGCGCAGAGAAGAACACTCTGGATGAAATGGATTGACATAGTGGCTGGGGCAATGGCAACAGGTGTGTCAGTTACAGTGAGCTTGACAGTGTGCAGAGTAATTGTTAATAGAGTCACTATGAGGCTCTGTCAATTCAAGGGCATATAATAAGAACAATTAGCTGCATCCCTGGCCCCTCTCCAAAAGATGCCATTAGCATCCTCCCCTACTCTTGTATTATCCAAATAAGTCTCCTGATGTTGGCAAATGTTCCATGAAGGCCAATACAGATGAAGCTGAGAACACATCTTTAAGAGAAATTTAAAAAATCACCTCAAAATTAAACTCTGTTGACTAAAATTTAGCTTTTGTTTTTATATCAAATTAAGTATTAACCCGAAACTATATCCAAAAGTAGGTTTTTGCCTAGTTAAGATCTATAAAGTGGGGACAATGAAGGTGAGAAAAAATTATAATGGGGAAAGTTCAGGAATTTGTAAAGGTAAGTTATGAAATTAATATTTTCCTGGTAGATAGCATTCAAATAATCTGATGCAAAGGTGTTTTGCTAATTTTGAGTATCAATTAATAAACTTTAGCTATTATGAACAACACATTGCTGACAACTGGTATTCATTTTGATTATTCGATGTTGTTATTAGATGCTATCAAGTTTGTTCTGACTCATAGTAACCCTATTCGTAGTTAATACTGTGAAAGGCTATTCAATTGTGCGCAGTCTTATAACCATTGCTATGTTTAAACCCGTTGTTGCCATAATTGTATCAATCCATCTCATTGAGGCTCTTCCTCTTTCTTGCTGATGCTCTAGCAAAGCTAATACTCTTCCCCATGGACTGGTTTCTTTTGATAATATGTCCAAAATATATGAGATAAAGCTTTGCTATCCTTATGTCAACAGAACATTTGTATTTCTTCTATAACAAAATTGTTCATTTTTTGGAAGTCCAAAGTATATTCATTATTTTTCATCAATATCATGATTCAAAGACATCAATTCTTTTTCAGCCTTTCTTATTCATTCATCGTCCAGTGTTTGCATACATATGTTGTTGTTATTGTTGTTGTTGTGTACCACAGAGTCAGAACCAACCCACAGCTGACTCTCCAGTGGGTTTTCACAGACAGTTAAGCACATTGAAGGAGATTGTCCATCCTTTTCCTGCAGAGGCAGCTGTTGGCCTCAAACTACGTGCCTTTGGGACGGCAGCAAGCTTCTTGCCACTAGGCCACCAGAGCTTCCATATGAGTTATATGAATTAGTTTATTTTACCAAGACTCATATCAGGTAATTTAACTCTTCAAAGAGATAATTTTGCTTTTTTGACTCATAAAAGTTGTCTTTTGCAGTAGATGTGCCATTTCTTCTATTTAAAATAAAATTTAAAAATGAAATACATCAGTTGATATGTTTACTTCTGCTTCTGTTGACATTTATTGGTCCACACAAATTTATTTTAAATAAATTTTAATACTAATCAAGTGAATATTTTTAAAATGGATTGTAATGAATAAACTACTGAAATGGAATACCCTATTTTATTGAAAACGAATAAAACAGTTTTGGAGGAGTAAAAGTGATTCAAAAAATTCTAGTCAAGACTAAGCAAACAAACCAACACTTTCTCAAAATGCTACAAATTTAGAAACTTTTCACATTATCTGTATAGCTAAAATAAGAACAAAGCAGGTTTCAAAGAGAATATAACATAAGGTACAGTTAATTGAAGCTTGGCAAGTATTTAAAGAAAAGAAATTCTCATTCTGCCTATATGTAAATGAAAGTGGTCATCACCAGCCTATAGTGATGTTCAATGGGAAAACCAACGAAAATGGAGCATTCTCTCGTAATTTGATGCTTTCATTTATTGGTGGAATGAAGTAAGAGTCACTCTGGAAAAAGAGGAAAACAACATTTTGATAAAACAGAAAAGCATTCTTGAAAACAAGCAGAAAACGAGTGTTTCAGTTGCTTATCTAGAACTGGAATCAGGAAAAACGTGTCAAGTAGCAACCAAAAAGAACAAGTCAAATCGACTTTCCTCCATGCTATAACCTAGTTCACAAAACAAATCAAGTGGAACTTTGGCAGGTACACTGAGTTCAACAAATTATCAACTAACTGTTGAAATCATAAGAGTTAAAGCCAGTATACAAAAGGGAGAACTTATCTCTGGGGCTGTAAAGGAAGTCAGAGACTTCCCTGAGTCATAGTCAATGTGATCCTCATAATTCTGCCACTTACACTATGAAGTTAATATATCTCTTCCTGTATTAAAAAAAGAGATTTCTCATTAAACACCCTTAACAAAGTGTCTAGGCAACAATAACAATCCTTAACCAAGTGTATAGACATATATACATTTCTGTCATCTAGTAGAGAAAGATGCACAAAGTATTTTTTCTTACACCTATAATGTTCAGAAATATTTTTTATGGTTTGAACTATGTTTCTATCTTAGACTTTCAGAGATAAAGCAATAAGAATACATGTCAATATTCACAGGATATTTAATATTAGTGGGAAATTCTAAATAACTTATATTCTCAGCATTGAATTAAATGTCCATGCACCAATTAATGATGAAGTTTGAAGTAATTCACACATGAATTAAAAGCAGCATAATATACATTTTATAAACCAGAACAAAAACATCTTTGTTGCTATATGTGTTAAATTATATCTAAAAAAGCTCTGCCTGGTTGAAAAATATGAATAACTTTAATTACCTACTTAAAATATTAAGGGATCAAAACAACAAAACCTGTTTACCTGTTTTAAAGACAAATCTTCACATTGTTGTTGTTGTTGTTAAGTGCTGTCGAGTCACAGGCAACTCATAGTGACCCTATGAAGGAAAGTCCTCACACTTGTGTGTCTTTCATCCTCTCTCCAGGTTCATAGGATTTACAGAGGCAAGATATTATGGAAGTGGATGCCATTCCTGCTTCCAAAATCTTCACATTATCTTCTCTAAAGAAAAAGGAAACTTTAATTATTATTTTATTTCAAAAAATTAGTATCAATAATATACTGAAGTTTTGCAAGTATTATTTTATATTCATAACAACAGCATGAGGAAAATATTGTACTTATAAATCTGCATACTCCCTGAAAGTAAAGCTCCAAAAAGTTTAGTTACTTAAAACTACACACACAACTTGCTGGTTAAAAGAAAATTTAAGAAGATTTCTTGAAAAACAAATTCAAACTTAAAAAGAGGGAGGCACTTTTTGTCAGAGAAAAAAAAGGTAAAGAAAGGGATAAAACCACTCTCAGAATGTCAGAAGGGTACTGCTACAATAGAGAAAACCTGACTATAAGATTTACAACTGTTCCAAAAAATTGGGAGACAGAGAGGAAATCTTTTATGAAGACGGACAGTAAACAAGGATAGGGGGAAAAAAACAGGTGTCTGGAAGTGAAATGATAGAATGACATGACTGTGTAGTAAATCACATGATTTGCAGTTAATTCTCCTAGAGGGACTATTTAAGAGGAACAGAAAGTTAACTCAGGCTAAGGGTGGGCCAAAGTTCAGGGACTTAGGGAAAGGAAAGAGGCTACCAATTTAGGTTAAAAAGAACAATGTTTCCAAATGATCAATTGTTGTGGGGATTCAGATTGGAACTTACTAGTAAACAGCCCTCCAGAGATTTTGAGAGACTGTAAATCACATGAAAGGAGAACGCTCATTTTTCTTCCATGAAGCAGCTGGAAATTTAAACAATTTAAGTAGCTGACCTCACACTTCCTTACCACTAAGTCACCAGATGTCCCTGAATGATTAGTAGAGATTAAAAATTCAGTTGTTTATTTATGAAACAACGAATGAAGAGTCCATGTATGGCTTGGTAAAAGGTAAATAAGATAGCATCTATAAACCTTGACTAAGGGATGTATTATTATTTTTTTTTTAGCACTAAGCTAGCTCCCACTGATAGTGACCACGTGTATAAGGGGAAAAAATCTTTTACAATCCTGTGCCATTTTACAATCTCTGACAGACTAATATCCATACACATACAAGGACGTCCAGTGAATACCACCATCATTCAGAAATATGAGCCAACAATCAGAGCCAAAGAAGAGGAAATAGAAGATTTTTACCAGCTTTTACAGTCAGAGATCAATCAAAAATGCAATCAAGATGCATTGATAGTAATGGGTAACAGGAATGCAAAATTTGGGAACAGAGAATAAGATTCAGTAATTAGAAAACATGGACTTGGTGACAGAAATGGAGCTGGAGAGAGAATGACTGAATTTTGCATAATCAATGTAGCTAATGTTAGATGGATCTTTGCATAATCAATAATTTAGGCAGAATATTAAATTGTCCAGGAAGTATTAAAGGAAGATGGAAGGAATATACTGAGTCACTGTATCAAAAGGAATTGGCAGACACAGAAGAATTTCATGAAACAACATATGAGAAAGAGCCTACGGTGATGAAAGAAGTTGAGGCTGCTTTGAAGAAAATGGCAAAAATAAGACCCCAGGAATAGATGGTATACCAAGTGACATATTTCAGCTAACAGATGCTGCCCTGCTTGTGCTCACCAAGTTGTGCCAAGAAATCTGGAGAACAACCACTTGCCAACTGAACTGGAGGAGATCTATATTTGTTCCCATTCCAAAGAAGGGTGACCCAACAGAGTGTGGAAACTATAGAACATTCTTATTGATTTCATATGCAAGCAAGATTCTATTGAAGATTATCCAAAAACGCCTGGAACAGCACATCAACAGAGAACTGCCACAAGTCTAGGTTGGGTTTAGAAGGGGTAATAGTACTAGAATTATTGTAGCTAATGTTAGATGGATCTTAGCTGAAAGCAGGGAATACCAGAGGAATGTCTATATGTGATTCATTAACTATGCAAAGGCATTCGACTGTGTGGATCATAACAAACTGTGGATGACTCTGAGAGGAATGGGGATCCCAGAACAGTTGATCTTGCTAATGAGAAACCTATTCTTGGACCAAGAAGCAGTCATCACTACACAGTGAGAAAACATTGCATGGTTCAAAATTGGGAAGGGCGTACGCCAGGGATGTGTCCTGTCTCCATACCTTTTCAATCTGTATACAGAACAGATTATTCAGGAGGCTGGGCTCTATGAGGAGAAATGTTGGGTCAAGATTGGTGGAAGATCTATCTAAAATCTGTGTTCTGCAGATGACACAACCCTGTTTGCTGAAACGGAAGACGACCTGAAGCAGAGAGTCAATGACTGCAGCCTCCAATATGGATTGAGGTTCAATGTCAAGAAAGCAAAAATTCTCACCAGTGGACCAACTGGCAGCATCAGGATGGATGGTGGAGAGATTGAGATTGTTCACAGCTTTAGTTTGCTTGGCTCCACAGTCAACTCTCTTGGCACCAGTAACCAGGAAATTAAAAGATGTATTGCCATGGGAAAGTCTGCTGTTAGAGACCTCTCCAAAGTACTGAAGAGCAATAGTGTCTCTCTGGGGACTAAGGTGTGTCTGATACAGGCCATGGTCTTTGCTATCACTTGTTATGCATCAGAGAGTTGGACAATGACTAACTAGGATAGAAAGATAATTGATGCCTTTGAGCTGTGGTACTGGGAAAGAGCATTGAGGGTACCATGGACTGCTTGGAAAACAAACAGATTCATCACGTAGAGGGTTAAACCGGGCGGCTCCTTGGAGCAAGGATTCTGAAGCTCCGTCTAACACACTTTGGACATGTTGTAAGGAGGGACCGGTCCTTGGAGAGGGACATCATGCTTGGGAGGGTGGAGAGCAGGCTCGGGAGGGGAAGGCCATCAGTTAGGTGGATTGATTCAGTGACTGGGGTAATCGGGGTGGGAGTGTCAGAGACAGTATGATGGGCACAGAACAGAGCAGAGTTTAGGGCTTTTGTACATAGGATCTCCATGAGTCACAAGTGACTCGACGACACATAACAACAACAACAACATTTGGTTTAACCTCACTGTTCATGTCACTATGTCAACTCATTTTAAAATCCTCCTCACTTTTCATTGACTCTTTTCATTTCCCAAACATGTAAGAGTGGCTATTTTCAGGAATTAGTTTTCTTGGATACAATGGAGGAGGAGAAAGCATTTCATAATATCACAGAGTTCAGGTAGAATTCAATATTAATAATTTTGGTATTCTTTGTATTTTAATTTTTCAGAAATAAATTTAAAGATAAGGATTTAAGTGTGTCATTTTCTTTGGAAGTATGTAGAATACCAAAAAGAAATGAAATACAAAAATGGAAAGAAAGCACAAAAATTGCAACAAGAAACAGCAATTGATGTTTAAAGTTTAATTCTGCAAGGACATTCTCAGAATAAAATTTGGGAGTGAATTCTAGTACATATTGTATCAGATAGAGATATGTATCAGAAGAGTGCATAAAATTCTACTTACTGCTTTTTAGAAGTATATTGATCACCAATACTATTTTCCAAGGTGCCTGTTGGTAGATTCAAACTTTCAGTTGATAATTGAGTCTATTAATTATTTACATAACCCAGCGATTTTATATTAAGCCCAATAAAGACAAATTGCAGCCCCACCAAATGGTTACCATTGGTTACACTGGAAGGCCTGAAAATGTTGGAATAGTATACTCCTGGGAATTTTTATTTATTTTGCATAAAGGCAGAGAGACCTTAAAATAATATAAAAAGCTCTCATATGAAGAACTAAACCCTAAAATATCTGAGTGGGACATAAGAATATTAGCTCTGCACATGAAGGTTTTGGATAGAATTGTATAGGCCCATTTACACTTCTTTAGTTGGACAAAAAGCAAGGATGACAGATGAATAAGCAATGTATTGTGGTTCTTAAAAAAAAATATCCTGTGAACTGACAAAAGAACAAACAGGTCTTCTTGGAGGCAAAGATGTTTATCT
>NW_006399803.1:14080267-14097818 GCF_000299155.1 Elephantulus edwardii
ATATATTTATACACACACATACACATATATCTATGTGTATGTGTGTACCTACACACACACACACACATTTTTTAATTTTTTTTAATTGGCAAAGATTTTGAAGCTCCATATCACATAATTTGGGCATGGTGCCAGGAGGGACGTGTCCTTGGGAAAGGACATCATCCTTGGAAGGGTGGAAGGACGTGTAGGAGAGGAAAACTCTGAATGAGATGAATTGACCTAGTGACTATGACAATGGGATCACATGTTAGAGACAGTAAGGTTGGTGAAGAATAGGACAATGTTCAGAACCATTGTTCACAGTGTCACTATGAGTCATAGTTAACTCGAGAACGCATAACAACAAAAACAGAGGGAATGAATCTGTTGCTTCTTGTATGAAAGAAACCACTTTTTCTCATCCAGACATTCATGAGAATCTGAGAGACAAGTTTCCAGGCAGATTCATCTATTTGACCTGCTCTCATTCGGAACCCTGATACCCCATACCTTCTCATCAGGTTTGTTATTGTAGAATTGACAGGACTACAAATGAAACCTTTTGAGCTCTATTTTTAATATGATCTTGTATCCTTATAATCTTGGGCCCTAATATTCTGCCCAATTGCTTGCCAGATTCAGAAAATAAGAATTTAAATGCTGTGTTGTTGAGGTTTTTGTTTGCTTGTTTGTTTTTCTGGGTTTGTTTGTTTTTTTAAGTAGCTTAAAGAAGCTTATGTGGTTGGATCACATAATAGACAAATAATGAATCCACAAAGACATCCACAGTCCACAGAAGAAACGTTGCTTCGTAAGGCTAAAGGAACTGCACAGATATAATCGAGATCGTTGCTATTGTGTTTATGTGCCATTGAGTTGGATTTAGTTCTTAAATGACCCTCCAGTGGGTTTCCAGAGACTACATCACACAAGAACAGATTGCTTGACCTTTTTCCTGATGGATTCAAGTTTTTTATTTTATGGTTGGCAGCACAACCTCTTACATCATCAGAGCTTAACAACTTTAAAACACAGAGACTATTCTGGATTGTCTAGCTGTTTTTAGTTGAATTCTCATAACATTTTGGTTTTCTGTTTTCCTTCTGGTATTCTTTTTTCTTCCCTTACAGCATATTATTTTAATTTAAGTTTTCCCCATTCATTCATTGTTGCACATTTTCCTCTCTGCCCACCCCCTCCCTTCAGTTCATTTTTCTCTTTGGAAAAAAAATCTTTCATTGCTATGCAATCCTCCCCAAGTCCACAGTCCACTTTATTACGCATTTCATTTTCTGTGATCTTGTTATGAATATAATACCTAATCCTATATTCCTTTTAAACAGTTTTCTCCCTCATCTGTTTTAATGCAGTATGCATTATTTATCCATTCTTTTCTTAGGTTCCTCCCAACCCCGATGTCAATCCCATTTTATAACAGTGGCACTACGCAGTATTTGTCCTTTTGTGACTGAGATATTTTACTCAACATAATGTCCTCTGGGGTCACCTATTTTGAATAATATTGCATGAGTTCCTTGTTTTCCAATGTAGCATAGTATTCCATTGTGTGAATATACCACAGCTTCTCTAGCCATTCGTTTGTTGGTGGACATTTAGGCTGTTTCCAACTCTTTGCTATTGTGAACAAAGCCACAATAAACATGGGTATGCAGATATCTGCCTCAGTGGCAGTTATAGTTTCTATAGGGTATATTCCCAGCAGTGGTCAAATGGTATTTCTATATACAACTTTTTGAGAAAGTGCCATACAGCCTTCCATAGTGATTGCACCATTTTACACTCCCACCAACAGTGAATAAGGGTTCCAGTTTCTCCACAACCTTGGCAGCATTTGCGTGTTTGCTGTTCTGTTAAATTTTGTTCTTCTTAGTGGGGTAAGGTGATATCTCATAGTTGTTTTGATTTGCATCTCTCTTAGAGATTTTGAACATTTCTTCATGTGCTTGTTAGCCATCTGAATATCTTCCTTGAAGTGTCTGTTCATATCCCGTGCCCATTTTGCAATTGAGTTGTTTACCTTTATCTTGTTGTGGCACTCGAGTAGTCTATAAATTTTAGATATAAGTCCTTTTTCAGACATGCCATTGTCAAGTGTTTTTTCCCGGTCTGGGGCTTCCCTTTTTACCCTGTTGTAGAAGATTTTGGATATGCAAAGAGATTTTATTTTTAAAAGGTCCTATTCATCTATTTTATACTCTCTTGGTTGTAGATTTTTCAGGATGCTTAGGAGACTATTTATTCTGTGTATTATGGCTTCTAGAGTTCTTCCAAGCTTTTCTCTAATGAAATTGATAGTTCTTGGTTTTAGTCCTAGGTCCTTGATCCATTTTGAGTTGGATTTTTGTGTTTGGACTGAGGTGTGGATCTTTTTTTTTTTTTTTGAGGTGTGGATCTTGATTGATTTTTCCAAAGATAGTTTTCCAATTTTGCCACCACCATTTGTTAAAAAAAAAAGGCTGCCATTTCCCCATTTAACTGATTTCATTTCCTTGTAAAAAATCAGTTGACCATAGGTAGGTGGGCTGATTTCTGGGTTCTCAATTCTATTCCATTGATCTATGCGTCTGTCATTGTACTGGTGCCATGCTGTCTTGACCAGCACAGCAGTGTAGTAGGATTTGAAATCAGGGAGTGAGATATCTCCTACCTTGTTTCTCTTTTTAAGGAGTGATTTGCTATGTGGGGCCTCTTTCCATTCCAAATGAAATTGGTGATTGCCATACTTTCTAGGTTTTAACTGTCTTAAATTGTTGCTTAACTTATTTGACTCTGTAACTTTCTTTCTTTTTTTCCCCCCATTGATGGCACCTATCACTTCCACAGTTGTAATATCTACAGACACCAACAAATGATAGATGCATCACATTAAACAAGTGTATTCTGTTTTACCTGTGTCAACTTCCACAAGCTGTACCAGAAATAGTCAACTGAATGCCCAATTAATTTTGATCCTATAAAATGACTCTGCCATTTACTAGATTCTAGTGATTGCTGACTGGCAAAATGATTCAATGCTAGAATATTACCCTAGATACAATTCCAAGGACTACTTTCCCTATTGATGCATGTTGCTGTTGTTGTTGTTATTGATTGCCATAGAGTCGAGCACAACTCATAGCCGCCCTATGAATAAAAGGCCTGAAGCCTCCCTATAGTTATCATCATTTCTCCAAGTTCATAGAATTTTCAGAGGCATGAGATTTAGGAAGTGGATGCCACTCCTACTTCCAACATATAGAGAAGCAAAAATGTGAGTATATACCATTAATGCTGGAACTGAAGGGAATCCTAATGAGGGAGTGATAAAAGGAGAAGTCACTAATTGTGATCCTTACAAAGCAGATTCTGAGATGAAGAGTAGTATATTGGAGGTTTACTAGGGAGAGCTCTTGGAATATATACTTTAGAATGTATAAAAGAGGCTGACTTGGTCCAAGGGAGAGAGCAAATGATGCCTTCTCCTGGGAAGCCTGCACCAAGTTTGCAGATAACTTTTGAATTTGGATAGCCTTTTGAAACTAGCCTAAATCAGACTTATATGGTCCAGGCTGTTTATCCCTAACAACCAGAGTTTGCTTACATCCTGCTCTAGGACAGGGAAGTGTTTTGGGTGGAGGAAGTGGTTCACTCCCTCTGAGGTAATCTTCTTATAAAGACTGTCTCCTGGCAGCATTCCCTGCAGCTGTGGTGACAATTGTTTCATTTTTAAAGGAAGAATCTGGGTGGACACTAAAGAGAAGGCAAAGGTTTTAGATGTTTCATTAAATCGGCTACCACATGATTAAATAGAAAAAGTAAAGCTTAAATATGAAAAATTATGTAAAACTTGAAATTATCTTATCTTGGGCTTATAGTTAAAAAATATGGACTTGGTGACAGAAATTAAGTTGAAGACAAAATGATTTAATTTTGCCTAGTTGGAGGTCAAATTATTTAATTTTATATAATCAAAAATTTATTCATAGCAAATACTTTAAAAAAAATAATCAGTGGCTACACTCATGAATCTCACCTGATGGACTACACAGGAATCAGATTGATTACATATATGAAAAGAGTGAATGGAGAAGCTAAATATCAACAGTCAAAACAAGGCTGCTTATGCAGCATACCATCAATTACATATGTGTAAATTCAAAATGAAGTTAAATAAATTGACAAGAACAAAACTATAACCTTGAGTCTATACTACCTGAACTTAAAAACTGTCTTGAGAATAGAATGCATTGAACACCAATGATCAAACACGAAGGAAGTTGTGGGATGACATCAGTGGTATCATTCATGAAGAAAGCAAAAGACCAAAGCTATCAACCATGCAAAAATACAGAGGAGGAAAAAAGAAAAAGACCAAAACAGATGTCAGAAGAGGTTTTTAAATTGTACTACAACATAGACAAGTTAAAACAAAGAGAAGAAATCCTGAAGTAAAAGAAAGAGAACAACAGAATATTTCAAAGGGCACTAGAGAAGAAAAAGCAAAGTATTGTAACAAAATGTAAAAAGACATGAAGTTAGGAAATAGAGGTGATGATGAATAGATCTCAATTTTGTGCTATCCTCACCATCTCTTATACACTGCAGCATATTGTTACAGTCATAGCATCAGTCCATCGTATTGAAGATTGTCCTCTTTCTCTGACCTTCCACGTTTCTCAGCATGTTTTCTGTTTTTCAAGGACTGGTCTCTCCTGTCAAGACGTCTAAAAATATGTGAGATGAAGTTTCAACATTCTTGCCACTGAAAGGCTCCCTGGTTACACTTTGTCGAAGACAAATTTATTCGTTCTTTTGATAGTCTTTTGATAGTTTAAAATCAGGAAAGGCGTATGTCAGTGTTGTATCCTTTATTTATAAGTGTTCAATCTCTATGCAGAGCAAATCATTCAAAAAGCTGTACTTTATTATGAAGAAGAATGTGGCATCAGAAGCAGAGGAATACCCACTAACAATCTGCATTATGAAGATGACACAATTGTGCTTCTCAAATGTGAGAAAGACTTGAAAACTCTTGCTGCAAAAGATCAAAGATGACAGCCTTCAATACTAATTACCACTCAATATCAAGAAAAATTGTATCCTCGTCATTGGACCTACAGGCATATCAAGATAAAGATTGAAATTGTCAACAATTTCATCTTACATTGATCCACAATCAACGTGCTTGGTACCATCAGTCAGGAGATCAGGAAACATATTGCACTGGGAAAGTCTCCTTTCAAGGACCTCTCTAAATTACAGAGGTACAATGATGTCTGTTTGAAGACCAAGGAGCACTTGGTTAAGGCAATAGTCTTTTCAATCACTTGCTATGCGTCTAAGAGCTGGAGAGTAAATAAGGAAGACATAAAAAGAACTGATGACTATGAGTTGTGGTGTGGGAGAAGAGTACTGAATCCCATAGATTGCCAAAAGAACAAACAGATATGTCTGAGTGAAAGAGCAGCCAGAGTGCTCCCTGGAGGCAAAGATGGAGAGGCTTCATCTCACATCTTCTTCTTTGGGTATGTTGGTAGGCAATCAGGCATTTTGGAGAGGAAAATTATGCTTGGAAAGGTAGAAGGTTATTGAAAGAAAGGCCATCCATCTGATGAATTTGTACAATGACTACAACAGTGGGCTCAAGTGTGTTAGAGATGAGGATGATACAGGACATGGCAGGGTTCAGATGTTGCTCATAATGTCACCATGAGTCATGTTGAACTCATTAGAACCTACCAATAACAATTCTTGTTCCTCTTGTTGTTAGGTGTTGTCAAGTGATGTAAGATTCTTAGAGATTCTATCAACAGTTGAACTGAATGTTAGCATATTCTGTGTCAACCCCATTATCTCTGACACACTTGAGTTAATTGCTGAAGTCAATGTGTCAACCCATCTCATTGACGTCTTCCTCTCTTTAAGTGACCCTTCATCTTTCCAAGCATGATGTCCTTTTCCAAGGAATAGACTCACGTGACTATATGTCCATAGTATGAAAAGCGAAGTTTCACCATCTTTGCCATCAAAAAGTGCTCTGGACAACAAAAATTAAGTGGGAGATATCGTATTCCCTGACCTCAAAACCTACTACACAGTGGTAGTAACCAAAACAGCATGGTACTGGTACAATGACAGGTACATAGATCAGTAGAACAGAGCTGAGAACTCAGAAATAGACCCAACTATCTATGGTCAACTGATATTCAACAAAGAAATAAAACCTATCAAATGGGGAAATAACAACATCTTTAATAAATGCTGCTGGCAAAACCGGACTGCTACCTGCAGAAAGCTGAAACAAGATCCACATCTCACACCATACACAAAAGTCACCTCAAAGTGGATAAGAGACTTAGAAGTAAATCCCAAAAGCATCAAGTTCATAAGAGACAACTGGGATCAATCTTAGAAGCCCTAGTCTATGGTATGAAAAGACTGCCAAATATAACCAGAAATGTACAATCTGAAGAGGATAAAATTGATGAATGGGACCTTCTACAGATTAACTCAATGTGTGCATCAAAATCTTTTTTTCTGACAGGGTGAAAAGAAAAATCTACTGACTGGGAACAGACATTTGACAATACCATCTCAGACAAGAGTCTCATAATGAAAATATATAGAATATTCCTGGGCCTCCACAAGAAAAAGTCTGATAACCCAATTACAAAATGGGCAAAAGACATAGAAAGACTTTTCACAGAGGAAGATATTCAAATGGCCAACAGACATATGAAGAAATGCTCCAAATCACTGACAATAAGAGAGATGCAAATCAAAACCACAGTGAGGTACCAATAGAAGTGCAAAGTTTAACAGGATGGTAAATGATGTTGGAGATGATGTGGTGGGATTGTACAATGGTACAACAACTCTGGAAGGCCATATGACAGTTCCTCAAAAAGGTGAACATAGAAATTCCTTATGACCCAGCTATTCCATTGCTTGGAATATACTCCAAGAAAATGAGAACTGAGGCTTAAACGGAAACTTGTACATTAATATTCATAGCAGCATTATTCACCATCGCAAGAACATGTAAACAGCCCAGATGGCCAACCACAAACAAATGGATTGAGAAGTGGTCATACATTCAGACAATGGAATGCTATGCAGCACGCAGGAGCAATCATTTCGTAAATTACTACCTAACTTGAGAGGGACTAAAGATCATTATGCTGAATGAACTAACTCAGTCCCACAAGGACAAATACTGTATAAAACAATTATTGTAGAATGAGTATGAAAATCCAAGGCAGGGGATGAGGATAAGGGAATAGGGTGTTAATCATAGAGTTGTACAATTTGATGGGTGGGTGAGGTTAAGAAAATTGGAAGGATATTTTGTGGAAAACAATGTATTCAAACTTAATAAATAAATCAGAGTAATACTAAAAATTTTTTAAAAATATAAGAAAAGCACTTTAGCTACACATTTTCAAGACATAACTATTTATTCTTTAGGCAGTCCATGGGATATTCAGTATATTCCCCAGCACTACAACTTAAAAGCATGAGTTCTATGAACTTTGTATGCAAATCAAAATAAGAGAATCTTTTTAAAAAAGCATAAATTCTTCTTCTGTCTTATTTGTTGTCTAACAAATAGATTTGTCCTGGAGAGGGTTAAACCGGGTGGCTCCTTGGAGGCAAGGATTCTGAGGCTCCGTCTAACTTACTTTGGACATATAGTGAGGAGAGACCAGTCCTTGGAGAGGGACATCATGCTTGGGAGGGTGGAGGGACGGCGCAGGAGAGGAAGGCCCTCTATGAGGTGGATTGATTCAGTGACTGGGATAATTGGGATGGGAGTGTCAGAGGCAGTGCGATTGGCACAGGACAGAGCGGAGTTTAGGGCTGTTGTACATAGGGTCGCTATGAGTCGCAGGCGACTCGACGGCACATAACAACAAACAACAACAGTATTTTGATGTATAGCAAGTGAGTGAAAAACTGACATCATGACATCATTGCTGTTCCTCATTTTGTAGAGCACCCTGACAGTGAACTTGCCTAATGCAAAACATCCCCTAGTTTTTGGACTGCTTGCACCAAGGGAGCTGATTGTTGATCAAAGCAAGATGAGGTCATTGACCACTTCAACCTTTCTCCATCCATCATAACATTAACTATTTATCCTGTGATGAGAAGTTTGTTTTCTTAATGTTGAAATGGAATCCATACTGGATGTTATAGACCCTGAACTTCTGCAGCAAGCATTTCATATTCTTCTTCACTTTCAGCAAGCAAAATTGTATCATCTATACAATGGAAGTGTTGATGAGTCTTCCTCCAATACTGATGTCACATTCTTCTTCATAGAGTCCAGCTACTAGAACCATTTACTCAGTATACAGATATACAGATTGAATAAGTATGGAGAAAGGATACAGCCCTGATACACACACTTTCTGATTTTAAACCAATGCTTCCTTGCTCTGTTCTGACAAAGCTTCTTGGTTTATGTACAGATTTTGCATGAGTACAGTTAAGTTTTGTGGGATTTCCATTCTTTTCAAGTTTAGCCATAATTTGTTATGATTTACACAATCAAATGCCTTTGCATAGTCAATAAAACGCAAATAGACATTTTTCCAGTGTTCTTTACTTTCAGCCAGGGTCTACCTGACAACAGCAATGATATCTTTGGTGCCACAGCCTCTTCTAAACTCTTCCTGGACTTTAGACAGCTGTCTAGTGTATACTGTTCTATCCATTTTTAAATGATTTTCAGAAATATTGTTCTTGTATGTGATATTAATGATATTGTTCAATACTTTCTACATTCTGTTGGATTTATTTTATTTTATCTTTTTAGAATGGGACAAATATGGATCTCTTCCTTTCGGTTGTCTGGGCAGCTGTCTTCCAAATTTCCTGGCATAAGCTGATGAGCACATCCAGGCTGCATATGTTAGTCGAAACATGTAAATTGGTATTCCTTAAATTCCTGGAGTCTAATTTTTAGCTAATGCCTTCAGTGCAGCTTGAACTTCATCCTTTATTACCTTTGGCTCTTGTTCATACAGTACTTCCTGAATTTCTATTCAGTGTCAACTAATTTTTTGCTATAGAAAGTCTGTGTATTCCTTCCATATGCTTTTAATACTTCCTGAATCATTCAAGATTTTTCCCATAGCCTCTCTCGGTGTTGTACCTAGAGGCTTAAATTTGTTTCTTAATTACTTCAGCTTGAGAAATTCTGATAAAGTTTTTCCTTTTTATTTTTCTGACTTTATCCCTTTGTATGTTTTGTTATAATATTTTGCTTTATCTTCTTGAGTTGCCCATTAAATTCTGCTTAGTTCTTTTACTTCAGCATCTCTTTTGTTTTAAATTCTTGACACTCTAAGGCTGTGTTCATAGTCTCTGCCATTTTTTTATTCCTTTCTCCTCCTTCTTTTAATGACCTATTGCTCTCTGCATGGGTGATACCATTGATGTTCTCCCATAATTCCTCTGTTCTTAGATCACTGATGTTCAATGTCTCAAACCTGTTCTCGACATTATTCTTAAATTCAACTGCGATAGGATCAAGATCATATTTGGTTCCTGTGGGCCAGTTTTAGTGTCTATTCTATTTTTATAATAGTGGTCATATGTAGTATTTGTCCTTTGTGATTTTTTGCTAAGTAAAATGTCTTCCAGATTCATCCATGTTGTGTAGTGTTTTACAAGTTCATGATTTTTCAGTGTTGCATAGTATTCTATTGTGTACAATACCATATTTGTTTCTAACCATTTGTTTATTGATGGGCACTTGGGACACTTCCATCACTCACTATTGTAAATAATGATGCAAAAATTGTGGGTGTTCATACATATGTGTGTGTCATGACTCTGGTTTATTTAGGCTATATTCCCAGTGAACCAAATAACAGGTTCAAATAGTATTTCTATTGTCAAACTACTTTTTTCTTTTTCTTTTTTTTAGAGTTAAGGGGTTTTTGTTTGGGGGGGTTAATTAATTTTAATGAAAATTTACAGAGACTTTGGATTTCTATTTGTACATTGTTGTACTTTTCTCCTGGCCCACTCCTCCTCCAATTCACTCTTCTCTTTGAAAACTAAAAGAAAAAGTATTTCATTGTTATACAATCCCTCCCCCCCAAGGCTACTTCACTATGCAGCATTCATTCTGGACTCATGTCATGACAATACTACCTAATCATACATCCCTTTTAAACAGTTTTCTACCTCATCTATTTCAATGCAGTATACACTATTTACTCCCTCTTTCTCAGTCTCCTCCCAATCCTGATGTCAGTCCCATTTTACAACATTGGCACTGTGCAATATTTGTCCTTTTGTGACTGAGATATTTCACTCAGCAGAATGTCCTCCAGGGTCAAATTTTTGAAAAAATGTCAGACTGCCTTCCATAGTGGTTGTACCATTTTCATTGCCATCAGCAGTGCATTAAGAGTTTTAATCTCTCCACATCCTCATCAGCATGTGTTGTTGGCTGTCCTGCTGAATTTCACTATTATTCCTAGGGTGAGAGGATATCTCATTGTTGTTTTGACTTTCATCTCTCTGTTAGCTAGGGATTTTGAATATTTCTTCATCTGTTTTTTGGCCATCTGAATTTCTTCTTTGGTGAAGTGTCTATTCACATGCTGTTCCCATTTTATGATTAAGTATTTGCCCTTTTGTGTGTCAATGTTCTATAAAATTTTAGATATGAATCCTTATCAGATATGTCATCATCAAACATTTTCCCAGCCTGTGGTTTTAATTTTTACTCTGTTGGAGAAGCCTTTGATGTGCATAATGATTTTATTTTTAGAAGTTCCAATTCATCTATTTTATTCTCTCCTAGTTGTAGGTTTTCCATTATGCTTGGAAGTCTATTCATGCGATAGATTAGGAATTCTAGAGTTGTTGCTAGTTTTTCTGTGATGGACTTTATAGTCTTTGGGTTTATACTCTTAGGTTCATGATCCATCAGGAGTTTATTTTTGTGTATGGTGTGATATGTGAGTCTTGCTTCAATTTTCTGCATTGCTCTAATTTTGCCAGGAGCATTTGTTAAAGAGGATGTAATTTCCCCACTCAACTGATTTCATCTCCTTGTCAAAGATCATTTGACCATAGGTAAATGAGTTGACTTCTGGCTTCTCCATTCTATGCCATTGATCTCTGTGTTTATCGCTGTTTCAGTACCACGCTGTCTTGATTACTATGGCTGTATAGTAGAACATGAGATCAAAGAGTGTGATGGTTCCTACCCTGATTTTAATTTTTAATAGTGCTTTACTTATTCAGAATCTCTTTCCATTCCAGAAAAAAATTGGAAATCACTTTTTCCATTACTTTAAAGAATGGAATCAGTATCTGTATTGAGATTCATAGATTGCTTTTGGCAGAATCATCATTTTCACCATATTGAGTCTTCCTATACATAAAAGGAAAACAGAGAAAGAATGGTATTGCATTCATAGTTAAAATATCATTTCAAGTTCTATCCTGAAGTACAATGTTATGAGTGATAGTATACTATCCATATGCATTCAAAGAATGCCTGTTAATAGGACTATTATTCAAATAAATGCAGCAATAGCTAAAGACAAAGAAAAGGAAAGTAACAATTTTTATCAAATTTTG
The DNA here is from genome assembly GCF_000299155.1 of Elephantulus edwardii. Classification (NCBI taxonomy): domain Eukaryota; kingdom Metazoa; phylum Chordata; class Mammalia; order Macroscelidea; family Macroscelididae; genus Elephantulus; species Elephantulus edwardii. The sequence continues at coordinate 14,091,860 of NW_006399803.1, forward strand.
CTGTCTGAAAGTGACCAGATATGCATTCAAGATGTGTTAATGATAATTCATGAATGGACTGCAAAAGATGGAAACAATGAAGAAGGAAAGGTAGTTGGAAAGTAAAGACTTGGTGACAGTAATGAGCTGTAAACAGAATGACTAAATTTTTGTACCTTCAATGATTTATTCATCACAAATACTTTATATAAGAAACAAAGACAGTAACTTTACACATAGACTTCACCAAATGGCCAGCATAAGAATAAGATTGACTAAATCTGTGGAAGGAATCATTGGAAAAGCTCAATATTGCAGTCAAAAACAGAGAAAGTGTCAAAGGTGGAACAAACCATCAATTACTCATAAGATAGTTCAAATTGAGCCTGAAGAAACTTAAAACTAGTCCACGATAACCAAAACATAATCTTGAGTCTATCCCACCTAAATTTCTGAATTGTCTTAGAAATGTGCTTGAAGCCTTGAGTATAAATGATCAAAGACCAGATAAGTTGAGGGATGAAATCAAGAATGACATCCATGAAGACAACAAAAGGCAACTACAAGAAAAGAGAAAAAAAGAAAAAAACAAAATGTATGTCACTAGAAACCCTGACAATTGCACTCGAGCATGGAGAAACCAAAATAAAGGCAGGAGCTGTTGAAGTCAATGATCTGGACAGAAAACTTCAAAGAGCAGCTCCAGAAGACAAAGTAGTCTATTATAAAGGAATATGCAGAGACCTAGAATTGAAGAATAAAAAGGAAAGAACTCGCTCAGCACTTCCCAAGCTGAACAGGTTGAAATACAAGTTCAAGCCTCAAGTTGAAATACTCAGTGATATTATGGGAAAATTTTAAATGATCCAGGAAGCATCAATAGAAGATGGAGAGTATACACAGAAACACTACACCAAAAAGAACTGGCCAACACTGAAATATTTCAGGAAATATAATATGATCAAGAGTCAATGATAAGGAAAGAAGTTTAAGATACACTAAAAGAATTGCGAAAAATAAGGTCTTAGGAATTGATAGGACATCAATTGACATGTCCCAAATGGCAAATGCACCCCTGGACCTGCTCACCAGTCTACACCAGGAAATTTAGAGGACAGATGCCTGGTCGAGATCCATGTTTGTTCCCATCCCCAAGAAAGATGATCCAACTGAAGGTGGAAATTATTGAACAATATCACATGTATTGAATTAATATCACACATAAGCAAAATACTGCTGAAGATCAAAGAACATCTAGAACGATACGTATATTTAGGGAACTGCCAAAAGTTCAAGCTGGATTCAGAAGAGGTTGTGGTAGCATATATATCAGTTGAATATTGGCTGAGAGCATAAAACCAGAAAAATCTCTGTTTGTATTTTATTGACAATGCAAGTGGATTTGACTGTGTGGATCATAACAAGTTACAGCTAACACTGAGAAAAATGGGAATTCCAAAACATTTAATTGTACTTATGTAAGCAATGATGTCATTTTGAAGACTAATGCGTACCTGATTCAAGCCATGGTCTTTTAAATCCCTTGCTATGAATCTAAGAGCTGGACAATGAATAAGGATGACAGAAAAAAATTGATACCTTTTAAATATGATATTGGAGAAGAGAATTGAATATCCCATGGACTGACTAAAGAAACAGAGATATGTTAGAGAAGGTGAAACCAAATTGCTTTCTTGAAGCAAGGATGATGAATCTTCCTCTGGCATATTTTGAGCATGTTGCTAGAAGAGGCTATTCATTGGAGAAGAAAATTATGATTGGAAAGGTGGAGGGACAGCAGAGGAGAGGAAGACCTTCAACTACAGTAACTACAGCAATGGGCTCAACTGTTTCAGAGATTATAAAGTTGCTAGGGGATAAGACAGGGTTCAGGTCTGTTGTTCATAAGGTCAATATGAGTCATACTTGACTCGATAGCACCAACTGCAACCAGCCAAAACCAATGCATCAACTTGCTATAATATTCCATTTTTTTTTTTAGGTCTCATTTTGGTTTGGGATTTTTGGGTTTGTTGGGTTATTTCAGTACAGTTTTGTCATTTCCTTTATATAAGTCTTTTGGGCCTCTAGTTAAATCTGTTCCTAAGTATTTCATCTTGTGGTTAGTTGTAGTAAATAAATGATATTCTTTTTCTTATTACCTCTTTTGTTTTGGTTCTTTTTGTTATTAGAGAGAAATCTGACTTATTTATTTTTTTTTTTTTAGTGTTGATCTTGTATTCTGCTACTTTGCTGAATTGGTCAGTTATGTCCAACAGTTTTCTTGCTCAAATATTAGGATTTTCTAAGTACTTTATCATATTATCTACATAGAGATAATTTACCTCCTTTTTGCCAACTTGTATGCCTCTTACATTTTTCTTTTGTTTTATTGCTCTAAGAAGTCCAACAAAATATTGAATAGGAGCAGTGAGAGTGGGCATCCTTGCCAAGCTCCTGTTCTCAAGCAGAATATCTTTAATCTCTTTCTATTGAGTATTATGTTAGTTCTTTGTTTTGTGTATATACATTGTATTGTGTGAGAAAAATTCAACTCTATTCCTATTTTATTGAGTGTTTTAATCAGGAAGGACTGTGGGATTTTGTCAAAGGTTTTTTCCGATTGTTTGATAAGATCGTATAGTTCTTGTTCTTTGCTTTGTTGATTATTTTTCTAACATTGAACCATCCTTACACAACCACTTGGTCATGATAAATTATATTTTTATACACTGTTGAATTCTTTTAGAAAGATTTTTCCATCTATGTTCTTGAATGATACTGACCTGTTTTAGTTTTCTATTTTAGTGGTGTCTTTGCTTGACTTTGGTGTCAGGATTATGTTTACTCATAGAATGAGTCTGGGAGGTTTTTTGGTGGGTTTTTTTCTTCTTCTATTTTCTGAAATAATTTGTGTCAAATAAGCTCTTCTCTGAATGTTTGATAAAGTTCTCTGGTAAAGTCATCTCACTCATGGCTTTGTTGTTGTTGTGATTTGTTTTTAATGCCCTATACATTTCTTCTTTTGTAATGGGTCTGTTTAGGTATTCTACTTCAGTCTGTCTGAGTTTGGATGAGTTGTGAATTTCTAAATATTTGTCTCTCTCCTCTAGATTTATGTATTTCTTAGAGCATTGTTCCATAAAATTCCATTATTATTCTTTAAATTAAAGTTGGTTCTTTTCTGACATCACCCCTTTTGTTTCTTATTTGAGTTATTTATGTCTTTTCTTTCTTTTCCCTTCTAAGCTTCCTAGGGTTTGTCAATTTTATTGACCCTATTCAAGAACCAATTCCTGGTCTTGTTGAAAATTTTAATCATTTTTCTGTTTCCCTGTTTTTTAAAGTTTGTCAAATTTCCTTGATATTCTTTTTTCTATTTGTTGGAGATGTTGATTTAAATAGTGGATTTTCATCCTTCCTTTTGATGTGTTTGCTTACTACTATGAATTGGCTTCTATGTATTGATTTTGCTGTATCCCAGCAGTTTTAGTTAGCTGTACTTTCATTCTTATTTGTTTCAAGCCATGTTTTGTTTCTTCCATTACCCATTCATATTCAAGCAGGGGTTTGTTTTGCCTACATGCATGGGTTTCCCCATTAATCTTGTTGATATCTCATTTTAGAACTTTGGGGTCTAAGAAAATGTTCTGTATTATTTTTACTTTTTTTCATTTATTGAGACTTGCTTCATGACCTAAAATATGATCTCTTTTGAAGAATGTTCCAAGGGTACCAAAGAATGTATAGTGAGCTTTTTTAGGGTACATTAGCCTATATTTATCTATGAACTCAAGCTGGTTAATTGTGTAGTTTAATTCTTCTATATCTTTACTGAGTTTATTTCTGGTCACCCTATCTTTCTTTGAGGGTGAAGATGAAAGCCTTCTCACCTGTGACTTGATGGCACTTAACAATACAGAGAGAGACCAGTTGGCCTAGTGGACCAGGAGCAATGCTACCAAGCCAAAGGTATATTACTCTAATCCACAGCCTTCAGGCCTGTTTTTCACTGGTTTTGGTCAAACATTTTTCTAGGCTGTAGAGCCCTGGTGTGTCCACTTGCCATACAGAGGTAACTTGGTGGTCGCTGTGAAGTTGAACACTGTGACACTGATGTTACCCATGGTGGACAGTGTTTGGTGGCGCTCTCCCATTAAAACAAGCTTGGAAGCAGGAGTGGCATCCACTTCTGTAAATAACTTGCCTCCGGAAACCCTATGAACCTGGAGAGAGGATGAAAGTCACGCACGCAAGTGTCAAGGACTTTTGTTCATAGGGTTGCTATGAGTTTTCTACAACTCGACGGCACTTAACAACAACAACAACTACTATCATGGTGTTATCTATTTCATTTTTTAGTTTTCATTTGCTTTGTGTGTTTTACAGCTTTGTCACTTGGTGCATAGATATTTACTATGGTTATATCCTCTTATTCTACTGACCTTTAAAGCATTGTATAATATCCTTCCTGAAGTGTAATTTATTGGAGATTATATTGCTACTCTTAATTTTTTTTCTAGTTGCCATTTGTTCAGTGTATTTTTATCCAACTTTTGATTTTTTTAAGTAAAATTTTTCTTTTATACTGGTTTACTTACAAAGTTCATATGCATTGTTTTTCATGCCAGATATTTCCTTTACTCACCCCTCCCTCCAGCCATTAAATTGTACAACCCTATGATAAACACTACCACCACCCTGCCCCCCATCCTCACCCTTCTACTCCCACCTTTAAAGTTGTCATCCTTTCCACTGATGAATGCTAATCTAGCTAACCAAATTTATTGCTAATGTCTGCCTTCTCCGGATTTCTATCATCTCCTCCCTGCCCCATCCCCTTGAAAGTCTCTTCAGAAATGTCCACCAGGCTCTCTGACTCTTCTGATTTCTGCCTCATATGGTTACCACAAAAGTGTTGGCCAAACTATATTTTCAACGCAAGGCTTAACAAAAGGATTAAACAAATAATATGATTCAAAACTGATTTAGGCTTTAGCAGAATTTATTTTCTTATAGTTATATGAGCAGTGTCTTCATTTTCTTAACTGTTGAACAGAGGTCAACAACTAGAGGTTTTCCAGAATTCCTCACCATGTTGTCCTCTCCACAGGCCCGCTGACACTATGATGTCTTCAAACTGAGCATGAAAAGAATTTTCACTTCAACTTGCTAAAATGAAATCTTACTGGGAAAACTCTAATTCCATTATATTTGCCATATTCAATTATTGTTGTTAAGTGCCATCAAGTTTAGTGTGACTCATAGAAACCTTATGAACAGCATTATCTGATTTCTATACTATTCTGAACCATCCTCATCATTTCTGACACACTTGAGCCTATTGTTGAAGTCACTCTGTCAATCCAACTGGTTGAGTATCTTCTTTTCTGTCACTGACTTTACACCTTTCCAAGCATAATGTTCCACTCTAAGAAATAACCACTCCTCACAACATGCCTAAATATGTGCAATGAAGATCATCTATGCCTCCAAGGAGCATTCTGGCTGCACCTTCTCCAAGACATATCTGTTTGCTCTTTTGGTAACCCATAGGCACTACATCTCAAAGACATCAATTCTTCTTCCATCATCCTTATTCACTGTCCAACTTGCAGATGCATAAGAAGTGATGGAAAAGATCATGGACTTAGTCAGAAGCACCTTAGTCTTCAAACTTACATAATTGCTCCTCAGTAATTTGGAGAGGTCTCTGACTACAAATTTCCCCATGCCATATATCCCCTAATCTGTTGACTGCTGGTAATAAGGGTGTTTATTATGGATCTAAATAAGATTAAGTTATTGATAATTTCAGTCTTTTCTCCACCTTCTCTGATGGTCTGTTGTTGTTGTTGTTGTTGTTGTTGTTGTTGTTGTTGATTGCCATCAAATCAAGCATGACTCATGGTGACTCCATGAACAAAAGGCCTGAAGCCTTTGGATAACTACCATATTTTCTCAAAGTTCATAGAGTTTA
>NW_006399803.1:14098728-14100840 GCF_000299155.1 Elephantulus edwardii
TGAACAGGGAACTATCCTCCAAATTCCCTGGAATAGAGTGGCTAGTAGATCTAGGGCTGCATCTGCTGGTTCAAATATATCAACTTGTATCCCATTGATTCCAGGGGCTTTCTTTTCGGCAATGCTTTCAGTGCAACTAGAATTTTTTCCTTCCTTACCATTAGTTTTTAATCATGTGGTAGTTATTGAAATATTTTAGTGTTGGCAAATTATTTTTGTTACTTGTTAGAATAAAATCAGCAATTTCTTCCAGCCTTTATGAGGAAAGGATTAGAAGAAAACACAAACACTAGCTAGAAGGAATTATTGGAGGTTTTTTTAGGGTCTACCCATTGCAATTATTATCAATAAGCTTTTTTTATAGGAATGTGGTCTATATAAAGAAATAAAGCAACACTCTTAAAATCATGAAAGTAACATAAAATTCAAGCCTTTTTAAAAATAGCCTTTATTTTTAAGAGTAATTTAAATTTACAGTTAAATTCTACAGGAAATAGAAAAAGGTTGTATAGATCTCCCTTTCCACTGCACATTGTTTCTCTCATTTTTAACATTATACATTCCTGTGGTGTGTTTCTTGCAAAAGATGAACGAAAATTACTATGTAATTGTGAATTGTAGTACACAGTTCACATTATAATATACTTTTTGTATTATACATTTTGATGGGATTGACAAATGCATAACATCATGTGATTCAAAGATTTTACCTAGTAAAGGTTATTTTCCAACACAATAAGAAACAAATTATTATTAACATACTAGGTGGACCCCTTTAACTCATATTGAGGACTCTCTTAACGAATAATCTTCAGACAAGAGTAATAATGATTACTAAAGAAATGCATACGTTAAGAATTAAGATGAATCATGGTGGTGCAGTGACTAAGCTTTTGGCTACTATATATAGAGTTGTTGAGAGAGTAAAAATCTACTGAATGACACACAAAAACAACAAAAAATTGAAGTAATTCACAGTTGAAATATAAAATCAGGTTTCAATATTAACTCAGGTTTAAAAACAAAAAATATGGACAATTTTAATGTACTGAGAATAGGATACCTCTAACCCGGTGGTGGTGGTGGTGATTGCCATTGAATCAAGCATGACTTATAGCAACCCTATGAACAAAAGACCTGATGCCTTTCTAGAACTATCGTCAATTCTCCAAGTTCATAGAGTTTCCAGAGGCATGTGGTTTGGGAAGTGGTTGCCACTCCTGCTTACAAATCTATCTTAAACTGGAAGCTCCACCAAACACTGTCCATCATGAGCAGCTGTTATAGTATTTGACTCCTCAATGACACAAGTTTCAGCATCACAGCAATTCCATATTACCTCAGTAAAGCAAATTGACAGAAAAGTACTGTACAACTTAGAAGAATGTTCCTCAAAAATAAAATAACACTAGGCCCTTGGGTCCAATTGAATTCTAAATACAGGGGAGATAGATGATAGATAGATAGATAGATAGATAGATAGATAGATAGATAGATAGATACAAAAGGCCTGAAGCCTTTCTCTAATTATCATCTATGAACTTAGGGTTAATAGAGTTTACATGTGTTTTAGGAAGTGGATGCCACTCCTACTTCCAAACCTGAATCAATCTAGGAGTTCAACCAAATACTGCCCATGCTGGGTAGCCATTATGGTGTAACAAATAGGTTGGTATTGTATAAATTGGCTTTTCTCTAGCCTTGTTCTGTATATTGTTGTTGTGTATTGTCAAGTCGTGACCACTCATAGCTGACCCTCCAGTGGGTTTTCAGAGACAGTAAATTGCACGGGAGTTGATAGCCCATCTTTTTCCTATGAAGCAGCTGGTGGATTTGAACTGCATGCCTTTGGGTTAACAGTCTTTACAACTAGGTCACCAGAGCTCCCTAATTCTGTACACAACTAGCCTGTTAAAAAAAAAAAAAACCCACACAAAACCACCAAAACCAAAAACCAAACAAACAAAAAAAAACCACAAGAACAACAACAACAACAAAAAACCCATAGAAAATTCAGAGACTTTTTTAGGTTAATATCCTAATTGTGAGGTCATACAGAAGTGCATATGCACATCTGTTGTTGAGAAGGTAAATTTATATTACAATGAGTAT
>NW_006399803.1:14100940-14148853 GCF_000299155.1 Elephantulus edwardii
ACAGTAAATTGCACGGGAGTTGATAGCCCATCTTTTTCCTATGAAGCAGCTGGTGGATTTGACCTGCATGCCTTTGGGTTAACAGTCTTTACAACTAGGTCACCAGAGCTCCCTAATTCTGTACACAACTAGCCTGTTAAAAAAAAAAACCCACACAAACACACCAAAACCAAAAACCAAACAAACAAAAAAAACCACAAGAACAACAACAACAAAAAAAAAAACAAAATCCGTAGAAAATTCAGACTTTTTTAGGTTAATATCCTAATTGTGAGGTCATACAGAAGTGCATATGCACATCTGTTGTTGAGAAGGTAAATTTATATTACAATGAGTATAATGAGTAAATCAGTAAAAAAACTTAATAATCTTTAAAAAAAGTATTCTTGTACATTATTACATAAAAAAACCTTGTCTAGTTTTGTAAACACAAATTTACCAACTGTTTCTACAGAAGATGCTGCTCCTGCACCATGACAATAACATCTAGGACTCTACAGCAAGGCAGTTCTAATCTTCTTTAATTTAAGTTGGTTCTTCTCAGAATAGCATACCATTGGGAGTTCAAAGGGGGATAAGAAGAGTGCAGCTCAAGCATTTAGAATACTTGTTAAGGGTTAGCTAATTTTTCAACTCTGCCATAACTTTCCACTACTTCATTTCTCATCACTCAAGGCCATGGTGAGGTCCAAAGGGATTGCAATTGAGATGTTTGGTTCTTTCCCCATAATAAAACCCACGCATATACAGCAACTGACTTTTTCAGAGGTTATTGGTATGATTTGCAGGATGTGGAAGTGTAAGATTCATTGATTTGAACCCTTAGCAAGCAACTACTACAGGTCTATAAAATAGAGCAGGCAACCATCTCTGTCTTGGGAGCTGACAAGAATCTAAATCAGATTGACAAGAGAGGCCCAGAAATCTAATGCGACAGATTGAAAAATACAGAAGGAGAAACTTAAATGAAGCTTAGCATTCATTACTGATTTCAAAAACCAAATGTAAGCCAGAAAAAGCCTTTCCTGAATATCTGGAAAGCACCTGGGTTTTAAATAAAAGCTTAGTTTCTCAACTAACCTCTTCTTTGCCAAGAAAAACAATGTATGCATTCACATAACCTCTGCAGTGTGGGCCTCACTTCGAAAGTGCTCAGTCTGTGCTGTGACTGCCCCAGGCAAACACTGAGCTCCAATGTGCTCTCCCATGTGAGTAGCTTTTTTAAAAAAATTATTTATTTTTATTTTATATTGATCTGCATACAAAATACAAAATTCATATACTTTGGTTTTCATCTATATTTACTGTGTTTTCACACATTCTTTCATTCACAATGTTTTTCACATGATAATTCCCATACACTGAGTTTTATAAAATTAATCACCATTGATCCTTGCCTGCTATTGCTCCATCTTTTCAAGTCTCCACTGGATGTTGCCTAATTCCTTCACCTTCTACCTTCACTCACCAAACTGTGACCCCATAATTCCTAACCCCATGGGCCTCTCTGCCCCCATCCCTTTCTTCTTTTTGGATCCTTGAACACATCCTACATTGTTTTTGTTTTGTAGCTAATGTTAGATGGATCTTGGCTGAACGCAGGGAATACCAGAGTAATGTCTGTGTTTCATAGATTGTGCAAAGGTGTTTGACTGTGTGGATCATAGTAAACTGTGGCTGACTCTGAGAAGAATGGGAATCCCAGAACACTTAATTGTGCTAATATGAAACCTATACTTTGACCAAGAGGCAGTCATCAGAACAGAGCAGGGAAACACTGCATGGTTCAAAATTGGGAAGGGTGTACACCAGGGATGTATCCTATCTCCATACCTTCTCAGCCTATATGCAGAAAAGATTATCTGGGAAGCTGGGTTGTATGAGGACAAGTGTGTCATCAGGATTGGAGGAAGATTCATCAACAATCTACGTTACGCAGATGACACGAGTCTGCTTGCTGAAACTGAGGAGGACCTGAAGAGTGTCAAGGACTGCAGCCTTCAGTATGGATTGAGGCTCAACATCCAGAAAACAAAGATTCTCACCACTGGGCCAATTGGAAGCATCATGATGGATGGTAAAGATATTGAGATTCTTCACAGCTTTAGTTGGCTTGGCTGCACAGTCAACACTCTTGGCACCAGTAGCCAGGATATTAAAAGACGTACTGCGATGGGAAAGTCTGTTGTTAGGGACCTTTCCAGAGTATTGAAGAGCAATGGTGTCTCTCTGGAGAGTAAGGTGTGCCTGATACAGACCATGGTCTGTGCAATTACTTGCTATGCCTCAGAGAACAGGACAATGACTAAGGAGGATAGAAGGAGAATTGATGCCTTTGAGCTGTGGTGTTAGAGAAGAGTATTGAATATACCATGGACTGCTAAGAAAAGAAGATTCATCCTGGAAAAGGTTAAACCACGCTGCTTCTTGGAAGCAAGGATTCTAAAGCTTTGTCTGACATACTTTGGACATGTTGCAAGGAGGGACAAGTCTTTGGATAAGGACATTATGCATGGGAGGGTGGAGGGACAGCACAGGAGAGGAAGACTATTGGATGGATAGATTCAGTTACTATGGCAATGGTGGTAGGTGTGTGGGAGATAGTGAGATTGGCATGGGATAGGGCAGGGTATAGGGCTGTTGTACATGGAGTTGGTATGAATTACAGGTGACTCAATGGCACATAACAATAATAACAACAATTCGGGCATATTTCATCTATAGTCCTTACTCCATTGTAGTGTGAGTTCACCTGTTTCCCCGTGTTGTGGACCAAATGACCTCTCCAATCCCTTATCCTTTGGATTACTACATTGCAGCACTTCCCATAAGGAGTAGGCTTTTCTTTCCTATCTATCCTATTCCTATCTTCAATCTGGATTACTTTACGACATTGTTTAACAAACAGAATATGATAAAAATGAATTTGTTACAGTTCTAAGCTTACTGCTCAAAAGACTGTGTGCACATGCATTACTGTCTTGGAATCCTGCCACCAACATGTGAACAAGACCAGGCGAGTCTTCTGGAGGAAATGCCACATGAAGAAGGTCCATGTCATCTTATCTGTCCTAGCCAGGGCCAACCTAGATTTACCAGTCACACTGCCAACTGATGAGAGATACTTGAATAAGTTCATTCCTCAGAGAGCTATCTCAGCTGAGGTCAGATAAGATTGGCCTAGTGCAACAATGAATGAGTGGAAGCCCAAAATCTCTGTAAATGTTTATGAAAATTAATAAAATATAATTATAGAAAAAAAAGATAAGATTGGCCTAGACAAGAAACATCACTCATTTGAATCACACACTCAAAAGCAAATATTTATCATTTTATATTACTAAGTTATAGTTGTTTGCCATTCAGCAATATCATGGCAATAAATAACTCTTCCATCTCCCTGTGGCATTTGCTCCCACATATTAAATTTTCATCTATCACAGAATTAAGTAAGGAGCTGATAATGGCAGTGGTAAGAGGTTCAAATAGATTCTTTCCCATTAAATATAGTAAGATAATGAACTATTATTTCAGCTGCAAGTTCTTCCTCTGTCCAACTTCATCTTAGAATATCCGAAATGGACTTTAATTTGAAGGCAATTTGCTGACCCCCGGGGAGTTCTGGTAGTGTAGTTTGTAGGGAGTTGTACAGCTTATCCAAAGGTTGTGCTTCTGTAGTGGTTCTAATCCACTAGCAGCTTTGCAGGAGAGAGAAAATCTCTCCCCATGCTATTTAAGCCTCGGAGACTCAAGGAGAACCCCACAGGAGAAATGAGGCAAGACTAATGGGTGGTTTCCATTAAACTTCCTGGCATGACTTACAAATTAGTAGTACCTGTTCACTGATCTGTCAAATATGAAGGAAAGAGTAGGTTAGCTAGTATATTTTCTAATGAAAAGAGGAAAATGAACTCCTTTTTAAACTACAAACACATGCAAACGTGCGCACACACATAAAGCATGAAGGTCAAAGCAGGGGACAAAGACCCTCCATAAGATGGATTGATTCCATCACTGGGGTAATTGGGATAGGTGTGTCAGAGACAATAAGATTGGCAAGAGATAGGGTTTAGGGCTGTTGTACATAAGATCGTTATGAGTCGCAAGCTACTCAACGGCACATAACAACAATAATAATATATAAAATTTCAAAAACTAGATAGACTCTTTGGTTTAATACGGTGGAATCTACAGTCAAGGAGTTCAGAATTTATTTTAGAAAACTTCCAGTCACAGTTACTACTAGTTGCTTTTGACTTGGTTCCAATTCAAGGTGACCTTAGGTATGATACAATGAAATGCTTCCTGACTCTGTGCCATGTTTACAACCATTGGTATACTTCAGTTTATGGTTATTGTCTATTGAGTAATGCCTTGTAATTTGGGGGTACTGTGGCAGCATAGTGGTTAAAACAATCAGTTGCTACCTTAAAACTCAATGGTTCAAACTCACCAGCTTACTCTGTAAAACAAAGATGTAGCTGTCTGCATCCATTCATTTACAGCCATGAAAATCTTTAGGGATATGCTGCTCTGTCTCATAGGGTCAAAGAATTCTAATCAATGTAACAGTAATAGGCTTGGTTTGGGATTTCTTATCTAGAGTGTTTATGGTACTTTATAAGATAATATTTTGCTGCAACTCATACGGTTTTTATTAATTAATTGCCACCAGATCTTTCTTCCTAGTATGTGTTGGCCTTAAATTTCTATTGACACTTCTCCAACATGAGTGGCTCTGCTCTTTGAAATACTAACAGCACAGCTCCCAATGTCACAGAAGCGTGAACAGTAAAGCACATTGAATAAAGGTAGACATGTTGGCTACCTGCACAGGAACATAGATACAGCTTGGGATATAGTGGATTTGGTTTTCAAAATGGCTTTCCTAAGCCATTGCTTTTTATTTTTGTCACTTGGTTTGAGTGGAAACATGCAAATAAATAGTAAGTATGTAAATTACACATGATAAAATTGGTCAGTTTTGCAACCCTGCTAAATTTTAATAGTGCAAGTGTAGCAGCGGGAGACAGGAATCTCACAAGCACTGAGAAAGAAGTCTGGAGCCCTCTAAATTAGACATCCCTGTGCCAATAAGGACAGGACCTCGTCAAGAGTAGTAGCAGCGGCAGCGGCAACAGCTAACCAGAGACCAACATGAAATAGAACTATGCTGGAACTGATACCTAGTGGAGTCAGAGCTAGGGCCTTTGGCAAGCTTACAAGATATGGGAGTGAGGTACTGTATCTTACTTAGGATGAGACCTAAGTGATCTTTGTAACACTGTCCTAAAGTGTCAAGGCTGAAGGTCAAAGGGTCAGCAAGCATATCTTAGAAACTGTCCTGACGGAATATTTATATCCTGTTTCAAACCTAAATTGGAACCTCTTAAATTCCCTATTAAACTCTATAAATGTGAGTATGGTTCTGTGAGTTCTAAGTGGCCATTGCAATGGATTAGCAGACCTCATAGTAGAACAATAAGAGCCCTAAGAGGGATGGCTGTTGTTAGAGCTAGTAGAAGTAGGGGTGCGGATTGTGGAGGGCTTTGTCTGACCTAGAAAGAACAGATTTTGTACAGTGGATGTTGTGGATGAGGACTGTTCCCCCTTGTAAAGTTAGTGAAGGCTAGCCTCTGGCAGCCCTGGCTACACTGTTTGTACATTTGTGTGAGAATGTTGCTTGGAAGCTATAACAATTTAGAAGAGAGAGGCATCGGTGTAAACTAGAGGAACCGAGGAATATTATGGAGTAGAATGACTGTATGAATCTTAGAGACTCAATTTCGGCAGAAGACCCAGTGTGAAGCAAATGTTTTGGGTTGAGACAACTATGTTTAATCTTAAGAACTTTATAGCCACAAAACCAAAACAGTTTATGGCTACAAAAAAAAAAGAAAAATTTAAAAGTTATAAAGTCATCATGGAGCATGTCTCTTTTTACACAATTGAGGTAGAAGCAAGGAAGAGCTAAAAGGTGGCACACAAGAAGTATAAAAGCTTTATTCTGAGAGACAAAGAATATTGTGCCTGCAAGGCCAAGTGAACTTAAATGAGTCAAAAATAGGAATGGTCTGAACAGATGATAAATTGGTCACACTGTACTGTGCTCAGCAACTACTCAATAAACATGGGTTCATAAAATATATTTTTCCCTTGAGATCTGAGAGTTATAGCACACTTTTCTTGGTTTTTAAACTCTCTAGAGTTGATGAGATCTTCAAACCAATATTTACAAGGGATCACACTTCACACCCCATAACTTCTCAGACTAGCAGAGGCAAGAGCAGGGGCTCCAGCCTATTCCTTTCAACCCCTAACAAATGCAGTGATGCAGCAGACTTTGCACCAACCTCTGGAGTTTGAACCCGCATTTTCTTCCACCACAGCCTTGTGGTTAAAATGGCAGAGTCCATGAGGAGTTACACTGATAACCCAAAGGTAGATCTTCCCTGACAATTCAGTTCCGCCAACTGTCCCAGAGGAGGCAGATGGGCAATCTCCCTCCACATGACGTACAACCTATGAAAACCCCTTGAGGGTCAACTGTTGAATGGGTTGCCACATGAAGGCAATGAGTGAGTGTGAGTAAGCGCCTTGCAACTTCAAACCATTCTACACTGTGCCTTCAAATTAACTCACTGTGCCTGCTTAAAATCTTCCCCTACCCACCTCTTTCCCAAGAGAGGATGGGTGGCCAGCTCACAAGAACATTCTTTCTTGTATTACTCTACTCACAATTCAGAGCAGAGGCTTCCTCTCATAATTCACAAGTTCCATACCAAGATAGCTAAATGGTAATGATGTTTGAGGGAACCCTTTTGCCTAAAAAGAGAGAGAAGCTACACAGCTCATAGTTCGCTTTGAAGCCTCTCTCTTTATAGCCTCAAAAAGAGCTTCTTCATCAGAGTTAAAGGGTAATATATCACTCAGCGAGGCAAACAAAAGCAGAATACAACTCACACTGACATTTATGTTATGTTGTACTTAATGACTCTTATACTACACTTACTAAATTACACTCATAAAAAAACTGTATTTGAAAGCCATTTTTCTCAACTGTCACTGATAAGCTCATCTCATTTTGCTCTTCACAATCGAGCATGACAGATTTAGTCAGTTTTGACATGCTAAAAATTTCCCTCCACAACTTTCAGGATAGTTTTTAATATTTTTTAATGCAGCTAGGGGCAAACTAAATACCAACTAATTAACACAGTTTGATTTTTTTTAATTTCATTGCCCCATGACTTTTGTCTCTTATACAGTGTAGGAGCAGATCTGAGAGTGGATCCACCTTGCGAACAAGAAATAATAATTTACTCTTTTTTGCTCAAAAATGGGTATTTGGTATATGTCTGCCAGGCTATTCCAAGCCAAAATTAAAGCAAGAGCAAACATTTGTGCGAATTTAAGTTTAGAGATCTGAAGGTGCTAATATTTTTTCAATTTCTATTTAGTGCCAAGAACCTTCTGCAATGATTTTAAGTTAGAAAGAAACCCCATATGAGCCTGCTCTGTGAGTCACTGTATCTATGCACCTCATATATTTTCATTAAGCTACCCAATACAGACAGCACTAGCTGGGCAAAGAAGCTGGGGTTTATACACCAAAGCGTAGGTTCTAGAAAAGTGTATCCTATCTGCATTTGTAAACAACATGGTCTTCATACAAGACTTGTGTTACTTTTTAAAAAATATTTCAAAAGTGGTAGCAGTGAAGTGACTTCCAAACTGATTTTTCTTGATGTTTAAGTATTTCTGAGTTCTTAAAAATAAAGACACAGGTCAAACAAAGTACATATTCTAGGGCATCTTAAAAAGCAATTAATTTTCTCATTCATTTCACAAATATTAATTGAGGACCTACTATAGTTTGTGGAAGGAGGAGTGGCATCCACTTCCATAATAGCTTGCCTCCGGAAACCCTATGAACCTGGAGAGAGGATGAAAGGCACCCAAGCGTCGAGGACTCTCCTTTATAGGGTCGCTATGAGTCGCCTGTGACTTGATGGCACTTAACAACAACAACAACAACAACAACTATATTTTAGATAGTAGGCATAATGCTAAACACTTAGGCTAATGAAATAAGGTAGCCAAAAGTATAGTTTATTCTCACAGTCAAGTGGAGAAAGAGGCATACAAACAAATTTGAATTTTAAAAGTTTACAAAATTGTTTGAATGCATCCTCATTTTCTTTTATTTATTAATGTTGTTTTACACATCAATATTCATTCTTGAATGAGGATATTATCCAAGCATTGTTCTTGGCAAAAACTAACAAGAACTTTAAGGAGCTTCTTGTACATTAAGGGAGAAGTGATTTAACAGATCAAGTATAATATAACGTCTCAGAAGTTGGAACTGACTTAAAGTGAGTTCTTGGAGGCTCTAATCCTACTGGAGGTATTTCTGGTGGTTGATGGGAAAGGAGTTGTGCCATCAACCCAAAAGCAAGCAGTTCAAATCCAACAGCTGTTCTGTGAGGAAAAGATGGCAATCTCCCTTGCAATTTAGAGCCTTTGACAACACACTGGAGGATCAGCTATGAGTTGGCACATAACAACAAGAATTCTACTAGCGGCTGCTTATTTCTCTCCCCGGAAGTCACTGGTGGGTTTGAACTCTGAGCGAGGCACTGCCTTTGGGTTGGCAGCTCAACTCTCCATAGACTATGCCACCAGAGCTCCCTACAATACAATACAAGTATAATACAACTTGGGATTGCTATAAACAGTATTAGTAAAAGATAGGACTCCCTGAGTGGTACAAATAGGTAACACACTATGAAGGTGACAGTTAAAATCGACCTGGTGATCTACTGCTGAAAAATTCAGCCATGAAAACCCAATGGTGTCCTACTCTGACACACATGGGAGACCACAGCAACTGGTAGTCATGGAAACCTGACATAAAGCACTGACTGGGAGAACAGTAATAGTGACTTTTTTTTTCTTTTCCTGAAAAACAAAACCTAATCTGCAAGATAAGTATTATATGTAAATGAAAATGGTAGAGAACCTTTATGATATGTTGTTGTTGCATGCCATTTCATTAATTCCAACATATAATGACCCTACTATAACACTAAAAGGATTGATTTCACCACTAATTTGGGCAAAGTGGCCAACACTGAACTATTTCAGGACGTCTCAATGATAATGAAGGAGAAAGTTCAAGTTGCATTGAAGGCCTTGTCAAAAAAACAGGCCATCGATGGGATACCAATTAACATGTTTCAACTAATAGATGCAGCCCTAGATGCACTCACCAGTCTATCCTGGGAAATGTGGAGGACAGCTGTCTGGCTGGCTAACTAGAAAAGAGCCATATTTGTTCCTAGTCCCAAGGAAGGTGTCAAAAAAATTAGCATAATTTAGGTAATCTTATAATTAATATCACATACAAACAAAATACTGTTGCTGTTGTTGTTAAGTGTTGTTGAGTCATAAATGACTCATAGTGACCCTATGAACGAAAGACCTGAATAATTGTATAACTTTCATCATTTCTCCATGTTCATAGAGCTTCTGGAGGCAAGCTGTTTCGGATGTGGATGCCACTCTGCTTCCGAGCTTGTTTTAATCCGGGAGCTCCACCAAACACTGTCCATCATGGGTACCCATTATCACATTAGACATATCAGTGTCACAGTGTTCAGCATCACAGCAATCACAAATTACCTCTTAGAGCAAATGGACAGACCAATGCTATACCACTTAGAAGAATGTTTGGCAAAAAAAAAAAAAACATTTAAAACCAGGACTGAGGCAACAAAATACTACCAAAGATAATTTAAAAACAGCTAGAACAGTACATTAACAGAGAACTATAAGAAGTTCAAACTGGATTAAGAGAGACTGACTGTAGCACCAGTGACATAAAGGTTGATATTAGATGAATCCTGGGTGAAAACAGAGAATACCAAAAGAATGCCTATTAACTAAGCAAAGACATTTGACTTTGTGTGTCATAACAAAAGATGGTTAACATCGTGAAGAATGGGAATTCCAGAACACTTAATTGTTCTCATGCAAAACCTGGACCCAGACCAAGAGACTCTGGTGCAAATAAAGCAAGGGAGAACTTGTTATTATTGTTGTTGTTATGTGCAGTTGAGTCGCTTACAACTCGTATTGACCATATGTACGATAGCCCTGAAACCTGCTCTATCATGTGGCAACCTTATTGTCTCTGACACATCTAACCTCATTACCCCAGTCATTGAGTCATTTCACCTCAATAAGAGTCTTTCTCTCTTGCACTGATCCTCACCCTTCCAAGCATGATGTCCCTCTCCAAGGAATGGTCCCTCCTTGCAACATGCCCAAAGTAGGTCAGATGAAGCTTCAGAATCCTTGCCCCCAAGTAGTAGCCTGGTTTCACCCTCTCCAGGTTCTCTTAGCAGTCCATTCAATACTCTTCTCCAGCCCCACAGCTCAAAGGCATGAATTCTCTTTCTATCACTCCTAGTCATTGTCCAGCTTTCTGATGCATAGAAAGTAATTGCAAAAACTATGACCTGTATCAGGCACACCTTAGTCTCCAGACTGACATCGTTACTCTTCAGTACTCTGGAAAGGTTCCTGACAGCAGATGTTACCAATGCAATTTGTCTTTTAATTTCCTGGCTGTTGGTACCAAGAGTGTTGATTGTAGAGCCAAGCATACTAAGGCTGTTAACAATCTCAATCTCTTCACCGTCTATCATAATGTTGCCATTCGGCCCAGTGGGGAGAATCTTTGTTTTTTTGATCTTGAGCTTCAATCCATACTGCAGGCTGTAGTTCTTGACTTTCTGCAGCAAGCATTTAAGGTCATTCTTTTGGCAAGGAAAGTGTGCATCAGTGTTGTGTTCAGTTCCCATGCTGAGCAAATTATCTGAGAAGTTAGACTCTATGAGAAGGAATGTGGCATCAGAGTTGGAGGATGATTTGTAAATAGCTTACGTTATGCAGATGACACAACCATGCTTACTGGAAAATTAAGACTTAAAGCACTTGCTGCAGAAGATTAAATATTGCAGCCTTCAATATGGATTTCAACTCAACATCAAGAAAAAAACTTTCACCACTGGACCAATAAGCAACTTCATGATTAATAGAGAAAAGATTGGAATCGTTATGAACTGCATCTTACTTGGATTCACAATCAAAAGCCTTCCAATCAGCTGTCAGGAGATCAAGAAATGGAACAAACAGGTCTGTCCTGGAGAAGATA
Source organism: Elephantulus edwardii (assembly GCF_000299155.1). Taxonomy (NCBI): domain Eukaryota; kingdom Metazoa; phylum Chordata; class Mammalia; order Macroscelidea; family Macroscelididae; genus Elephantulus; species Elephantulus edwardii. Next base: position 14,112,165 of record NW_006399803.1, read on the forward strand.
AAGCCAAGTTGCTCCTTGGAAGCAAAAATGTTGAAGCTCCCTCTGATGTATTTTGGTCATGTTACCTGGAGTGACCAATCCTTGGAAAAGGACGTTGGACTTGGTAGAATAGAGGGACAATGCAACAGAGGAAGACCCAGAATGAGATGGGTTGGCACAGTAACTGAGATAATGGGGGTAGGTGTGTTGGAAACAATGAGGCAGGGTCAAGATAGGGCAGGGTTCAGAGCTAGGCTATTGTACTTAGGGTTGCTAAAAATGACAATGGACTTGATGAAACATAACAACAATATTGCACTGGAAAAGTCTGAAGTCACAGATCTCTTCCAAATTTCTAAGGAACATAAACTTATGTCAGTTTGAGGACTAAGGTACTCCTAATTCAATTCATGATCTTTTAAATCATTTGCTACACATGTGAAAGTTGGACAGTGAATAAGGATGACAGAATTATTTATGCCTTGAGCTGTACTGTTGGAGAAGAGTACGGAATATTCTTTAGACGGACAGGAGAACAAGCAGATAGATCTTGGAGAAGGTGCGGCCAGAGTGCTCCTTGGAGGTAAAAGTGATAAAACTTCATTTCGCATACCTCGGGCATGTTGCTAGAAGAGGCTATTCCTTGGAGAGGGACATTATGCTTAGAAAGGTGGAGGGACAGAGAAGAGGAAGACCCTCAGCCAGGTAGATAGACACAGTGACTGCAGCAATGGGCTCAAGTGTCTCACAGCTTGTGGGAATGGTCTAGTACAGGACAGGGTTCAGATCTGTTGTTAACAGAGTCGCTGTGAGTTGTACTCAACCCGATGATACCTAACAACAACAACAACAATCTTTATAGGAGCAGTCTGTCTGAACCTTGCTTCTGCAAACTCGTTAGTGTGTTCTGACCGTGACCTGGTAGGTGCTTAACCATTGCTCTTTATAGGAATAAACCAAAACTAACTTACTCTCAGGGAATCTGTTTCAACTCACAGTGACCCTTTATCAATTTTCTGAGGCTGCAAATCTCTGTAAGAGGAAACTGTCCATCGTTTCCCCTTGGAATTTCTGATGGAGTCAAACTACTGACCTTTTGGGAAGTAGCTGAATCTGTTGCACATTACAGCACCAGGGTTGTTGTGGTTAGGTGTCACTGAGTGGGTTATGAGGCACAGTGACCCTTTGAACGACAGATCTGAATTGTATATAGATATAATTTGTATATAGATATAATTAAAATGAAAACTATATTTCTGCAGTAAAATAACAAATACATCATTCCTATTCCCATTTTCAATATTACAGAATGCCGACACTGAAACCAGCAGAGGAATGAGTGTATTTGGGAGAATTATTAGAAGTGAAAGGGGAAAAATGCCAGAAAGACAATTGAAAATTGATGTCAAAGTGTCTCGAAAGACAATTGAAGATTGATGACAAAGTGTCTCATTTTAAACTAGGTGAAATAAAGCACAATAACATAAACATTTATTTTGAGACGATTGATATAAAATTCTAGAAAAGAATGAATATTGCTTAGTCATTTCTATTAAGTCAAAATGGATAATTTGCAGAAAAAGTGACCTTTTAATTCCATTGCCTCCATACTTCTTAATAGTAAAGAAAATTGGCTTGCTAAGAATAGGAAGGATACTTAATTTCATTTATTGACAAGGTTTTGTTTTGTATGGAGTTTTAAATTGCTTAATCTTTAAGATTCCTGTCACATAATCGGCTTCTTTATACCTACAGCTAATTTCTCTCCTCCAGACTTTCAACACCAATTGTTGTTACGTGCTGTTGAATTGACTGTGACTCATAGTGACTATGTACAATAGCTCTGAACCCTGCCCTATCCTTAGCCAATCTCTTTGTCTCCAGCAGACCTAATCCCATTTACCCAGTCACTGAATCAATTCATCTAATCCTGGGTCTTCCTCTCCTCCACTGTCCCTCCATCTGTCTAAGCATAATATCCACCTTCAAGGACTGGTCCCTCCTGCCCACATGCCCAAACTATGTGAGAGGGACCATCAAAATCCTCGCATCCAGGGAGCAGCTTAGTTTCACTCTCTCCAGGACAGACCTGTTTGTTTTCCTGGCAAGATATGTTCAACATTCTTCTCCAGCAGCACCACAGCTCAAAGGCATCGATTCTTCTTCTATCACCCTGAGTCATTGTCCAGCCCTCGGATGCATAGCAAGTAAGTGTAAAGACCATGGCCTTTATCAGGCGCACCTTTGTCTCCAGACTGACATCATTGTCCTTCAGTACTCTAGAAAGGTCCCTGACAGCAGATTTTTCCAGTGAAATTATTCTTCTAATTTTCTGACTACTAGTGCCAAGAGTGTTGATTGTGGAACTGAGCAAGCGGAAATTGCAAACTATCTCAATCTCTTTGCCCTTCTATCACGAAGCTGCCAAGTGGCCCAGTAGTGAGAATCTTTTTTTCTTGATGTTGAGCTTCAATTCATATTGAAGGCTCCAGTCCTTGACCTCCTGCTCCAAAGGCCTCCTGTCCTCCTCAGTTTCAGCAAACAAGATTGTATCATCTGCAAAACACAGGTTGTTGATGAGTCTTCCTCCAATCTTGATTCCACTTTCCTTCTCATAAAGTCCAGCTTCTCAAATGACCTGTTCTGCATATAGATTAAAGAGATATGGAGAATCCCTGATGCACATTTTTCCTGATCCTGAACTATGCACTGTTTACCTGCTCTGTTCTGAATACTGCTTCCTGGTCGATGTAGGTTTCACATAAGCACAATTAAGTGTTTTGGGATTCCCATCCTTCCCAAGGTTAGCCACGATTTGTTGTGATTCACACAATCAAATGCCTTTGCATAGTCAATTAAAAACAGATAGATATTCCTCTAGTACTGTCTACTTTCAGCCAAAATCCATTTAACATCAACTTCGATGTTCCTAGTGCCACAGCCTCTTCTAAACCCACATTGCACATGTAGCAGTTTTCCACAGATACACTGTTCCAGTCATTTTTCGATAATCTTCAACAGAATCTTGCTTGAGTGTGATATCAGTGATGTTGCTTGCGACTCTTAGTGACCCTATGTACAAGAGCCCTAAACCCTGCTTTATCCTATGACAACCTTATTGTCTCTGACACATTTACCCCCATTTCCCCAATCACTGAATCTATCCGTCTCATAGAGGGTCTTCCCCTCCTGTGCTGTCCCTCCATCCTCCCAAGCATGATGGCCCTCTCCAAGGACTGTTCCCTCTTTGTAACATGTCCAAGGTATATTGGATGAAGCTTCAGAATCCTTGCCTCCAAAGAGCAGCCTGATTTCACATTCTCCAGGATGAAACAGTTTGTTCTATTGTTTGGTAATTTCCATATTCTGTTGGATCATCTTTTTTTGTAATGGGAATAATATAGATTTCTTCCAGTCAGTTGGCCAGGTTGGTCAGTTAATCAGTTGTCCTCCAGATTTCTTAGCACAACCTGTGAACACATCCAGGGCAGCAATTATTTGAAATGTCAATCAATATGTTATTAGTTCTTGGAGTTTTGTTTTTTGCCAATTCTTTTAAGCAGCTTGAACTTCTTCCTTCATCATCATTGCCTCTTGATCATATGTTGTTTCACTAAACTCTGTGTCTTTTTTGATATAGTGACTCTATATACTTCTTCTATCTTCTTTTAATGCTTCCTGGGACATTCTGTCCACAGCATCTTTATGTATTGCAAGTTGAGGTTTAAACTTGTTCTTCAGTGCCTTCAGCTTAAGAAATATTGAGTGAGTTCATCCCTTTTGATTTCCTGACTCCAGGTCTTTGCACATTTCATTTTAATACTTTGTCTTCCAGAGCTGCCCTTTGAAATCTTCTGTTCTACTTCTTTATTTCTTGATTTCCTTCCTTAATTTTGACTGCTCAGTACTCTAGTGGTATATTCAGAGTCTCTACTGACATCCATTTTGGTCTTTTCTTCCTCCTGTGTCTTTGAAATGATTTTTTTACATTCTTCCAGATTAGTAGTCTTGCTATTCTCCTACAGCTTATCTGATCTTCATTCATTAGTATTTAAGGCCTCAAACCTATTTTGAGATGGTTTTTAAATTCTGGTGGGATACACTTGAGAACAAACTTGGGTTCTAACGGATGTGATATGATTTTCTTTCATTTCAGTTTGAACTTTCATATGAGTAGTTGATGTTCTGTTCCACAACCAGCTTCTGGTCAATTTTGATGGCTGATAGTGAGTTTCTCCATTGGTTTTTCCCACAGATGTAGTCAATCTGATTCAAGTGTAGCCCTTCAGGTGGAGTCCATGTGTATAGTCACCATTTATGTTTCTTATAAAAGGTATTTACAGGGACTAGGACATTGATTCCACAGAATTCTATCATTTTATCTCTAACCTCATTTTTGTCACCAAGTCCATGCTGACTACTTATCCTTCTTCTCTGTTCCTAACTTTTGAATTGCAGTCACTCATTATTATCAAAGCATCTTGGTTACATGTTCAATTTCTGACTGCAAAAGTCGGTAGATGTCATCTATCTTACTCTCTTTGGCTCTGGTTGTTGGTGTATATATTTGAATGATAGTAGCATTAACAGGTCTTCTTTGTATGTGTATAGATAATATCCTGTTACAACACTGTGTTTCAAGATGGATCTAGAAATGGTCTTTTTAACAATGAATGCTACCTCATTTTCCTTCACCTTTTCATGTCCAAGGTAGTAGATCATATGATTATTTGTTTCAAAATGTACCATGCCAACCCAATTCATTTTTTCAATTTCTATTATGTCAATATTTATGTGCACTACCCCTTCCTTATCAGTCTCCAATTTTCCTACTTTCAAACCTCTCACATTCCACTCTCCAATCAGTAGGGTCTGTTTGCGACTATTCTTCCTCTTTTGTGATTCCCAATAAGAAGGCTCTGCCTCTGGTGCCATATCTTCTAGTCTACTCTGAGTGCTCTGTGTGTTTTAACTGTGTGTGCTATATTTGTACATAGGGTTTTTTAGGCCTTTGTTGGGGTCAGGAAGTGGATAGCCAATCCTTCTTCCTAGCCTGTCGTTATATGAATGCTTCACTCTAGGGTAATATTTGACAGACAAGCATTTTGCCTTAAAAAGTAAATGACAGAGACCTTTTCCATTATGCTCCATTATGTAGATGATAGATCAGATGTTGGTCTTGCCCCTCACCCCTTTCAGCTCATGTGTCTTGTTCTCACCCTTACTTCTGCTCTGCTAGCATTCGGCTCAGTTCCCTATTCTTGCCCCTCCAGCTTCCCTTAGCCAACCTTGATTTTATGGCTCAGGCCTCCACTCACCTCTGTCCATCCCCTGTCATTTTGGTGTTCCTGATGCAGACCCTCATAAGGCTTATAATACTATAGTAGCACGATGTTAAATTTGAAATTTCAGCTGAATTACCACAATGCATTGGTTAAGAAACTTCAAAGAGATTAAGTCCATTCAAAATATAGATCTATAAAAAATATAATAAGGTAGCATGTAAGTAAATGAGCAGCTCCAAGCACACACAGAAGGAAGTATAGATAGGGATCATGAAAATAGAGATGAAATAAGATTTTGTGAAGGGGTGTGTGCGTGTGTGTGACAGAGAGAGAGAGAGAGAGAAGGAGGGAGGGAGGGAAAGAGAGAGGGGGGGGAAGAGAAAGAATTCCTAGTCTGTGACTTCTTGTTGCAGTGTACATAGAGTCACAATTGACCCATCGCTGATCCTTCAGTGAGTTTTAAGAGGCAGTTAATCACTCAGAAGGAGATTGTCCATCCTTCACCTGTGGAGCAGCTAGTGGATTCAAATCACATGCCTTCAGGATTGTAGTGCAGCTTCTTGCCACTAGGCCACCAGTGTTCCCTACGCTACCCTTTGCAAGAATGACCTAACTGAGCTAGTTGGAGAACTTAAGCTTAAAATGCACAGGGACTGTGTGAAAAGATGGGGTTCTGATGGTTTTGCTGGAGGGCCAGAGGAACAGCTGGTTATTGTAAAGCAGAGTATTTCTGGTGGAAAAAATGAGGACCTTGGGAAACAGCTGGCCTAGAACCATTTTAGCCTTATTCAAAAGGACTGTCTAGAAGGAGTAATGGCTCTCTAGCAGGAAGAGAGAGAAGTGGTTCCTTAAACCCAGATGTTGAGTGAAATGAAGAGCTGGATAGAGGAATATTACTCACACACCCACACCAGAACTATTTCTGTTAGAGGAATCCAGTACAGGGAAGCACTGAGAATCCACCAATGTAACCCAGCTTCAAACATCTACAACAGTATCAGTCCTGGTGTGAAACTCTTAATCTTCTTTTCCTTTCACTCTCTGAGCACTATTCTTTAAGCATCAATAATAACAGCCTGCAAATGCTGGAAAGTAGGCCAAAATTTTTTAAAAAAGAAAAACACCTGCTTTTCTTTGGAGAACAGCTGGATGACCTCAGGTGGGAAGTTGAGATTGGATGTGAAATCAAAAGCAGAATCTGAAATTGGATGCTCTAATTTTCTTGTTGAGAACTTATTTGAGATTGCAAAGCTCAATTTCAAGGTCCTAGTTTATTTAATTTTTCACTATTTACCTTTATATCTAATTTCAAAACAGCTGATTCTCTCATTAATTTCTCTCTGGTAAGACTTTTCTGAAAACAAATGATACTGTTTTGCTCCCAGAGCTAGGAACTGACATAGGTTTTTGTCAACATTTGCACCCCTCCCCAGTCCCCAGAGCTATGGGAAAAGTGTGAACAATCTACCTTACAATTTTTTCAGGGAATAATTTTTCTAAATATTTTCCCATAGCATGGTGATAGAAGTTTGTTTTTAACAAAATACCTGATTGGCATGTGATTGTGTTCCGAGGGATGATTCAGAAAACCAGAATTCTTTGGTATTAGACTCTAGTATTGTCATCATATAACTTTTTGGGCCATCACTTTCATGTCTGGCTCAGAAAAGGAAAGAACATGAAGCATCTTGTTCAGCATCAGGAATTTTTTAACTGGGTCCAAAAATATTATAAATCACATTCTCTTTCATTCCATTGGCCAGAAATTAATCACATGATTACATGTAATTGAAAAAAAATGGAAATATAATCTAGCTTTGTGCAGGGGGAAAGAAAAAAGTTTACTGAACAACTGGACTTTTTTCCATTCCAGGACTTTTTGTTTTAAAGAATTAGCCTTCATACAATTTATGTAGGAGAAAAGAAAAAAAGAATCCCACCATTGAAAAAATTAGAGGAATACAGAAAATGAAAAATGTTGTGACTATATCATCCTTGGATTGAATTTCTTCAAACTAATATTTCAGCCATCAAATGCACGCAAGTCCTGTGTTTAGTTTGTAAATATGCCTCCCAAAGGAATTGGCTGATAAGGCTTTTAAGTATCTTTCATCAGCACTTGGACCTTCTTTTCATCTCTCACCTATCTTGTACCTCTCCCCTTTTATTGGATTCAAAGCTGTTTATATTTTTTTTTTATTTCTTCTCTTTAGTGGGGCAGTCTTGATAAACAGTGAGTAGAAAATGTACTTTTAGGTACCGCATGTCCTAAAATATTATTCTATAATCACTTTTTAGTTGCAATTTATTGTGATATCTTTCGCTTATGTCTTGAAAAAGGTGTGGGCAGAATGCTCCTTCAAGGCTCTGATGAAGCTTCATCTCACATATCTTTGGCATGTTGCTTGAAGGGGCTATTATTCGGAAAGGGGCATCATTCGAGGAAAGGTGGAAGGACACCAAAAGAGAGGAAAACTCTCATAAAGATGATAAGATGTGTGACACAGTGATTGCAGCAATGGGATCAAGCATGTCACAGATGATGAAGATGGCACAGGATAGAACAGAGTCCAGATCTGTTGTTCAAAGGGTTGCTATGAGTCATACTCAACTCAGTAGCATATAACAACAATTTCACTGTCTGATTCCCAGTTTTGAATGTGACCTATTTTATTTCTGGCTTCTTTGAAGATTTTTCTTTATATCTTTAGGTTCTTGAAATGGCCTAAAGTTAGGAACTGATAAAGATTTTTGTAATATAATTTTTTATATTATAGGTCTGGACATTTGGAGGACTCTTAAATATGTCTATTTTTTCAATACTAGTTAGTTTACCCACATTATTTATTTATCTATCTATCTTTCTCAATCTTTTTGCTCCAGCTTTTAAAGACTTAATAAGTTGAATAATTTGTCCTTGGTTTGTTCCACTAAATTTCTTTATTATGTTTTTCTATTTGTTTTATCTTTCTCTCTTTATACTAAGTTTGGCGAGAGTCCTAATATATTTCTATACTTTTATTGATTTTCTTTTTTGCTTCTGATAAAAAGTATTTTTGCCCTATGACTTTATTATTTTTTAAATTTCAATAAATTTTATTTGGTGTATCAAGAATACAATGTATTTTCCGGGTCAATATTGACACTGTCTTTTTTGACTTGGATCCGCCTATGGTGGTAGCAGTCAAGAAGTCATACAATTTGATGGGTAAAGGGAGAGGTGCCTAAAGGAAAAGGCAAAGATTTGGTGTGGGGAAAAAACAATGTATAAGAATCTATGAACTTTGTAAGTAAACTAGTGTAAAATAAAAATAATAATAAAAAAAAAACAACATGTTGCATTAGGGAAATCTGCTGTCAAGAAAGTCTCCAAAGTAGAATTGAAAACCCAGAAATGTACCTATCTATCAGTGCCAACTGATATTCAACAAGGAAATAAAACCTATCAAATGGGGAAATGACAACCTCCTCAACAAAAGGTACTTGCAAAACTGGACTCCTACCTGCAGAAAGCTGAAACAGGATCCACATCGCAAACCATACAGAAAAATCAACTCAAAGTGCATCAGATACCTGGGAGTAAAGCCCAAAACTAAGACAAAGTGAGACAAAGTTTAGAAGGCCTAATCTATGGTGTAAAAAAAGACTGGCAAAGACAATCAGAAATGCACACCTTGGAAGGGATATAAGTGATGAATGGGACTTTCTGAAGATTAAATCTCTCTGCTCATCAAAAACTTTTTCCAACAGGGTGAAAAGAAAACCTAGCCATGGGGAAGAAAGATCGGGCAATATCATCTCAGACAAGGATCTCATTACAAAGGTTTACAGAATACTACTGTCCCTCCAAAAGAAAAAGACTGATAACCCAATTACAAAATGGGCAAAAGACATGGAAAGATTTTTCACAAAGGAAGATACTTAAATGGCCACATACATATGAAGAAATGCTCAAAATCCCTGGCAATATTAGAGAAGCATACCAAAACCACAATGAGATACCATCTCACTCCACTAACAGTAGCAATGTTTAATTGTTTAATAGGGCAGCAAACAATAAATGTTAGAAAGGCTATGGAGAGATAGGAACTCTCATATGCTGTTGGTGGAAATGTACAATGGTACAACCACTCTGGAAGACAGTTTGGCATTTCCTCAAAAAGTTGAACATAGATTATCTGTATGATCTAGCTATTCCACTACTAGGAATCTACCCCAAAGAAATTAGAATTGAGACACAAACGGAGATTTGTAGACCAATGTTCATAGCAGAGTTATTTACCATTGCAAAAATATGGAAACAGCACAAATGTCCAATTACAGCTGAATGGATTAAGAAATTGTGGTACATTCACACCACAGAATACTATGTAGCACCCAGGAGCAGCAATTTTGAAAAATAGTACATAAGTTGGGAGAAACTCGAAGAGTATTATGCTTCGTGAACTAACTCAGTCTCTTAAGGATAAATACTGCATTATCTACCATTATTGTAAAAATAGAAGGATAACTAATAATACACACACAGGAGCTCAAGGAGGGAAAGGGTAGGAACAGTTGGGTGAGGACAGGTAGGGAGGAAACCACAGGGATGCACAGTTTGGTGGGTGGAGGGAAGGAGAAGGAAATGGGAAGGATTTGAATGAAAAGACAGGGTAATGAAGGTCAAGGTCTAGTGGTGATTAATTTTATAAAACAATGCATGTGAATTATTGTATGAAACATAATATGAATGAATAATAGTGTGAAACACAATTAATATGATCTTTGTAAACAAACCAATTTTTAAAAAATAAAGAGTCTCCAAAGTGCTAAGAGCAAGAATATCAGTTTAAAAATTCAGACATGCCAGTTCCAAGCTATGGTATTTTCAGTTGCTTCTTATGCATCTGAAAGTTGGACAATGCATAAAGAAAGAAGGAAAATGGGTCCTTTTAAACTCTAGTGTTGGAGGAGAATACTGAATATTCCATGGTCTGTCAAAGCACAAATAAATCCATATTTCAGGAAGTGAAATCTGGTTCCTCTTAGAGGCAAAAAAAAAGTGAAATATGATCTCACCTGCTTTTGGCATATTATCAGGGGCCAGTCTTTGGAAAAAAGACATTATACTGGGGAAGATGGAGCCAGAGTTAGAGGGCAAGACCCTCAGCAAGATGATTGACACAGTGATTGGCTGTGAGCATGTCAGAGATTGTAAGGATGGCACAGGATAAGAAAAGTTTCAGATCTATTGTTCATAGGGTGGTTATGAGATATTGTTGACAATATTACACTCTATAGGAGATACTTTCTTGAAGTCCTTTGTTATACATTCATATTTATAACTTCTTAGTAGCTCTGCTGCTGAGTAATGTGGCTGGCAGAACATCTGAATTGTAGAGTCTCATTCCAGTGAAGTCAGAACCCAACTATGTAAGAATCTGTGTACTTTTCCCAATAAAAAAATACTTTAAAGATAAATTGATCTGCCAATATATTTTCTATTGGTTCTAAGCCACTGCTGCTCGGATTCTTCAAGTTGAGATGTATTTTATAAAAGAAGCCTGAGTTATGTGCCGATATTTAGCATTTAGATATTCACCCAAGTCTCTTTTTATTGGAATAATTTGTTCTTCCTATCCACTGTGCTTTTTATCCCTAAATTAAAAACTTTTTAAAGTCACTGTTTTTAAAAAGCAAACATGTCTTTCACAGAGATTAGAGGAAGGAATAGCTTTTACAGGTTTGCCAATGTTATGTAAAATAGATGCAAGGAATAAACTATTGCTTATTCAACCTTTCCATCAAACTTCTGATTTTTCAGTCCAGCTCTAACTTCTTCCTTCAGGAATATATGTGTCTTTGGGAATAATTTTATGCTCTGTAGCTTGTTTATTCGTCTCTGCAGGAAGTTTTTACTTTCTTCACTCTGCTCTTCTATCTGCCAATGTGTGACTTTCCCCCCCGCCCCCTTAGTCCTTAAGACCAATGCTTTCTTTCGCCCTCCTCCTGCTTTAATATCATGTTAACTGAGGTTTGGTAATGGAAGGTAGAGAAAATACATACTTTTAATCTATCATAATTTCAAATTTTTTCCAATAATATTCTCATATTTTTCCTTTGCTTAGATGTCATTATATCCTACTATGTTTAAATATCTAAATAAAATATTTGTATATTTCTAATAAAGCAAAGCCATTCCAGAATGTTATATGCTTTAAAGCAAACTGTACATAGAACAAAGAAATGTAAATATACTTTTAGTCATTTCATTTTAAATGGATATCTTCTAAAGTTAACACAGTTTTACAACAAAACCAAATACTACCAAAATTTTATTACACAAACTAAGTAGAAATAGATATCTTCTAAAAGTTAACACAGTTGTACAACAAAACCAAATACTACTAAAATTTTATTATGCAAAATAAGTAGAAATGTATATTTTCCCCACTGTAGGTTATTATTTCTTTTTTATTATAAATATTATAAACCAGAAATTAAATGCCTGGGTGCCCTAGTTCATGTTTTAATCTCATGATATTTTTTATTCTGTTTTTAAACAGCCTTATTGTACATACAGGACATAGTCAACCTGTCAGGAAACCAAATTCAAGAAACATCTTTCCCAGTAGCCTGCTGTATTTGTTCTAATAAGAAACAGAGACATCTAAAGGAAGTTTTAGGAAGTGAAACAAGAATATCTCAACCATTGTGCCTTTACCTCTTAAACCCTTAGAAATGAAATGTTCAGTTTATCATGAAGCTCAGAGAAATAACTTTGTAAAAATATAAAGCTAACAACAAAGTAATATTCTTTTGGAAAAAGAATCAGAAAATAGAATCACTAATAGTTTCAAATATATGAGTATCAAAATTCACTTACTGGTCTTCAAGTTATTGGACAGAAAACTGGCTTACATGAAGCTATCTGATTGTTGCTGTTATTATTATTGGTTTGTACTGTTCGGTTAGTTTCCACTCAAATAATGGAGTGTTCTTACAGCAGTCTCACAATTATTATGTTTAAACCCATGACTGTAAACACACTGACAATATGTCTTGTTGAGGGTATTTCTCATTTTCCACTGACTGCTTAGTCAAGTATGATGTCCTTATCCAGAGAATCTTCTGAAACCTTTTGATAACATCTTTAAAGTTCTTGAAATGAAGTCTCATCACCCTCACTTGCAAGAAATAGTCTGGCTGTATTTTTTTTTCCAGGCTGATTGTGACAATTCTACTTACCATCTATTTTACAAATATGTTTCAACAATATTGCCATTCAAATAAATGAATTCTACCTTAATCTATCTTGTTCATTGTACAAGAAATCTACATTTAATCTCATTCAAAAACAAGGTGAGCCTACAGAGTGTGAAAATTATCGAACAATATCACACGCAAGCAAAATCCTACTGAAGATTATCCAAAAACAACTGAAACAGTACATCAACAGAGAACTACCAGAAATACAAGCTGAGTTTAGAAGAGATCATGGCCCTAGAGATATTATACTGTCAGATAGACAGTAGTAGCTTTCTTGGCAGAAACCAAAGAGTATCGGGGGACTATTTATCTGTATTTCATTGACTATGCAAAGGTATTTAACTGTGCAGATCATAATAAATTATAGCTAACCTTGAGGAGAATGGGCATTCCAGAACACTTAACTGTGCTCATGTGAAACCTATTCATGGACTAGGAAGCAGTCTTCAGAACAAGGATATACTACATGATTAAAAATCAGGAAAGGAGGGTGTCAGGGATGTGTCCTGTTTCCATAACTTTTCAGTTTATACGCAGAACAGATCATTCAGTAGGATGGGCTTTATGAGTAGGAATGTGGCATCATGATTGGTCTGATCAACAATCTACGTTATACAGATGACACAACTTTGCTTGCTGAAACCAAGGACAGAGGATGTTTGCTATAGAAGGTCAAGTACTATAATCTTCAATATGGATTGAAACTAAATATCAATAAGACAAAGATTCTCACCATTGGGCGAATTGGCAGCACCATAATGGATGGAAAGGGGATTGAGGTTGTTAACAATTACAGCTTGCTCAGCTCCACAATCAGTACTCTTGGCAGGAAATTAAAAGATGAATTGCACTGGGAAGATGTTCTATCAGAGACCTCTCCAGAGAACTGAGAAGCAACAATGTCAGTCTAGAGACTAAGGTGCATTTGATCCAGGCCATGGTCTCCACAGTTATTTGTGAAGCTTAACAATGACTACAGATGACAGGGGGGAGAAAAGAATAATTTGATGTCCTTGAGTTGTGGTACTGGAGAAGAATCTAGAACATACCATGGACCACCAAAAAAACAAAAAGTGCTGTTTTACAGAAGGTAAAACCAAGTTTCTCCTTAGATCCTAGGATTTTGAAGCTCTATCTCACAAATTTTAGGCGTATCACTAGGAAGGACTGGCCCTTGGAGAAGGACAGTATACTGAGAAGGCTATAGGGGCAAGACAGGAAGACCCCAGATGAGATGGATTAATACAGTAACTGGGGCAATGGGGGTAGGTGTTTTGGAGTCAGTGAGACTGGTTCAGGACAGGGTGGGCTTCAGAGCTGTTGTACCTAGGGTCCCTGTGAGTCACAAGTGACTCAACAGCACATAACAACAACAACAACACAGGAATATAATGAAATTTTTTTAAAAAATCATCACTTGAGTCATATACACGTTAGTCCTTTAGGTGGCACCTTTATTGTTTAACACTTTAAAGTGGACTTTTGTAGTATATTTGTTAGATGCAATGCATGAGATGGTATACCAATTGACATATTTCAGCTAACAGATGCTGCCCTGGACATGCTCACAAAGTTGTGCCAAGAAATCTGGAGAACAACCACTTGGCCAACTGACTGGAAGAGATCTATTATTTGTTCCCATCCCAAAGAAGGGTGACCCAACAGAGTTTGGAAACTATAGAACAATATCATTGGTTTTGCATGCAAGCAAGATTCTACTAGAGATTATCCAAAAAAGACTGGAACAGCGCATCAGCAGAAGTCCAGACTGGGTTTAGAAGGGGACATGGTACTAGGGATATTGTAGCTAATGTTACGTGGCTCTTAGCTGCAAGCAGGAAGTACCAGAGGAATGTCTATCTGTGTTTCATTGATTATGAAAAGGCATTTGACTGTGTGGATCATAACAAACTGTGGCTGACTCTAAGAAGAATGGGAATCCCAGAACACTTGATCGTTCTAATGCAAAACTTATACTTGAACCAGGAGGCAATAGTCAGAACAGAGCAAGGGAACACTGCATGGTTCAAAATTGAGAACGGCTTATGCCAGGGATGCGTCCTATCTCCATACCTTCTCCACCTGTATGCAGAACAGATTATCTGGGAGGTTGGGCTCTATGCGGAGAAGTGTGGTGTCAGGATTGGTGGAAGATTCATGAAAATCTGCCTTATACAGATGACAAAACCCTGTTTGCTGAAACGGAGGAGAACCTGATGCGCTTGCTGCAGAGTGTCAAGGACTGCAGCCTCCAATATGGATTGAGGCTCGATGTCAAGAAGACAAAGATTCTCACCATTGGACCAATTAGCAGCATCAGGATGGATGGTGAAGAGATTGAGATTGTTCACAGCTTCAGTTTGCTTGCCTCCACAGTCAACACTCTCGGCACCAGTAGCCAGGATACTAAAAGACGTATTGCCATGGGAAAGTCTGCTGTTAGGTACCTCTCCAAAGTACTGAGGAACAATGGTGTCTCTCTGGAGACTAAGGTGCATCTGATACAGGCCATGGACTTTGCAATCAATTGTTATGCATCAAAGAGTTGGACAGTGCCAAGGAGAATAGAAGGAGAATTGATGCCTTTGAGCTGTGGAACTGGAGAAGAGTATTGAGGGTACCATGGACTGCTAAGAAAACAAACAGATTCATCCTGGGAAGGGTTAAACCAGGTGGATCCTTGGAGGCAAGGATTCTGAGGCTCCATCTAACATACTTTGGATATGTTGTAAGGAGGGACTCGTCCTTGGAGAGGGACATCATGCTTGGCAGGGTGGAGGGACAGCGCAGGAGCGGAAGGCCCTCTATGAGGTGGATTGATTAAGTTACTGGGGCAATCGGGGTGGCTGTATCAGAGACAGTGTGATTGGCACAGGACGGAGCAGAGTTTAGGGCTGTTGTACATAGGGTTACTAGGAGTCGCAAGTGACTCGACGGCACATAGCAACAACAACAACAACAACAATATATATTGATTGTAAATCCAAGCCAAATTAAATTATTGAAAACATCATTATTTTCTCTGTTTATCAAGATTTATCCCTAAAGTGCAATTGATTCTCTTAAATTCCCTTCTGCTGCAATGTTTTCCATAGTTTATGTTTTGCACAGCTAAATGCCGTCAAGTAGGCAATTAAACACATTTCTGATATCCTCTGTTTTCAATCATGATTAGTCTGACAAAAGTAATAATATTCTTAGTTCCACCCACAGTCTCTTTGGAATTTGACTTGAATTTTTGGAAGTTCTCTGTGCTGCAATCGATTTTTTTTCTTATTCTTTTTTTTTCTGCAACTGATTTTTAAGTATCTTCAACAAAATTTTACTTGTATATTATGTTTAGAAAACTATTCAGTAATAATATTTCATTCCTTTGGACCACCTGTCTTTGACATTCTCTCTGTCTCTCTTTCTAGTTATCTCTCTCTCTCTCCCAATATTGTAGAATCAAAAGCAACTCATGGCTAACCCTTCAGTGGGTTTCTGAAGCTGTAAATTGCTCAGGAAGAGATAGTCCATCTTTTAGCCTCAAAGCCACTGGTTGATTTGAATCACCAGAAAGGCACTACCTTTGAGTTAACTCCTCTGAATTGTGCCACCAGCGCTCCCTGGATTCTCTCTAGTCATGCTATATTTTATTGTATTTACCCAAAGTGCCATATATGATACAGATGCCTAATTTAAAAATCACATAAATAAATTAATGGAATAATATTTACATAATTGATAAACTCTGAGAATATATATCACTTAGCCATTTGTATGTTTCTTATTTTTATGTAATTATTTCTTTCTCATTTCCAATAAGAAAAGGCAAAGTATGAGGGAATCATTTAGGTACTTTTAAAATGTTAGTGCATATAATAGTGCAATTTCTTCTGTGAATTTTATTTCCCTAGTCTGGTTAAGAAGTAATAATGAAATGAAAGCAATCATTTCAAATTTATTTAAACAATGCTTTCTTGTTTGACAGGCTCTGAGTTGTTAACGTTTCTTCCAAGGCATTTAATTGCCATAAAATATATGTGTTTGAATTACTTTTCCTGGAAAGTCAAGGATGAGTTCCAAGGCCGTAGAAACATCAATTTCTTGAATGTAAAGTTAAAAAACAAATATAATGAACAATAGAAAACTGTATGATAGATTTTTTTTACGCATACGCCACACACGTCTATGAATATTTTCCTCATTTATTTTAACTTGATAAGTAAAATATGTTTTTTTTAAAAAAGGAGAGAAAGAGATACAATTAAAAGGGAAAAAAATGGAAGACATGTCTAAACCTTCTGTGCTGCCCAGCATCCTATATGGCAAAGCCTTAAGTGTGCGTACACAAGTCAAGATATAGAAGAACATAGCAGAGCTCAGAAGTGGTTTCAAAACAAGTTCAAATCTTACAGATCTTTTTACATATTATTAATTCAATTCTATCAAAATCTTGGAATACAAGTTCAACAATTTAAGACATCAACTGATAAAAATGAACAGAAAGCACATTCCTTCTCGTTAAGCCCAGCTTCCTGAATGATCTGTTCTGCATATAGACCTAACTAAAGAGATAAAAAAAAAAAAGTAAAAAACAAACTACAGAGTATTTCTGCAAGGCACAGTAAAAGACCTAAGTAAGTGGAAAAAATGTTCACTATTCAGGGATAGGAAGCCTCAATATTGTGAAAATGACAGTCCTACCAAAAGCAATCTACAGGTTCAATGCAAACCCAATACAGATATCAAGTTCACTTTTCAAGGAGATTAGAAACTGTCAAGTTTACTTGGAAAGGAAAGATAGCCCACATAAGCAAAGCACTTCTGAAAAACAAAATTGAAATGGGAAGCATAGCACTCCCTGATCTCAAAAACTACTGCACTGCTGTAGTAACAAAACTATCATGGCACTGGTACAATGACAGGCACACAGACCAATGGAACAGAATTGAGAACCCAGATATGAACCTCACTATCTATGGTCAACTGATACTCAATGAAGAAATAAAACCTATCAAATGGGGAAATGAAAACCTTTACAACAAATGGTGCTGGCTAAACTGGACTGCTCCCTGTAGAAAGCTGAAAGAGGATGAACATAAAACACCATACACATAAATCAACTTAAGGTAAAACAGGGACCTGGGAATAAAACTTCAAACCATAAGATTCATAAAAGATACGATAGGATCAAGCTTAGAAAGCCTATCTATAGTATAAATAGACTGACAAATATAGCCAGAAATGCACAATCTGGAGAGGACAAAACTGACGAATAGTACCTTCTAAGGATTAAATCTCTGTGCTTATCAAAAACTTTTCCCAATAGGGTGAAAAGAAAAATCTACCAAATGACTGAAGAAGAATTGATGCCTTTTAGATGTGGTGCTGGAGGAGAGTCTTGAACATACCATGGACCACCATAAAAACAAAGAGGTCTGTCTTAGAAAGGATGATACCAAGTTTCTCATTGGAGGCTAGGATTTTGAAGCTTCATCTCACATCCTTTGGGCACATAGCCAGAAGGAACTGGTCCTTGGATAAGGATATCTTGCTTAGAAGGATGAAGGGACAGCATGAAAGAGGAAGAGTCAGGATGAGATGGACTGATATAGTAACTGGGATAATAGAGGTAGGTGTGTCAGGTCAGTAAGATTGGCTCAGAGTAGGGCAGACTAAGGTCACTATGAGTCACAGGTGACTCAACAGCATATAACAACATTGAGTTGGAAAAATATACTGTCAGAGACCTCTCCAAAATACTGAAAAGTAATGACATCAGTTTGAAGACTGAGGTGCACCTGGTTCAGGCCATGGTCTTCTCAATCACCTGTTACACGTCAGAGAGCTGGACAATAAATAAGAAAGACAAGAAAGAATTTTTGCCTTTTAGAAGAGTGTTGAATACCCATGGACTACCAAAAGAACAAAGAGCTGTACCCGGGAAAGGGTGCAGCCAGAGTGCTCCATGGAGACTAATCTTAGTCTTTCATTCTTTGGAAATAAGACTAAAAGAAGCTATTCCTTAGAAAGGGATATCATGCTTGAAAAGATAGAGGGTCAGCAAAGGAGAGGAAGCCCCTCCAAAAGATTGATTGACACTGTGAGTTCAGCAATGACTCTAGTGTTTCAGAGATGATGAGGATGGCACATGACAGGGCAGGTTTCAGATTTGCTGTTCATAGAGTGGCTTTGAGTCATACTCAACTTAATAGCACTTCACAGTAACAACAAACACAATTGGGTTTTAGAAAAAATAAAAAATAAAATAAAAAAGTTCATAGAAACAAATGATAATGAAAATACAACGTATCAAGCCTCTGGAATGAATCCAAGGCACTCCTCAAGTGCAGCTGATAGCATTAGGCAAATAAACAAAAATGGAAGAAAGAAGTAAAATTATGGAGGAGTGCATGAAACATGATATGTGCAGATGAAATAAATACAATGCGTACGAGTGTGTATGCAAACCAATAAAATAGAAAAATAATTTGTAAAAAATATTTTTAAAAATTAAAAAAGCAAAATTTATTATCTAACGCAATACTTCTGTGACATAGAAAAAGAACAATGATCTAACTCTACAGCCTCTAGAAGAAAGGAAATTACAAGGATAAGAACTGAAATCAAAGAGAGAGAAAACAAAAGCAACTGAAACTATCAGTAAGACCAGGAGCTGGTTCTTCAAAAGGGTAAATAAAACTGACAAACCACTGGCAAACTTAATTAAAAAAGATAAAGGGGGGGAAAAAACCACAAATAACTCAAATAAGAAATTATATAGGTGACATCACAACAAAACCAGATGACATTAATTTGAAAATAGAAAATACCAGAATATTAGAAAATGATATATATACTCTGAGCAGCAATATATTTTAAAAACGTAGAAATAAATGCAAAGTGTTTATCAGACCACAAAGGTACAAAATTAGAAGTTAATAACAAGAGGATAAAGGAGAAAAAAACATATATCTGGAAGCTGAGCAACATCCTACTTGAACGAGAGTAGGTAATGTTATGTGCCGTTGAGTCATTTGACACTCATAGTGACCCTATGTACAACAGCCCTAAACCCGGCTCTGTCCTGTGCCAATCACACTGCCTCCAACACACCCATCCCGATCACCCCAGTCACTGAATCAAGCCACCTCATAGAGGACCTTCCCATCCTCTGATGTGCCTCTACCCTCCTAAGCACGAAGTCCCTCTCCAAGGACTGGTCCCTCCTTACAACATATCCACAACAGAAGAAATAAAAATTTCTTGAAACAAATGACAAGGAATGCACAATTTACCAAAACCTCTGGGAAACAGCCAAAACAGTAATCAGAAGCCAATTTATAACAGTAAGCAATGACATCACAAGGAAAGAAAAATTATAATTGACTGTCTAACCCAACATTGTTAGCAAGTAGAAAAAGAACAACAAGGAAACCTATCAACCTCTAAACAAATTAAATCATAAAAATTAAAGCGTAAATAAGGGAAACAGAAACCAGAAAAACAATTGAAACAATCAACAAGACCAGGAGTTAGGGCTTCTTCAATAAAATCCACAAAACACTAGGAAAATGAGCAAAGGAAAAGAAACAAAAAATGTGAATAAGAGATGAATGGGGCAATGTTACAACAGAACCAACTGAAATTAAAAGATTTACAATGGAATATCACAAAAACTATGCTCAAACAAATATTAAAACCTAGAGGAAATGGATAATTACTTTGAAACTCATAAATCAAGCCAAACTGACACATTCTAAAGCAGAACAACTAAGTAGATGCATCATAAAAGAAGAAATTGAACAGGTCATACAACTTACAACAACAACAACAAAAATACCTGGACCAGATGATTTTACTAGTGAATTTTATCAAACATTCAGAGAAGAACTGTCACCAATTTTACATAAAGTATTTCAGAAAATAGAAAAAGATGAAATTCTCCCAAACTCATTCTATGAAGCAGGCATATTCTTCATGACAAAGTCAAGTGAAGACACCACCAAAATAGAAAGTTACATCTCTCGTGAACACAGATGCAAAAGTCCTAAATAAAATCCTGGCCAATAGAATCCAAAATTATATAAAAATAATAATAATAATAATTCACCATGAACAAGTGTGATTCGTAACAGGTATGCAGGTGTGGTTCAACATAAGAAAAACAATCAATATAACAAGAACCACAAAAAAGTCCTATCAATTGATGCAGAAAAAGCCTTTGACAAAATCCAACAGCTTTTCCTGATTAAAATAGAGGGGGAATTCCTCAACATAGTAAAAAGTATATATGCAAAACCGAGAGTTAATCATTTTCAGTGGAGAGATATTAAGGACATTCCCTGTGAGAACAGAAACTGGACAAGGATGCCCATTATCAATTCTCCTATTCAATATTGTACTGGAAGTCTTAGTGAGAGCAATAAGACAAAAGAGGGAAATAAGAGGTATCCAAATTGGAAAAGAGTAGATAAAGCTAGCTCTATATGCAGGTAATATGATAGTATACTTAGAAAACCCTTAATGACTCAGCAAGAAAACACCTGAACATAGCCAGTCAATTCAGCAAATTAGCTGGATACAAGAACAACATACAAAAATAAGTTACATTTCTCTAAAGCTACAAAAAGAACACAGAAAAGAAGAGAAGAAAAACTGTACCCATCATAATAGCCAATCACAATATTAAATACTTAGGTGCAAATCTAACTCAAGACACAGAAGACCTTTACAAAGAAAATTACAAAACATTACTACAAGAAATAAAAGAGACTTGGAGAAGTGTAAGAATATACCGTGTGCTCATGTATAGGAAGACTCACTATTGTGTAAATGAGAATTCTACTAAAGGCAATCTACAAGTTCAATGCAATCCTGATATAGATACCAATATTATTATTCAACAAGATAGAAAAGGTAATTGTTGTTGTTGTTGTTATGTGCCGTCGAGTCACTTGCGACTCATAGCGACCCTATGTACAACATCCCAAAACTCTGCTCTGTCCTGTGCCAATAGCACCGTCCCTGATACACCCATCCCCATTACCCCAGTCACTGAATCAATCCATCTCATAGGGGGCCTTCCCCTTTTGCGCTGTCCCTCCACCCTACCAAGCATGATGTTCCTCTCTAGGGACCTGTCCCTCCTTGCAACATGTCCAAAGTATGTTAGACGGAGCCGAGCCTTAGAATCCTTGCCTCTGGTTTGACCCTTCCCAGGATGAATCTGATTATTTTCTTAGCAGTCCATGGAACATTCAATACTCTTCTCCAGCACCACAGCTCAAAGACATCAATTCTTCTTCTATCCTCCCTAGTCATTGTCCAACTCTCTGATGCATAACAGGTGGATAGCAAATACCATGGCCCTTATCAGATGAACCTTAGTCTCCAAAGATACACCATTGCTCTTCAGTACTTTGGAGAAGTCCCTAATAGCAGACTTTCCCATAGCAATACATCTTCTAATATTCTGGCTACTGGTGTCGAGAGTGTTGACTGTGGAGCCAAGCAAACTGAAGCTGTGAACAATCTCAATCTCTTCACCATCCATCCTGATGCTGCCAATTGGTCCAGTGGTGAGAATCTTCGTCATTTTGACATTGAGCCTCAATCTATATTGGAGGCTGCAGTCCTTCACCCTCTGCAGCAGGTGCTTCAGGTCCTCCTCAGTTTCAGCAAGCAGGGTTGTGTCATCTGCATATCGCATATTGTTGATAGATCTTCCACCAATCTTGACCCCACATTCCTCCTCATAGAGCCCAGCCTCCCAGATAATCTGTCCTGCATACAGGTTGAAAAGGTATGGAGACAGGACACATCCCTGGCATACGCCCTTCCCAATTTTGAACCATGCAGTGTTTCTTTGCTTTGTTCTGATGACTGCCTCTTGGTCTCAGTAGAGGTTTCTCATTAGCACGATCAAGTGTTCTGGGATTTCCATTCTTCTCAGAGTCAGTCACAGCTTGTTATGATTCACAAAGTCAAGTGCCTTTGCATAATCAATGAAACACAGATAGACATTCCTCTGGTACTCCCTGCTTTCAGCTAAGATCCATCTAACATTAGCTACACGATCCCTAGTACCATTTCCCCTTCTAAACCCAGCCTGGACTTCTGGCAGTTCTCTGCTTATGTGTTGTCCAGTTATTTTTGGATAATCATCAGTAGAATCTTGCTTGCATGTGAAATCAATGATATTGTTCTATAGTTTCCACACTCTGTTGGGTCACCCTTCTTTGGAATGGGAACAAATATAGATCTCTTCCAGTCAGTTGACCAAGTGGTTATTCTCCAGATTTCTTGGCACAACTTGGTGAGCACATGCAGGGCAGCATCTGTTAGCTGAAATATGTCACTTGGTATACCATCTATTCCTGGGGCCTTATTTTTAGCCATTTCCTTCAAAGCAGCCTGAAGTTCTTCCTTCATCATCATAGGCTCTTTCTCATATGTTGTTTCATGAAATTCTTCTGTGTCTGCCAATTCCTTTCTATACGGTGACTCAGTATAGTCTTTCCATCTTCTTTTAATACTTCCTGGATCATTTAATATTCTGCCTAAAGCGTCTTTGATTATAGCAACTTGAGGTTTGAATTTGTTCTTCAGTTCCTTGAGCTTAAGAAATGCTGAGCGGGTTCAGCCCTTTTGATTTTCTGACTCTAACTCCTTACACATTTCATTGTAATATTTTATTTTGTCGTCCGTGCTGCCTTTTGAAATCTTCTATTCAACTCTTTAGTATCTTGAATTCTTACCTCTGCTTTGGCTTCTCTGTGCTCCAGTGCAAGTTTCAGAATTTCTTCTGACATCTGTTTTTGTCTTCTCCTCCTCTTCCGTCTTTGCAATGAACGTTGGCACTTTTCTTGGATGATACCCTTGATATCCTCAATTTTATTTGGAATGGAAAGAGAGCTGGACTAAGCAAAGCACTCCTGAAAAATAGAAAGTAGGAGGCATCAGACTCCCTTGTTTCAAATCATACTACAACAGCTGTCATAGTCGAGACAGCATGCTACTGGTACATTGACAGACATATTGATTAATGGGATAGAATTGAGAACCCAGAAATCAACTTATCTACCTAAGCTTACTTATTTTTTACAAGGAGACAAAATAAAATCAGTTATGTGAGGAAATGACAGCCTTTTTAACATATTTGGTTGACAAAATTGGAAAAACCTCTGTAGAAAACTCACACAAGACTCACACCTCACACCATATAAAAAAATCAACTCAAGATGGATCAAGGATCTAGGATTAAAACCAAAGACTAGATAGAAATTTCATTAGAGAAAAACTTGGGAGAACTGTGAAAGCCCTAATACACAGTATAAACAGTCTTCCAAACATAATGAAAAATCTACAAACAAGAGACAACAAAATAGATTAATGGGACCTTCTAAGAATCAAATTCCTATGCACATCACAAAACTTAAACCAAGTAAAAAGAAAGACCGGGAAAAATATTTGGTAATGACACATCTGATAAGGAATTCATATCTAAGATTTCTAGAATAACCCAGCACTTCCTCATTAAAAGGTAAACAATTCAACAACAAAATGGTCACAGAATATTAGTAGATACTATATCAAAGAAGACATTCAGATGGCAAACACATGAAGAAATGTTAAAAACCCATAGCTTTCAGAGAGCTGCAAATCACAACTATGAGATATCATTTCACCCCAGTAACAATAGCAAAGTTCAAAAGAGCACAAACAATAAATGCTCATGAGGTTGTGGAAAGATTAGAACATTTATTCACTGCTTGTGGGAGTGTAAAATGGTATAACCACTATAGAAGACAATTTGACACTTTCTCAAAAAGTTGGAAGTAGAAATACCATTTGACCCAGAAATTTCACTAGCGGAAATATACCGTAAAGAAATCATAACCACCATACAACAGATATATGCACAACCATGCTTATTACTGCATTGTTTACAATAGCAAAGAGATGAAAACAACCCAAGTTCCCGTCAACAAATCAATGCTTAGAATAACTATGGTATATTCATACAAGGAATACTGCACAGACTGAAAACAATAAACTTGTAAAACATTATACAACACGCGGGACCCTGGATCGTATCATACTGAGGGAGATATCTCAGGCACAGAAAGACAAATACTGCATAGCATCACTGTTACAAAGCAGGTCTGACATGGGGGATTAGTGGGAGAATAGGATAATTGACCATTGCATTGGAACAGATGAAAGAAATAACTGTTTAAAGTGAATGTATGATTAAGCTTTATATGTACAACAAAAGCTCAGAATAAGAGATAGATCACCACATAGAGGACTAGGAAGGGGGGGAGGTAGGTAATTGTAAAACAGTGAATGAATATTTTTTTAAAAAGTGAACTAAGGTAGGAGGAGGGGGTAAAATGTGCAACAATGAATGAATAAAAATTTAAATTCTCTGTAAATGTTCGTTAAAATCACAATTAAGATAAATTTTTGCTTCTTAAAAAAAAAGCTGTAGATTTGAAAACCTAGAGGAAATGGACAAATTCTTTGAAATTCACTCAGATTGGCATGAGCAAATATACAACACTTGAACAGACCCATGAAAGATCCAAAAGAAAAAATTGAGCAGGTCATTAAAAGACTCCCTCTAAAAAATAGTACTGGCTCAGTTGGCTTCACAGCTGAATTACCAAACATTTAGAGATCTATCATCAATTCTCTTAAATTATTTTTTTAAAAAAAGAGCAGAAAGAGAAGGAACTCTTTCAAAGTCATTCTATGAAGTAAACAAAATCCTAATACCAAAAACAGGCAAAGGTATTACTAAAAAAGAAGACTACAGACCAATATCTCTCATGAACATAGTTTCAAATATCCTTTACAAAATCCTGGTCAATTGAATCCAACTGTACATTAAAAAAAATAATTCCTCA
Source organism: Elephantulus edwardii (assembly GCF_000299155.1). Classification (NCBI taxonomy): domain Eukaryota; kingdom Metazoa; phylum Chordata; class Mammalia; order Macroscelidea; family Macroscelididae; genus Elephantulus; species Elephantulus edwardii. The sequence continues at coordinate 14,137,579 of NW_006399803.1, forward strand.
TGACCAAGTGGGATTCATAACAGGTATGTAAAGATGGAACAATATAAGAAAAACAATCAACATAATTCATCACATTGTCAAAGCAAATAACAATTCCACATGATCCTACTAATTTATTCAGAAAAGGCCTTTGACCAAACCTAAATAGGAAATAGGAATAGAAGAATAGGAATAGAAGAGAATTTTCTCAACATAGTGAAAAGTATACACGTAAGATCAAGAAAGGGACCAGACAAGGATGTTCATTTCACCACTCTTATTCAACATTGTATTGGAAATACTTGTTAGTAAAATACAAAAATAAAAAGAAATAAAAGGCATCCAAATAGCAAAAGAGGTAATAGGACTGTCACTCTACACAGATGATATGATAGTGCACACAAAAAACCCCAAGGACTCAACAAAAAACTGTTAGACTTAATAGGCCAATTCAGTAAAGCAACAGGATATAAGTAAGAGGAATAAGCAAAAGTCAGTGGGATTCTTCTACAATAACAAAGAAGACACAGAAAAGGAACCTAAGAAAGCAATATCATGTACCATAGCCGAGCACAAAATGAGATACTTGGGGAAAAAAACCTAACAAGAGACACAAAAGACATGTATAAAGAAAACTACAAAACTCTACTATGAGAAACAATAAGAAACCTAAATATGTTTCCTGCTATAACTACGAAGACCCTTTGTAGTGAAAATGACAACATTTTTAACTCAATCCGAATACAAATACTAAATTCCTTTCTCAAAGAAACAGAAAATGCATTTAGCAAGTCTATTTGGAGAGGAAAGAGACTCCAGAGAAGCAAAGCAATTCCAAAAAACAAAAATGAAGTGGGAGACATAGCATTCCTTGAAATCAAAACCTACTACACACAGGAGAAACCAAAACAACATGGTACTGGTACAAAGACAGGAGCATAGACCAATGGAACAAAATCAATAACCTCTTCAACGAATGGTGCTGGCAAAACTGGGCTGCTACCTGTAGAGAACTGAAACAGGATACACATCTCACACTATACATAAAAATCAACTTAAGGAGGACCAGAGATGTAGAGGTAAAACCCCAAATGATAAAGATTTATAAGAGTCAAAACAGAACCAAACTTAGAAGACCTAGTCTACAGGGTAAAGAAGCTGGCAAATACAGACAGAAATGCACAAACAGGATAAGATAATATAATTAATTTGACCTTCTGAAAATTAAGGTCTGTGTACATCAAAATCGTTTTCCAATAGGGTGTAAATAAAACCACAGGAGTAGGCAGGAGGTGGGGAACATTTGGCAATGATTTCTCAGACCAAGGTTTCATAATGAAAGTTTAAGAATTCTACAGGGCCTCCATAAGAAAAAGACTGATAAAAACAACTATGAGATATCATCTCACCCCAGTAAAATAGCAAAATTTAACAGAATAGCAAGCAAAAAAATTCTGGCTAGGTTGTGGAGAAACTGGAACCCTTATTCACTGTTGGTGGAAGTGTAAAATGGTGCAACTACTGTGGAAGGTGATATGGTGCTTTCTCAAAAAGTTGCGGAGATACCATTTGACCCAGCAATCCCACTACTGGGAATATACCCCAAAGAGACCATAACTGCCACCCAAGCAGATATATGCACACCCATGTTTATCATGGCTTTTTTCACAATAGCAAGGAGTTGGAAACAACCTAAGTGCCCATCAACAAACAAATGGCTAGAGAAGCTGTGGTATATTCACACAGTGGAATACTATGCTGCACTGATAAAAGGAACTCATGCAATATTATTCAAAATGGGTGACCCTGGAGGACATTATGCTGAGTGAAATATCTCACTCACAAAAGGACAAATACTGCATGGTGCCACTGTTGTAAAACAGGACAGACCTCAGTGTTTGGGGGAGACTGAGAAAGATGGGTTCAATAATGTATACTGAATTGAAACAGATGAGGGAGAAAACTGTTTATAAAGGATACGTGATTAGATATTTTTGTCATATAGGAGTCCAGTGAGAAGGCTGTATAGTGGAGTGGACCTGGGGGAAGGGATTGTAAAACAATGTAAGAATTTTTCTTTTACTTTTCCAAGAGAGTAGTTTACTGGAGGGGGGGAGGGTTGGGAGGGGAAGAAAGTACAACAATGAATAAATGGAAATCCAAAGTCTGTAAATTTTCATTGAAATTAATAATTATAAAAAAGAAAAAGACTGATAAACAAATTACAAAATGGACAAAAGACACAGAAAGACTTTTCACAGCGGAGGACACTCAGATGGCCTACAGACTCATGGAGAAATACTCAAAATAACTGGCAATCAGATAAATACAAATAAAACCCACATGAAATAGTATCTCACTCTAGTAGCAGTGGCAAAGTTTAATAGGACAGCAAGAAATAAATGATGGAGAGGAAATAGAGAGATTGAAAATCTCATACTCTGTTAATGGGATTGTAAAATGGTACAAGCACTCTGTAAGACACTAGCATTTCTACAAAAAGCTAAATATAGAAATTCTATCTGACCTAGCTATTCCACTGCTAGGAATATACTCCAAGGAAATCAGAAATGAGACGCAAATGGATATTTGTACACCTACGTTCATAGCAGCATTTATCACTATTGCAAGAACATGGAAACAGATCAAACGTCCATCAAGAAATGAATGGATTAAAACTTGTGGTACATTTACATGAAATACTATGCAGAACTCAGGAACAATTATTTTGAAAAATAGTACCTAATATGGTAGTGATTGAAGAGCATTATGCAGAGTGAAAAGAACTCAGTCTCATAAGAACAAATACTACAACACAAGACCATTATTGTAAAAATAGAAGGACAAATGAAGAGGAAGGAATGGGAAGAAGGAAGTTCAAGCTAGGAAGGAGAGGGGGAAGGGAGCAGGGATCCAAGATGTGAGGGAGAAGGGGAGGGAGTGGGGAGAAAGTTGGGAGGGGGGATCAGGGAAGTCAGAGAGTTTGGTGGATGGAAAGAGGGGGTGAAAGAATTAAGAAAGAGCCAATGAAGACCTGAAAAGAAGGGGTAATGGTGGTCATAGGTCAATGCTGATTAATTTTGTAAAATACACTATATGGAATGATCATATGAACTTAATATAAATGAAGGAATGTGTGAAACACAATGTATATTAATTTTAATGGAGCTCTGGTGGCCTAGTGGCAAAAAGCTGCACTGCAATCCCAGAGGTGCATGGTTCAAATCCACCAGATGCTTGCTGGAGAAGGAGGGACAATCTCTTCCTGTGCCAGTCAGATCTGATTTAATGGTACACACACAAAAAATGATAAAAAATAAAATAAAAAAATAATGTATATGAATTTTATACAAAAACTGAAAAAAAGAAATATTGAAAATGTTTATAAAAATTAATGACATGAGTCAGTGGTAATTTTATAAAACAAAATGTGTCAAAATGTATAAGAATTATCATAAGAAACACAATGTGAATTTTTAAAATCAAAACTAAAATAAAATTTTTTAAAAACTAACAAAAATTAATGGAAATCAAATTGACAGGAAAGAAATGGGAAAATTAAAATTAAATTTTAGGTATTGAAATTATTGTTAAAAATCAATATATCAAAGTTTGAAAACATTTGCTTTATAAAACTTCACTCAATTCACAATAAAAATTGTTTCTTATAAAGAGAGAATATTTCATGTTAAGGGGGAAGAGAAGGGAAAGGAAGAAAATGTGTAACAATGAGTGAATGGAAATCAAACATTTCTGTATACATTCCTTATAATCACAATAAAATAAATAAATAAAAATTCAAAACTATTACATTTATCTAAAAAGCACTTTTAAAATCTTGAGATTATTAAAATATCTAAAGCACACCACATATATGTACATATGTATGTATATTAAAAAACGTATTGTGATGGGAAAGTCTGCTGGTAGGGACCTATCTAAAGTTCTCAAGAGCAACCGTGTGTCTCTGGAGACTAAGGTGCGTTTGGTACAGGCCATGGTCTTTGCAATTACTTGTTATGCATCAGAGATCTGGACAATGACCAGGGAGGATAGAAGAAGAATTGATGCCTTTGAGCTTTGGTGTTGGAGAAGAATGCTGAGGGTACCATGGACTGCTAAGAAAACAAACAGATTCATCCTGGAGAGGGTTAAACTAGGCTGCTCCATGAAGGCAAGGATGCTGAAACTTCGTCTCACGTAACTTTGGTAATGTTGTAAGGAAGGACTGGTCCTTGGAGAGGGACATCATGCTTGGAAGGGTGGAGGGCAGGCACAGGAGGGAAAGTCCCTCTGGGAGGTGGATTGATTCAATGACTGGGGCAATCGGGATGAGTGTGTCAGAGACAATGAGATTGGCACAGGACAGAGCAGTTTAGAGTTGTACATAGGGTCACTATGAGTCGCAAGTGACTCGACGGCACATAACAACAACAACATATACACCTGTGGAATGTCTATCTGTATTTCATTGACTAGGGAAAGGCATTTGACTGTGTGGATCATAACAAACTGTGGCTAACTCTAAGAAGAATGGGAATTCCAGAGCACTTGATTATGCTAATATAAAATCTATACTTGGACCAAGAGGCAGTTGTCGGAATAGAGTGAGGAAACACTGCATGGTTCAAAATTGGAAAGGGCGTAGGCCAGGGATGTGTCCTATCTCCATACCTTTTCAACCTATATGCAGAAAGGATAATCCGGGAGGCTGGGCTCTATGAGAAGTGTGTCATCGGGATTGGTGGAAGATTCATCAACAATCTGAGTTATGCAGATGACACAACCTTGCTTGCTGACTGAAAATGAAGAGGACCTGAAGCACTTGCTGCAGAAGGTCAGGGACTGCAGCCTTCAATATGGATTGAGGCTCAATATCAAGAAGAAAAAGATTCTCACCACTGGGCCAATTGGCAGCATCAGGATGGATGGTGAAGAGATTGAGATTGTTCACACCTTTAATTTGCTTGGTTCCACAGTCAACACTCTTGGCACTGACAGCCAGGAAATAAAAAGATGTATTGTGATGGGAAAGTCTGCTGTTAGGGACCTCTCCAAAGTACTGAAGAGCAATGGTGTTACTCTGGAGACTGAGCTGAGCCTGATACAGGCCATGGTCTTTGTAATCACTTTGCTATGCATCAGAGAGCTGGACAATGACCAGGGAGGATAGAAGGAGAAGTGATGCCTTTGAGCTGTGGTGCTGGAGAAGAGTATTGACTACACCATGGACTGCTAAGAAAATGAACAAGTTCATCTTGGAGAGGGTTACATTGGGCTGCTCCTTGGCGGCAAGGATTCTGAGGCTTTGTCTGACATACTTTGGACATATTACAAGGAGGGCAGTCTTTGGAGAGGGACGTCATGCTTGGAAGGGTGGAGGGACAGTGCACGAGAGAAAGATCCTCTATGAGGTAGATTGATTCAGTGACTGGAGTAATGGGTGTGGGTTTGTCAGAGACAATGAGACTGGCACAGGACAGAACAGGGTTTAGAGCTATTGCACATAGGGTCACTATGAGTTGCAGGCAGCTCAACGGTACATAACAACAACTACACACACACACACACACACACATACACACTCACTCATTTATGAATTTTCACATATTGCATTGGAATAATTTACTATCAAGAATCTTTCCAAGTGCTTAAAAACCAAGGATGCTCATTTAAAGGCTAAAGTGGTATTTTCAATTGCTCCTATACTTGTAAAAGTTAGACTATCTTGTTACTACTCCTGTGTTCCAATATCTCTGAGAAAAAATAAGATTGAAAGAAGTTGACTTTCATTATACTATTGCAGACAAAGATCCTCTCAGGTGGGAAAAAGTTTTGAAAAGTAGCCCTCTCATTATCCTTAAAATTATATGACATCATTTGAATAAGAGAGATTTCTCCAAATTTTACAACTTAAGGACCTCAGATTCCACATATGCCTGGTATCATTGTCCCCTCAAGCCATTTTCACCATTATATGTCAGGGACATATTAATTTTAGCAGCTTCCGCTACTGAAATACCTCTTTGAGTTTCTCCTGCTTCAGAATCCTGAACAGATGGTTTAGAGACTACTAACCATATTCTCACAATTCTAAATCTTTCTCCATATTTCTAAATAATTTTACACTTGCATGTAATTATGTATTTTAACAGGATTTCTTTCATTAAAGCCAAATTGATCCAAAACTGTTTTAATGGATTAGTAAAAATCTCTTGTTAATCAAATTATTATTAAAAACAATTATTTAAAAGACACATATGGAAAATAGTATTTGTTATCAAAATATAGTTAAGAAATAAAAATAAAATCTCCACTAGTTAATTTTGACTTAGAACATCTAATTCTATATAAATATGAAATAAACAAAACTCCTACTTTTTAAAATTTTTGTAACTCATAATGTTTATTTCTTTGAAGTGGCTCCTTTCCTAATATTTGTTCTAAAAAAATTTCAATGAGACCTCCGAGCATTTTTGCAGTGCACTTTATTTGCCCATTTATTAGGACATTGCATTAGCAACTCTGCCAAGATAGACTGTGTTCTATTTAACTCACTCTGCAGACTGACTAATTGAATTATAACGTAATAGATGTTGTCAATAGCAATTACAGTGAATACTGTAGATTAAGTTACCCAAATAGATGTTTGTCTTAATTATCTAGTGCTGCTATAATAGAAATAGAACAAGTGGATGGTTTTAACCAACTTCACTGTATTCTCTCACAGATCTGGAGGCTTGTAGTCTCAGTTCAGGACACCTTACTAGGAAAAGACTTTCTCTCTGTTGCTTAGAGGAACGTTCTAGCCTCCTTACAATATCTATTCCTTGAATATCTCCACATTTCTTGGCTTTAATCTTCCCCTAGGTCCAGGAGGTTCTCAGAGCAGGGTTTCCAAGTCCAATGGACATGTTCCACTCCTGGCTCTTCATTTTTGGTAATACTAGATTCTCTCTTCCTCTGTTCAGTTTTCTCTACTTTTGTCTCTTAAAAATTCCTTTTACATTAGATTACAGCTGTGACCTGAGTCACGCTTCATCCTGCTCAAATTCCCTTACACCTGACTGACTGATTGAATATGTTGGACCATATCATTGATCACATCATGTAGTAATTTCCAAATTACATCATTACATAACTAGAAGAAACAATGGGAAGTATGGACCAGTATTTTGGGGAGACATAATTCAAGCCTTGACAATATCTAATAAATCCCAATGTCATTAATATTTGTTTTCTCAATAACCCTCACGTCCATTCGTTGGCTCTCTTTTCCTCAGTCCTTCATTAAGGTATCTTTATATCAATGCTACAAGGCTTCCTTCCTGCCACTCTCTTCAAATAACCCCCAGATCATTCTGAACACTGCTGGCAGATTAATTTGCATTTATATCATACAATTTTAATTTCAAGAAATTATTCTCCTTTGTAATAATCTTTAGTAGTCCTGTTTGACCTTGAAAAAATTCAAGATCTTCATTCTGAAATTCTTCTCCTCTATTATTTTCCCCCCAACCTTTATACCCAAATTTATCCTTACACCTACAGCTAAGATTTACATTATTCTTTCTTTTTTATGAGCCTGTACATTCCACTGCCCCTCACTCATTCAGTTGGCTCTTGAAACCCAACACTTAGCGGATATAATGGATCAAGAACACTGCTTATAAAATGACAGAATGCCAGCTCCTTCCCTTGGTAAGAAATGAATGCCCCATGTATTTTGGTTTAAAGAGAGAAAATAGACATTGACTCTTATACAGTTTTGTCCTCTTCTTGTTTCCCATGTTGTATTGATTATTTTTCTTCATTATGTTCCATCACTCACCTCTGCCAAGGTCAGTGTTAAGATTACATGTAAATTTATGGTATCCTCAAAGATACAGTACAAGACTACTAAGAATGCTTTCTTCTCATGAGACGTATGCATCCTCTCTATTTTGCTGTCTTCTTTTGACATCTGTCATTTTAGTGAAGGGGGAAAAAAGTATTTCCACTGAGTAGATGCCAACTAAGCAAATGCATTTTTAAGTTATATTGCCAAAAAGACAAACAAATGTGTCTTGGAAAAGGTACAACCAGGGATGCTCCTTGGAGGCAAGGATAGTGAAACTTGATCTCACACACTTTGGGCATGTTATTAGGAGGGGCCAGTCCTCAAAAAAGAAGCAAAGGAGTGGAACACATTCAACAAGATGGATTGACATCGTGACTGTTATGATGAGCTTGGCTCCAATGTGTCAAAGATGGTAAGGATAGCACAGGATAAGGCAGGATTCAGACCCATTGGGCATAAAATTGCTAAAAGTCATAGTCAATTCAAGAGCACTTAACAACCACAGTATGTTTCCAATTTAAAATTCTATGAAATCCAATATACTTTCACCATCCACAAAAATAGCAAAAGACCATTTGATTTCATAACAAGTTACAAGCCTTAAAACAGCATTGTATTGTAAATAAAACAGTACAAAATTTGAAAAAAAAAAGACTGTAAAAGTTTTGTTTTGCATTGCTTTATTTTTAATGTAATTTGGTACTTTAGTGACAACTTACAGTCAGTCAGATGGCAAAAAAGTTCATTAAACCAAACCTCAAGATGAATAGCATAGGATGGTGAGATGACTCAGGGATCAACAGCATCAGCAACTATTCAGAATTTGTCATTAAACTTTGACATTATTATATTTCTCCTCTTCTGCAGATAGTTCTCTCTTTCTGTGTCATAACTCATTGATCTTTCATGTTCTAATCTTCTACTTCTCAAATGATATTTGGAGAAGAATTCCTTGTCCAACTCCCAGCTAATTCTTCAATTCATCTGAGCTAATACTGTAACAAAACACAAATTGTGTATCTGGAGGTCACAGTAATGGTTTCTTTTTCTACAAATCTAACAACTTAGCTTTCTCATTTTCTCTTTGCTAGCTGAGCAGATAAATTGTTCCTGGGACAGTACTAATGTCCATGCCAGACTTTCAGCATCTCTGCAACACTTTTTTTCTTATGTTTCTGATCCCTCTTATCTTTGACTTGTGTGTGTCCCATTATAATGGATTGAATTGTTTCTTCTAAGAATATGTATTCAGATGCTGACTCCTGTAAATAAGATGAATTTACCACTGTGTTTTGTTGCACTGCTAAGTTGAGAGGTCAGCTGTACAAATCCATGAACTGATCCATGGGGTAAAGATGAGCAGTCTCCTCTTGTTAACATTACAGCTGCAGAAACTCAATGAAGCGTCACTGAGTCAATTCAGGATTGACTGAACTGAAATACATCCATTTGGAAATTGGACACTTTGTTATGATACCAGGGTCTGCAATGGAGTAGACCCTCAACCTAATCATTTCTGAGCCATAAAAAGCATGATTGGACATGCACAATGAATGAACAAGAATACAGACCATGGAGACAGATTAATTTACCAGCCCCCAAGAATTCCATAAAAACGGCAGGAAGTTACTGAAATAGAGACAATAGGACTTCTTTTAAAACCACATTCTGAATTCATATTTTTGCCTTCTGAATCATAAGAAATTAAAATGTCTTTTTCAAAGCCACCCACCTGTGCTATTTCTGCTACCCTAACACTAGGAACCTAAGACACCCATCATAGTCCCTCCACAATTTCCTATAGTTAATTGTCCTCCCTCTCTTAGAGAGAAAGGAAATTGTATTGGCTCATGTCATCTTTCCTGCTGCACCTCTGACTGCATTTGGCTCACTTCCTCACATTTAACCAAAAAAAATTCCTTGAAAGTACAAGCAGCATCACACGGTTTATCACATGATGTCTGAAGAGCATCTCTTCAGAGACCACCGACTTGGGATGGGTACTCTGGTTGGTATACAATTTTCAGGGAAGTTTTAAATTAACTCAATTTCTCCTAAAAGGACCATATACAGCAATGTAAAAATTCTGTATTAAAAGACAGAGGGCTAGTGAAATAATATATGTGGTTTCCTCTCAGTTCCTCTCATTAGAAAGAATGGACTGGTTAATGCTTTCCCTAGACAAGCCCCAAGATGCTGAGATACTGTGGTCAGTAATTGTCCCAGCAATGTTTCACAAGGAACTCCTAGTTCTCACCTTAATTGGATGTGTCATTAATCCTTGTACAATAATATGACCTGAATTCTAGAATGAGTAAAGACATTCTTCCCAGAGGGCACAATAATTTTTTCATCTACTTTCTCTGTGGTAGATCATGGTTCCAGAGAGACTACTTTAGAATTGAGTTTCTCTTAGGAGAAAAATAAGCAAAATAGACCTCAACATTTTTTTTTCTTACTTCTTCCCCTCTCTGGTCTCTATAGTAATAACTTCTTCCCCTCTTTGGTCTCTATAGTAATAAGAAGGAAAGTGAAAGGGTAGAAAGAGGACTCAAAGGTAGCAGTAAATAAATAATGTTTGCCTGGGACAAAACGCTGATCCAGAATCTAGATACTCACCCCAAGTCAAGTTCTGATTTCAGAGTATAAAAGACATTAGGTTTTTTTCAGACACAATTCAAAGAATTGAATAGTTGGAGGATTCCAGCAATTCACAGGAAAGGTGTTCATCAGAATCACCTTGTAAACGTTGTAAAGCTCATCCTCGGCCGGTTACGACAGCATTTTCAAGATTGCATTTAGGAGATAACACATTCTACTCCTGCTATAGACTAATTAATACCTGTTAATTTTTTTTCTTACCTCCCTCATTTTTCTCTCTAAGGATCCTGTTGTTGTTGTTATGTGCCATCGAGTCTCTTGTGACTCATAGCGACCGTATGTACAAGAGCTCTAAACGCCATTCTATCCTGTGCCAAGCTAGCCATCCCCAACACACTCATTCCCACCACTCCAGTCACAGAATCGATCCATCTCATCAAGGGTCTTCGTCTTCTTCACAGCCCCTTCACCCTTCCAAATTCTAGTATCCTTTATAAACTGTATGGTCATCTTAACATAAACACTAGTCTTTTCTGATTGTTTCTTAGGTTATTCAAATATACAACCAAGGTAATAAATTACAGATTTAATTACATTACAAATACTTTCTCCCTACACTCTACATTTTTTGAAGTAAAAAACAGAGGTCTCCAACATTAAAAAAAAAAAGTCTGCCTAGGGCTGTTGTACATAGGGTCGCTATGAGTCACAAGCAACTGTACGGCACATAACAACAACAACAGTCACAAAAATGTTCACTCTACTGGGTATTTCTGTCATCACAGGAGACTAGAGCGAGGGCTGCATGGTGGAGGGGACCTGGGGGAGGGTTTGTAAAACAATGAAAGAATCTTT
>NW_006399803.1:14149344-14172590 GCF_000299155.1 Elephantulus edwardii
AAAAAAAAATGTTCACTCTATGATCACACCTGCCTATCAAAATTTAAGTTTATCCTTTCCCCCAAGAAGATACTGACAATTTCCTTAGAAGAAAAGAAAAAAACAAAACAAAACACCACATCCTTTTTCTTTTCTTCCTGACTTCTCTCCCCTGATTGGTGTTCAGAGAAGTTACCAATAAAGAGGAAGAGGACAAGAAACATCTTTTAAATATCTTGGCTTGCCAGGCACTGGTCACTTTCAACATAAAGCGTTGAGGTTGCCTAAGACAAGTTAGGGTGGAAAGCTCTCTTTAAATGTACAGGTATAACTCTTCCCCCAAGGCCTTACCAACGTAATACACACTCACTTCCATCACCTTTTAGAATAGGTACCAAAGAACCTCTGGGGAAAAGAACAAGTACAGCATTCCAACATGTAAGTTTCTTCAACTGAGACAAAGTAGAGACAATGGTAAATAAATTGCTAAAAGAATCAAGCCCAGAAACTTCTTGAAAGAATTAACATTTGTGTTGGGGTGGTGGTGGTGGTGGTAATCAGTTAGAAAGATATATAAAGCTTTATATGAAGACAGAAAGTGTGAAAAGAAAATTTAAATAAGGTACAACACAGAGGGATGGTGTTTGAAATTTAACCAAACTTAGCTGAACTCTAACACAATTGTGATGAACCTGCCCTTTTTGATTCGTTCTTCTGAGGCTGGTTGTGTTAATTGAAATGTTTGCTGAGCCACAGAAGTGTTTGTATCAAGAAGGTTTTCCAGTGTAGTGTGGTAAAGAATCAGGTATCTTGTCCTAAAGTTTTAGTCTTATTTCTCATATATCACTGACATAGCACACATCTTTCTGGAAAGACGGTTGTTATGTGCCTTTGAGCCAGAAGTGACCCATCGCTAACCCCCCAGCAGGTCTTCTGAGGCTGTGCTTTACATGGAAAGAGGTCGGTCATCATTCTCTTTTGGTGGATTCAAGCCACCTGCCTTGAGTTAGCAGCACAATTCCTCACAACGAGGCTACCAGAGTTTCCTATCCAGAAGACTCGTCATGCAGTTTTCAATTTGTAACACATACTGGAAAGCTACTTGGCAAAGGATCTGTTGTTTTTGTTGTTGTTGTTATGTGCCATCAAGTCGTTTGTGACTTATAGCCCCTCTATGTACAAGAGCCCTAAATGCTGTTCCATCCTGTGCCAACCTCGCCGTCTCAGACACACTCATTCCCACCACTTCACTCACAGAATCGATCCATCTCATCGAGGGTCTTCCTCTCCTTCACCGTCCCTCCACTCTCCCAAACATGATGTCCTCTCCAAGGACCTCCTTGCAACATGCCCAAAGTATGTCAGACTAAGCTTCAGAATCCTTGACTCCAGGAAACATTCTGGCTTCACCCTCTCCAGGACAAACTTGCTTGTTCTTCTAGCAGTCCATGGTATATTCAACACTCTTCTCCAGCACCACATCCCAAAGGCATCAATTCTCTTTCTATCATCCCTATTCACTGTCCAACTCTCTGATGCATAGCACATAATTGCAAAAATCAGGCACACCTTAGTCTCCAGCCTGACTTCACTGCTCTTCAGTACTCTTGAAATGTCCCTCACAGTTGACTTTCCCAATGCATTTCATCTCTTGATTTTCTGGCTGCTGTTACCAAGAATGTTGACTGTGGAACCAAGTAAACTAAAACTATTAACTATCTCAATCTCTTCACCATCCATACTGATGCTGCCAATTGGCCCAGTGGTGAGAATCTTTGTTTTCTTGATGTTGAGCTTCAATCCATATTGAAGACTGCAGTCCTTGACCTTCTGCAGCAAGCGCTTCAGGTCCTCCTCAGTTTCAGCAAGCAGGGTTGTGTCATCTGCATAACACAGGTTGTTGATGATTCTTCCACCAATCCTGATGCCACATTCCTCCTTGTACAGCCCAGAGTCTCGGATGATCTGTTCCGCATACAGATTGAAAAGGTATGGAGACAGAATACATTCCTGACAGACACCCTTCCTGATTTTGAACCATCCAATGTCTCCCTGCTCTGTTCTGACGACTGCTTCTTGGTCCGAGTATAGGTTTTGCATTAGCACAATCAAGTGCTCTGGGATTCCCATTCTTCTCAGAGTCAGCTATAACCAGACCATCATAAAAGCCTCCTTTATCTTTATGTACCTATTTTCTGAGCCTTTGGATAGCCTTACTTGTGAGAATGCTTTAATAAGAACAATATTAGTCCTTTGCTTAGGTTGGAGCACACAAACCTCCACTGACATGTGAATGGTAGAGGAGCATGAAGTATATTGCCAAGAACCAAACCCAAGTTTCCCTGAATGAAAATCAAGGATTCTACCACTGAACCATCACTTGTCCTCAGACTTCTAGGCCTGTGCAAGCATGCTCACTTATATAAAAATACTTCATCTTTCCATCACAGACACTCAGTTCAAATCCACCAGCTGCTCTGCGGGGGAAAGATGAGCTATCTCCTCCTGTGTGATTAAATTACTCTGAAAACCTGCTGGAGGGTCAGCGATGGGTCAGTTCTGACTCAATGGTACACAACAGCAATCTACCATGATAATCTGGAGAGGAATGACCTTTGTCAAGTCATGAAATAGTCCTGTAAAAACTCTATGATCAGGGTCTGAATGTTTACTCCTTTTTCCTTTGCATTTGATTTTCTAAAAAGGCCAATCAAATATCATTGTAAAAACAACAAATGAACCGATTCATGTCCACAGCAAAGTTTCAGTCACTTCTAAGTGGTATCTTCCTTCATAAAATTTAACTTAAAGTTGTCAGATAAAATATAAGAAGGCCACTTACATTTGAAATTAAGATAAACAATCAATGTATTTCAGTGTGAATATCTCATACGTTTTGTACAAAATATACTAACATTAAATTAAGATCTACTGCTTCTCTGAATTCAATTTAAGAACTTTATCTTGTTTGGATCTATATCAGCATCCTTGATACCAGCAGTCAATCTGCCATCAACGATCTCTCCAAAGTATTATACAGCAAAGATACCAATTTAAAGACTGATGTGCATGTGATCCAAGTCATGCCTTTTTAATCTCTCACTATTCATCTGAAAGTTGGACAATGAAGAATGGTAGAAGAAGAATCGGTTCCTTTGAGTTGTAGTGTTGGAGAATAGAGCTGAATATCCCATAAACTGCCAAAAAGAACAAATGTGTCTTATAAAAAGTGCAACCAGAGACAAGGATAGTGAAAATTTATGTCACATACTTTGGGCATTTTGTTAGAAAAGGAGGCCTTAGGAAAAGACATCATGCTTGGAAGGGCCAAGGGTCTGAGAAGAAGAGAAAGGCCCTCAGGAGTACACTGTTGACAGTGACAACAGTTGACATAGTGACTCTATCAATGTGCTCAAGTGTATCAGAGATGACAAGGATGGCACAGGATAAAGCAAGGTCCAGATCTGCTTTTCATGAGATTGTTATGAGTTATAGTCAACTCAATGACACTTAAGTACAACAACAACTGGTAGCTTAGTGGCAAGGAACTGTGCTGCTGACCCAAAGGCAGGTGGTTCGAATCCATCAGCTGCTCCATAAGAGAAAGATGGGAAATCTTTTCCCATGCAGTTTACAGTCTCTGAAAACTCACTGGAAGGTCAGCAATGAGTAAATTCTGACTTAACAGCATGGAACAACAACAACCTCCTATATTTTTAGGGACTTCTGGTGGCCTAGAGGGTAAGCAGCTGCACTGTGAATCCAAAGACAAAGTTAAATCCACTGTCTACTCCACAGGGGAAACATGACAGTCTCCTTTCTTGAGATTTACAGCTTCTGAAAACCCACTAGAGGATCAGCTATAAGTCGTTTTTGACTCAAAGAACAATGAGGTGAAGGTTACATGCATTTTTTATTTGATAAACCCAGCAACTATAAGCCTTGATGTCTCACTTCCTAACCTTTCTGTTCACATTGATCCAAGTCACATTCCAAAAGAAGAACTGAATCAGACTGTGAAGAAGCTCAAATTTGGATGGCAATAATTGTTTTACACTGAATTCTGGATTTTACACTGAATTCTGGATTTATTTAAGAAGGCTCTTATTGTGAAAGCGTGTGGAGGGGGGGAAAGGATTTCATTTGGGAATTTTGCATAACTGAATTATCATTCAAAAGATTCCAACTCCAATTTTGCATGGATGAATCAGCATTTCACAATTCCAAAAAGTTTATTTCTACTCTTACTTCTACCCTTGCCTTTTTCTTAGTAAACTCCCCTTGCAGTCCCAGATGGTGGAATATTTTACATCAAAAGAGATAGCTTTGAAGAACAATTTACTATTAACTTCAACCTAGACTATCCTCCTGGGGAAAAATAAAATCAGGATAAATAGATCTAATGTTATACTTTATACAACTCAGTTATGTTCTGAAAATAATATCTTGAGAAATGTGAAACTACATGAAAGAAATTGAGATATATTGTGGAATTAGAATAATTAAATATTTCTGGTTTTGTTATGCCCTATTGCGATGGGAAAGTCTGCAGTTAGGGACCTCTCTAAAGTACTCAAGAGCAACGGTGTCTCTCTGGAGACTAAGGTGTGCCTGATACAGGCCATGGTTTTTGCAATCACTTGTTATGCATCAGAGAGTTGGACAATGACTAGGGAGGATAGAAGGAGAACTGAAGCCTTTGAGCTGTGGTGCTGGAGAAGCGTATTGAATGTACCATGGACTGCCAAGAAAACAAACAGATCCATCCTGGAGAGGGTTAAACCAGGTTGCTCCTTGGAGGGAAGGATTCTGGGGCTTTGTCTGACATACTTTGGACATGTTGTAAGGAGAGACAGGTCTTTAGAGAGGGACATCATGCTGGGTAGAGTGGAGAGACAGCGCAGGAGGGGAAGACCCTCTATGAGGTGGATTGATTCAGTGACTGGGGTAATCGGGATGGGTGTGTCAGAGGCAATGCGATTGGCACAGGATAGAGCAGGGTTTGGGGCTGTTGTACATCGGGTCGCTATGAGTCGCAAACGACTCGATGGCACATAACAACAACAACAACATTCATGTATGCATGTACACTAAGCTGCTGTTACCATAGCATTGCAGCTTTTAGCTTGTAGCACTGCAGCCAAAACTTCAAGCTTCATTGCAGTGGTTGATCTCACCCAGCGTTGCTCAATGGATACTTTTATAAATCAAGAGTTCATTATTTTTTAATTGTTTATGTATAGTTAGCATTTAAGTATCATTGACTTGCTGCCTATTACCTGAGCACATCCTGGACCATGTCCCAGAAGTTGACCTTCACCTTGATCAATGTTCTGGTTCTATCTGTCCACATAACATGACCACCAATCAATTATTCTAAATCCTTGTCTTCATGTATTCTGAGGCTTATCTCAAACTCTCATAGGTTCATATATTCAGGCTCATGATCTCAGATTTTGTTATAATATAAGCCCTTCTAATTAAGCATACAGGACATTAATAATAGCTATTTCTTTTTTAAATAATAGCTATTTCTACATTTATAATTCTTGAAATAGAAAGCCAATATATTATCATTTTGCTTTTTCTTACTTTTTCCACCCTCTTTCAAACATTGAGGAGAAACATGATTATAGCTGCATCAACTATTTTAACACATGAGAAGCCTTTTAAAAAACTATTTTCTATGATTAAATAAAGGGCTCTGGTGACCTAGTGGTAAGGAGCTGCACTGCCAACCAAAGGTACATGGTTTGAGCCTTCCAGCTGTTCCATGGGAGAAAGTAGAATAATTTCTTCCTACATGATTTACTGCCCTGAAAACCCACTGAAGGGGTCAGTTCCAACCTGATGGTATGTAACAACAATAATGATTCAATAATATACAAGTAATATTTATCATCTTTCTAGGTAGGCTGTTCAGTTAACTGTGGGATATTTTTCTGGAAAACTGGGACTACAGAAACTCCCAGGGTTAGTCAGATTGTGAACAGAAGGATATGGATAGACTATAGATAGTAAGGATAATGAGACTGAGAACAAAAAACCAATAGCTGATGATGTCCAGTAAATGCAAATTTTTCCTCCTCCTGCTCATATTTTTGATACTTTGAGTACATCTCTTACCTGTATCATCTAAGTCTCCTTTTATCACTGATTTTCTCACTTCTGACTTTCAGGTAAAAGAATCCAGACATTTAAACATTGTGATTTCCATCAGCAAAATGTTAAGAGCATATCCCCAAAGTATCCCAGCAATTTCCTATTCTTGTAAATCTTCCTTAGCTATAACCCGGAACACAGCTTCACTCTTTTCATCCTCTTTAAGCTCTGTTCAAAGAACCTATTCAGACAAATTTCCATGAAATCAATTCACCAGAGAGAGACTCTAAAGTGCCTAAGTACACTGTGACCTGAATAAGGGCAAGGCTATGTCTCTCTTGTTCCCACTGTTCATTAGTATCTTCTACAGTTTGTGGAGCATATGTACTCTTAGCTAAACTCAGAGACAGAGAAGAAATATATATTTGAAACCTACATACACATACTTATGTGAAACTAGTTCTTTCATTATCTGAGCATTTACTAACTTTTGCTGTACTGTTTTCCCAGTAAGAAAAACTTCAGAAAACCAGAGAACTAAGACTATAGCTTTATATTAATTCTTCTATAAAGTTTGTAGTTAGGATCTTTCTTTTAATCTCCCCTCCCTCTTCCTCACTTTTTTATATTCTGACATTCATTTGATATTTATTGTGCCCCTGCTCTATATGAAGAAAGTTGTACTCAGTGTTAAGTATTCTGTACAAATATTAGTTCAATTTCTTTTCTTGAACATTTCAGTAAAAGTTTTCTCTTTTCTTTGAACAAACATATTTAATTACCTCTAAGATGCCAGTCAGTACATTTATGCATTTGCAATCTTTTAACTACTAAACGTGAACTATTTCTAAACCTTAAAATGGTTTTTCTGTAGTAAAAGATAATCTCCCCTAATTGTAAGAAATAGAAGACATTATAATGGAGAAACTAAAAGAGCACAGTTTATACCAAGAAAAGTCTTACGGTTTCTCATACTGGTTGATTTTATAGCTTTTGGTCAAATTCCTGACTGAAAAACAATACAGGACATGTTCCCAAAACACTTTTACTTATTCATGAGATCCTAATTATAATTGTATCAAATAAGGAATAGGTATTATTAGATCATTTGAAATATGGAAGCAATGGAGAAGACATATTAAATGACTCTTCTAGCAACATCAAAGAAGAAATTACACAGACTTTTTTGGAAAGGATCCTAGTGTAGTAGGATAAGAATAGATTTGGGAAGCATGTGTTTAAAACTTTGTGATATAGGAAAATTACTTCGTTTCTCTATAATTTAGCTTTGCTTTATAAAAAGAGGGCAATATTAAGTTGAACTATTTGAAATTGCCAATGTTGAATTATTTTTAACATGTAAATCGCTGGCAGAGCCATTTGGTTTAATTGCCTCACAATATTAAAGCATAACCGAGATTTTAATTCTCATTCCTGTCCAGTGGTGTTCACTATCAGACAACTCACTGCTATTCAAACAATTGTAACTTACTGTGAATCTCTATTGTATTTCAGAGGCTGCATATCTACTTAGGAGAATATTCATCCTTCTCGTTCTAAGTAACTAATTGATTAAAATCAAAGATATTTCAGTTAGCATCCTGACACGCAATATATATGCTACCAGATCTCCTCCAGTCCAGTGTTAGACCTGTATTAGAAGCATAATTCTACCACTCTGTAATCATCAGTTCATTTCACCACATAGTTCTTCCATTTCTTATAGTTTTAAAGAGAAACATTATCTAAACTTATTTCATAATATAAGACAAAGAAAATGGAATTATAATCACTATTGACTTTCTAGATCAGTCGAATAGTGTAGAAAGATTTTTCTCTTTCACTTCCAAACAAAATATTTTCTATTTTATATAATGAATATCTTCAAAACAAGGATCATGTTATGGTAAAATTGTAACTACCTGTTCACCAACTTCTCAACAATGTCATTATTGAGATAAATCAGGAGATCCAAGATTTTATAGGACAATAATTTAATATCATTGTGTTTAGATAGACGAAAATTTGAATGTTTGGTTGAAACATTCAATAAAAACTAGACAAAATAGGATATAGAACATCTAGTAAACTGACAATTTGAGAAAATATTGAAGGGCAAATAAGCAATGATGATTTTATAAAGACAAACTGACCCAGACAGAGTCTCTCTAAAGAGAAACTGCATCAGCTAGGGAAGCTGGTCACAGACCTTGCCATCAACCACCAAGGACAGGAAATCACACCCAGGTAAGGGTTCTGTAGGGCTGCACTACAGACCAGAAAGGACTTGAAGGACTTTAGGAAAGGTAACTTTCCCACCGCATAGAACCAGAAAAGACCTCTTGTAGAGTGAGTTGCCTTCCCCCATAAGGGAACACTTTAAGCCTGCATTGTATCAATAACCTCACAAAGATAAAGAACTACCAAAAGCATATGCAGACACAAGAGACACAGCCTAACACATAACAAGAAAAACTTCCCATAATGTCAAGAAAGCAGGAGACAGCCTCAAATATTGTGAAAAGTAAAACAAGCCTTCCCTGAAAAAGAAGGATATATTGCAAACTCAGTGACTACCTAAAGACATAGAGGCAGAAGAAACAAAATGATGTGGAGATACATAAACAGCTACTGAAGAAGTTACAAATGATAGAAGAAAGAATGGAAACTATAAATAGAGCAAATGCCCAGAGACAGGGAGTCAGAAGAGTTATAGCTATGTGGAGGAACATAACTATTAGAAAAATTGTAAAAGATTGAAGAAAGAATTAAAGCCATAAATAAAGAGATACAAGACCTTTTAAAAAATCATCGCAAGACTGAAAATGTATAGCAAACACTGTACTGAAAATGATGGAAAGTCAGAAAACACAATCAAAAATACAAATACCAAAATAGCAGAGGTTTCCAACTTTCTGGAGGGACAAAATATTAGAACAGAAGAAATGGAACAGAGTCAGTGAGATGGAAGATAAGAATCTCAATGGGGACATACTAGAGAAACAGAGAGAAGTGGAAGAAAATATTAGAATTATGTCGTCAAGGCATTCAGTGCAGTTTAAACCTCTTTTATTATCATTGACTCTTGATTATATGACCATATGACACCTTCTAAAATATTTTTTAACATTTCTTTTTAGTATGGTGACTCTGTATATTCCTTCCATATTTTGTGATGCTTCCTGTATCATTTAAGTGTTTGCACATAACACCTCTCACTATTGCAACTTGAGGCTTGAATTTGGTATTCAGTTATTTCCAGCTTAAAAAATTACAAGCAAATTCTTCCCTCTTAGGACACTGTTCATGCAAGTACAAAGAAGGCTTGTTATCGTGATGTATGTTCAAATGTACATACCAACAGTTAAAGCCAAAGAGGAGGAAATTGAGGATTTTAACCAACGTTTATAGTGCAAAATTGCTCAGATGTACATTCAAGACATGTTATGACAAATGGTGAAGAGAAAGGAAAAGTTGGAAATCATATAGAAGGTATAAAGTACAGACTTGAGACTAGAATATTTCTTGTGACAGAAATTAGACTGGATATAAAATCATCAAATTGTGTACACTCAGTGATTTATTCATTACAATTATCTTTTTTAAAAATCACCAAAATTGGTTTTATATATGAACCTCACCTTTTAGAATGCACAGGAATCAGATTTACTACATCTATGGAAGGAATTTGGAAGGAGGAATGGCATCCACTTCCGTAATAGCTTGCCTCCGGAATCCCTATGAACCTGGAGAGAGGATGAAAGGCACCCAAGCATCGAGGACTCTCCTTCATAGGGTCGCTATGAGTCGCCTGTGACTCGACGGCACTTAACAACAACAACAACGTGGAAGGAATCTGACATACTTTGGACATGTTGTAAAGAAGGACTGGTCCTTGGAGAAGGACATCATGCTTGGGAGGGTGGAGGGACAGTGCAGGAGGGGAAGGTCCTCTATGAGTTGGATTGATTCAGTGACGGGGGTAATCGGAATGGGTGTATCAGAGACAGTGCGATTGGCACAAGACAGGGCAGAGTTTAGGGCTGTTGTACATAGGGTCACTGTGAGTCACAAGCAACTCGACGGCACATAACAACAACAACATGGAAGGAATCTTTGTAGGAGCTCTCTATTAGCAAGCAAAACCTGGCCAGATTCTAACAGGGGCCCAGGCCATCAATTACTCATGTGAAAGTTCAAATTGAGACTTAAGTCTACAAGAATGAAAATATAATCTTGTGTCTATCCCATCTGAATTTAAAAAATCATTTTAAGAATAGGTTTGGGGCAGGCAACACTAATGATGAGATGCGACAGGAACATAGATATGCACATATACCTATGTTCATAGCAGCATTGCTCACAATAGCAAGAAAATGGAAACTGCCCAAATTCCATCAACAGATGAATGGATTGAGAAATTGTGGTACATTCACACAATGAAATATTATGCATCACTAAGAAGTAACAATTCTGTAAAATACTATATAGAATGGGATAGCCTACCAAACCAGGCTTTGCTTTAAACTTGGGAATAAGTATATCTTATAGCTAACAGCCCGTAGACCAGTTGGATCCCTCACATGTAGGTCCATGAACTTACTATTCAGTTAATCAATAACATAGAATTTTCTTTTCTAGTACTTTTGATTTCTGGAGGTCATTGTCTATTGGCATTAGTTCAAGGAGCTTCAAACTTTTTGCTTCTGGAAAAAAATTTGGATATTGCACCAAGTGACATTCTCGGTAAGGTAGCAGGAAGACTTTCTTTAATGAAACATCCAGAGTGCTCCGCCATGTGTAGTGTGAAATGTGTAGAACATTTGGCAAAACAAGGAAATAAATTACAATTTTATATCAAACTTACTCATGCAATGTGATAAAAACTGATTTTTCTTTTTCTAGACTTCAAAGCATTCCTGACAAAATTATACTACAAAAGGAAAAAGAGGAAGGCATTGAGGGAGGACAAATTCTACCTTGAACTGCTGACATTATTGGTGCACTACAGGACACAGCAGCATGCCACATTGAAAAAAGAACACAACATGCTATCCCATTTTGCCAACTAAAAGTCATGTTATCTCAGACTAATGCAGTACTAGTTGTATCTGGAAGTGTCGTAAGTAACCTTTATATCCTAATAGATTTGGAAATTGTAGCAGATGTGACTCAGTGCACTTTGTTGTGCCCCCACCCAAGATGTACACCCACAATGGCATTATGATTACATGGAATGGAATCAAAAAATTACGTGCTGGCATGGCCATTTTACACAGCACAGAAGGCAATCATTATGAACCAAAATGTCCCTTGGAGTAGATATATTAAAAGCTGGAGAAGCTGCTATAAATGTATCATGATTCAAAATGAATATTTGACATTTACTTTAAAAAAAAAAACAAAAATGAAAGAAAAATAAAATCCAACCAAACAAAATTCTAAAAGTATTAAAATCAAATCTCTATTTGTATAAATAAGGTCTCATGTCATAGTGGCAGGAGGCTATGCTACAATCCTGAAGGCACATGGTTCAAGGTCACTAGCTGCTCCACAAGAGAATGGCAATCTACCAAGCAATTAACTGCCTCTGAAAACCAGCTGGAGGGTCAACTATGGGGTGATTCTGACTCTATCATACACAACCACAGCAGAAAGTATTATGTTCAGTGAACTCAGTCTTATAAGGACAAACATTGCATAAGAGCATAATACATCATTATTATAAAATTAGAAGGATAACTAGTTGTTGTTTTTTTGTTATGTGCTGTACAGTTGCCTCGAACTCACAGCAACCCTAAATAAAACAGTCCTAAACACTGTTCTATCCTGTGCCAATCTTATTGTCTCTGATACACTGACCTCAATTACCCCAGTCACTGAATCCATCCATCTCATCAAGGGTCTTCCTTTCCTTCACTGTCCCTCTACCCTCCCAAACATGATGTCCGTCTCCAAGGACTGATCCCCCATTGCAACATGTCCAAATTATGTCAGACGGAGCTTCAGAATCTTTGCCTCCAAAGAGTAGCCTGGTTTCATCTTCTCCATGATGAACTTGATTTTTCCCCTAGCAGTCCATGGTATATTCAATACTCTTGTCCTGCACCAGAGCTCAAAGACATCAATTCTCCTTCTATCATCCCTGGTTATTGTACAGCTCTCTGATGCATAGCAAGTAATTGCAAAGACCATAGCCTGTATCAGGTGCACCTTAGTCTCCTCTTCAGTATTTTGGAGAGATCTCTGACAGCAGACTTACCCAGTGCAATTTATCTTTTAATTTCCTGGATGCTGGTACCAAGAGTGTTGATTGTAGAGTCAAGCAAACTGAAGCTGTTAACAATCTCAATTTCTTCATTATCTATCCTGATGCTGTCAATTGGCCCAGTGGTGAGAATCTTTGTTTTCTTGATTTTGAGTTTCAATCCATATTGAACGCTGCCTTCCTTGAGTCTCTGCAGCAAGCACTTAAGGTCCTCCTCAGTTTCAGCAAGCAGGGTTGTGTCATCTGCATAACACAGATCATTGATGAGTCTACCTCCAATCCTGAATGCCAGATTTCTCCTAAAAGAGCCCAGCCTCCAGGATAATCTGTTCTGCATATTGATTGAAAAGATATGGAGATAGGACACATCTTTGAAGCACACCCTTCCCAATTTTGAACTATGCAGTGTTTCTTTGCTCTGTTCTGATGACTGCCTCCTGGTCCAAGTATAGGTTTCGCATAAGCAAAATCAAGTGTTCTGGGATTCCCATTCACAGAGTACTCTGAAGAGATTTTCATTTGAATGGATTTGTGGATCCACATTGGACTTTTGATTGCAGAGTTTCACATTTGAAAAAAGAACAATCAGAAAAGAAGAGAAAGAAAAGGACGAGACTGTCTTCCTTTAATGGACACAAATTCTCAGAGTCAGTCACAGTTTGTTGTGGTCTACACTGTCAAATGCCTTTGGACACTCAATGAAACAGATGTGTATAAATGTTCAAAAGATGAAATGGGAAATGAGAAAGGGATTAGAAAAAAATGGAAACATGGCTAGGAAGCAAAGTTTAATGTGCAGATGGATTGTGTAGAACACAATATATGAAACACAAGGAACATTAACTATTGTATGCAAATGGGGGAAGACTGGGATAGTGGAGGTTGGTGAGGAGAAGACAGTGATGGGGTGTTCAGTGGAGTCTTGGAAAGACAGTGTGATAAAAAGATATGGAAAAGTGGTAGACAATTGTATTAAGTATAGTGTTCCAAGGGATCCTGTAGAGCACATGTAAGTGGATACAACAAAGTGTGTAACCATGGTTAAATATAAATAATTTTTTTTTTAAAGTGGAGAGGATGAAGTGAAAAATGTATAACATAAATGATCACTGGATATTGAAGATTTAGAAAGTGTGTAATCCTGCTCTTAGACAATTCTTAATTTGGAATAACAAAAAGGAAGATCTACCCTGGAGATAAACTTGCTATAAGTAAAATAGGACAGTGGAAGCTGGGGCTTAATTAAGTTGAAAGACTGAGTTAAGTAGCAGTTAAGATTGTATCTTAAACAAACGAAAAAAGTAAGTATAAAATTTTTACACTGTTTAAAGTTCATTTCTATTCAAAGATAACTAGGCTTTGTTGTTTGACAAACTATTTATTCAGCATTATTGATATTGACGTATTGACTCAAAAAGAGTGGAGAGTTCTTGCATTTCTCCCTGTGCAACAGAAAACACTGTTTCCTTAGCAACTGATAGTCTTCTATTGGGCTTTCATTTTTCTTACTACTTAAAATATTTAAATAAGGAAGGAAACTTACAACCTGGGAAATGAGTAAAAAACAGATTCTTCTTCTTCAAACTGCTAATAACCCACTTCCTGCTAAGTACTGCCTCATGCTTTGTTTTATTTAGGTTGCACTTTCATTGTCATAGTTGAGTAAATAATAAAAGGTAATTGAAATACAAAGGGAAAAAAAAGCTTCTAAGATCTTAATTAGTCTTCCTCATCAAGAATATCCTGAAACTCAATAAAAAGTTCTTACTCTTCACTTTATTATAATTAGGTTGCACTTTCGTCGTCCAATCTCGGTGAATAATAAAAGGTAATTGAAATACAAAAATTAGTTTTAAAGGTGCTAATATTTCTTTACCAGAAAGGTCTTGAAATGAAACACAAATTTCTTACTTTTAACTAGTCAATAATGTTGTTGTTGTTATGTGTCATGACCCACAGCAACCTATGTACAGCAGCTCTGAAGTCTGCACTGTCCTGAGCCAGTCTCACTAATTCTGACACACCAAACCCCATTGCCCCAGTTACTGTGTCAATCCATCTCATTTGGGGTCTTCCTCTCCTGCACTCTCCCTCCACCCTTCCAAGCTTGATGTCCTTCAAATATCAAGGGGATGATTTCCTAAAAACATCCAGGGGCCTTCTTCGAGTAAAAACTAGAAAGTTCTGACTTGGAAATACAAGAAAGACAACAATACTAAGAGATATCAAGAGAAAGAAGCTGAGATTTATTAGATGTTCATAACAGACTATGAATGGGTCAGGACAGACTGACCTTGTTTTTATCTTACAAAAGGGTTTATATATCTTTTGTTAGAAGGCAGTGGGGTTTAAACAGCTGATGGTACATTCCTTCTAATGGATATGGTGACTTTGGTCATCTCTTACCTTTTCCTTGAGTCTGTTGTTTTGCCACATTCTTTGAGAGTCTGTTTTTATTGTCATATAGCTGCATTCCTTGAGGGTTGGTTTGTATTGTTATAGTGCCACAGTCTTTGTGTTGCATTCTCTTAGTTCCTGCTGGAAAATGCCTTGTAGATTCTAGGGTAAAGATCTTTTCTCACTACTCTAAAGGGTCCCTTTGGCAATAGGAAACACGTAGACTATTGTGGTGACTGATTTTGGGATTTAGATGCACTGCTATCAATTGTGCTTAGGGATACAAGTTCATATCCTTGGAGGTGCAACATTTTAACATGCAACTGTAACAGCCTAGAAGACACAAATTTAACTAACAAGTTAATAATGCATGGGCCAAAAATTAAAAGCAATAATATTCCAACTAGACATTCTAACAGTGGCAGAAACCAAGTTACAGAGGGAAGATAGTTTTTAAAATAAAAGGCTTATAATTAGGAATGCCTAGTGCGGGAGCCCAAAGAAGGCCTCTTTTTTTGTACAAATGCTTAGTAGTGCGTTGTAGGTTATTTTGTTCCCCTCCCTTTTAATTGGTCATTTAAGAGTTTGGCTAGCTCTTTAAATCGAGGAATCTCGATCTTGCAATACCCAGTCATCCACAAAAATTACTGGGGAAGATAGGCCGAATATCGTTTCAACCCAACCTGGTGAGAGCTTTCTACTGTTATACGCCAAAATGAATCTCAAGAAATGAACTTCAAGGAGGAAAATTGGGGCCTTTTCTTTGGACACTAAAACTTTCTTCACCTGAAAAATTTAAGGTGCTTTAAGTATCCTGAACTGAGGCCTCATAGGTTGGGCTTCATACTAGAAGGTCATCTAAGATCTAGTATCATGAAATTGGTAAGATTGGCTGGCACTTTGCCTATAATAGTATAAAAGTTAGGAACCGCAGGATGTAGAGGCACAACTTTGTCATTTATTGTTCTCAAGTCCTGGACCAACTTTCATTTACTCTTGGGTTGTTTTACAGCCAGAATAGGAGTGTTATAAGAAATCATTTCAGTAACTAGACCAGTTTCTTTTAATTGTCTAATCTCCAACCTAACCTTCAGGAGATATTCTATATTGTCTCTATTTTGGATAACTTACTGAAGTTTTAATAGCTATTTTAACAGGCTTTACATTCACTTCCTGGGTAGGCAACCCAGAGGCCCAAACCTTTGGGTCTAGAGCTCTAAATTCTAGAGGTAACATTTCAGAATCTTCAGGTTGAACAGAGGCTAGCCCTAATATCTTCATGACTGCTGAAAATAAAATCCTGGTATTCACTCTAAACATAAGATCTCTCCTTAAGAAGGGCTAAGGAGTTTTAGGAATTACCAAAAACTGATGAGAAAACAGCCAGGAAGTCCACATTCCACAGACAAGGCAGAGGGGGAGTAAAGAACTGCTTATGAGGTTTTCCATCAATTCCACCAACTAAGAAATCGCAGGAAGAGAGTGGAACTGAGAAGACTTGTAAGGTTGAATAGGAAGCTCCTGGATCCAGGAGAAAACAGATAGACTTACCAGCAACGTCAGTGCTCACCCAAGGGTCATCTGGGAGGATTTGAATTGCCGAAGTCTCCTCCGTTGTTGCCCGCTGGGTGTCGGGGCTTCATCAGTCCTCTGTGGATTCGGCCATGAAGTGCTGATGTGGGCAGCCCTTGGCCAAGTGTCCTTCAGATCTACACTTAAAGCAAGTGAATGGGAGCTTCCTCTCTACCCCCTTGCCTACCTGTGGTTCTCACCTGTGACACTCTCTATTAAAGTTGCCCAGCTTTCCACAATGGAAGCAATTCTGACTCCCTTTATTACCCTTGGGTGGCATTGACCATTTATTAGTAAGATTTCCTTTTCCTGACACAGGCCTTAAATTGGTACCAATGGCTACCCCAATAATTTTGGCCATTATCTATCTGGTCTTCTCTCTCTCTCTCTCTCTCTCTCTCTCTCTCTCTCTCTCTATCTCCATCCTGGTTGTTAAAGACAGTGACTGCCTGTTTTAAAAGTTCATTCGGATCACTTTGAGGCCCCATTGCCTTGCATTGAAGTTTTCTTCTAATATCCAGGGCCACCTGCTTTATAAAATGAGTATTTAGAATTACTCTACATTCAGGGCTTTCAGGATCTAAGTTTTCTGAACTTTTTCATGGCTTCAACAAGTCTCCCCCTAAAGGCTGCTGGATTTTCTTCTTTGTCCTGAGTAATTTCTGTTATCTTTGAGTAATTAACTGGTTTAATCTGAATTTCTCTCATCCGTTCAAGCAAACAAGTCTGCATAAATGGCTCGTCCCTGATTTCCTGGTTGGCCTGGCTGGTAATTCCAGTCAGGATTTTGGCCTGGGGTTGCAGTTGCCCCATCTACTAGTTGAGGGTTATTGATATGAAACCTGTCTGCTCTATGCCTCACTGCTGCCAATATTCTTAATTTTTCACCAGGAGAACAACAGAAGGATAAGAGAAACATTAGGTCCTTCCATATCATATCATACCATACCATATCAAAGATAGAAATAATTTTCTGGAACTCATCAATACATTTTCCTGGATCAGTAGAATAAGGTCCTAACTTTTCTTTGCTGTTTTGCAAATCACTCATGGGGAAGGGAACATGCACCAGCATAGTTTGCCCATTATTCTTCCCACTTCCTGAAGAGGAAGCAAGGGAGGATATATGGAGAGGGGGTGGATTATAAACATTATATGGTGGTGGTGTCAACTCAGTTTTAGAGAATATCTTCATTTAAAGATGTTTCTTTTCCCAGAGTTGATTTAAGGCTCTATAGAGGGGGTTCTGCTGTTGGGATAGTGTCTCTTTGTGGGTAGACTAGGCTTCAGGTCTACCTCAAGCCTATATTTCGTACATAAAGACATTTGATCTCTTCGAAGCATAAATGCCTGAACATAAGGTATTTCACTCCACTTCCCCTGACTTTTGCAACACAAGTCTAATTGTAAAATGGTGTTATAGGTAAGACTACCTCCTGCCCTGGCCATCTTTCAGAGTTCTCTAAAGGGTAGGTAGGTTATAACACATTGGAAAAGAAAATTAACATCTTCTTCTGTAGGGAGTTCATTTGGAGTCCAAGAGGCACTCCAAAGGTGTAACTTGGACATTAAAAGGAGGTTGTCCCATAGTTATCACTAGAGGAGAAAGGAGAGCGTTTCTTCAGTAAAACTACTCATAGCAGTTATCTGTTCATTTCTGAGTTCTCAAAAAGGGATCTCAACCGGCTTGCTGGGCATCCCCCTCCATTAGTTGGTTAAATTCTCCCAGGACAATTACCCTGGTCTCGGGCTAGCTGGGCTTCTACGCAGCCCTCACAGGCCTGTAGGAGGTGGGGAGAGGGCAGTCCAACTGACCAATGAAACGGAGAATCATTATTACCTTTTGTTCATGAGACTCAGGGTCTGAGTTTGTAAATTTCTGCATTGCTTCTCCTAGCCTATTCCTAACAGCTGTAGGGTCCTCTTTTCTTATCTTGTGTTATTTTTACAAACTTAAAATGATTTACAGACTTCACTCAAATATTTCTTAATCCCTTTATGAGGTCTCTGACTGTTCTTATTAGCTCTAGCTTTTCTACTAATTGATAGTTCCAAAGTAGGTTTTATTTTGAGGTCTGCCTGAGCTCTATTTGCTACATTTGGGTTAGTAGCATGCAAACTATTGGCCTGGTGTCTACTAGCTCTAACTGTTCTGTGTTTCCTATCAGAAAAACAGCACAAAGGGGAAAAACCTCTTAAATCTTTTCATTAAAAAAAAATAGTAGTAATAGTCTAAAATTCTTCTATGAATTTCTCAGAGTTCTGGAAGAAAATTATTAGTTTGTTCTTAAAATCTTTTAAATCTCCCATATTAAAGGGAACATGGACTTTGATGGCTTTTTTCTCAAAACTATAAATGCCTGAATGTAAGGTATCTGATGCTGTTTGCTCTGTCACAAGCCAAATAAAACAAGCTGTGTTATAGTGTTGCAATTTAGGGAGCTATTATTTGGCTAAACTTCTGAATCATCTCCTCAGAGTGTTTCATTTCAAGCTTCAAACTTCTTTTTACACAAATAATCTTAGCTGATTCTGAAGGTCATCCTATAACCATTCTGGAACACAAAGGATTCCTAGAAGGACCCTGGACTGAGCCCTGACATCTCAGCGGCTGTGCCCTCCCCTGGGCCTCTGCCCTCCCCATGCCTGTTCCTGGAGGCGTCCCTCTGCCACAATGAACACGGTACTCCTGTCCAGGAAAGTCGGTATAGTTTCCTGGCACTTCAGAAAGTCCAACTTTCTGGATTTCATAGGCAGGCAAGTAACCGCAGCCAACTTCTGTGACACATCCTCCTATAATCCTTGTTCCTTACACCTGCTCTAGGTACTAAGTTGCATTTTCTCTGTTATCTCTCCCAAATTCCTTGGTCACATTATTTATGCAGCTGTTAAAAGACTGGTCTGTATGTTAGCTCTGGCATTCTGAACTACCAGAGGTAAACAGTCTAGCCAGCCTTATGATTGTCAAACACAGTATATTTTAATTTACCAATTTAGAAATTGTATTATTTAGAAACGCTTTAGCTGTAGCTTCTAATTTATTGAAGTATTGATTTCATTCTCTTACTATGCCTGTTGGGGATGAGCTTCTTTCTTGCCCTCTTCAACTTCCAAATTAATAACTTTAAAAAAAAATAAAATTAGCTTTATTTTTTTTAACTGTTGCCTCCTTTATCCTACTGAAATTGTCAGAGTCCATGAGCCCAAAACTATTTACACATTAAATTTAAGATGAAAAAGAGAAATATTTTAAACTTGGAGGTTTTCTGTGCTCCACACCTAGCCTGAAAGTTCAGGACTGGTGAAAATTTCTCTGAGATAAAGGAGAAAAACCAAAAACCTTTCTGAGCTTTCTGTCCTTTTTAAAAATAAAACCAACAAAGGCACATGTAGGCTTCTGCTTTGAGCATCTTCACTTTTCTCTAATCCTTTCTGCCCATTGCTATTTCCTGCACCACCAATAGTGGCTTCTGCTTTGGGAAGAGCCTGGAGTAAGCCTGCAAAGGGAGTGAGTACTAAAACATGCTTTTTTCTTTCTTTCTTTCTTTCTTCCCCATTTTTTTCCCTTTTCCTCTTACTGCCTGTCTTTGCAAGATTAGGGTGAGATGAGAGAGTGAAGAGTTAACAGCCCCAACTAGCTGCTAAAATCTATAGCTCAACTCCAAACTGGCCAGTTATCAATAGAGAAAAGGGGGAGGGAAAAAAACCAAACAAACAAACGAAAAAAAACCCAAAAACAAAACCCTGTGGACAAACCTCTATATAATTCTATATCAAATCTGCGCCAGGTAGAGGAGAAACACTAAATAGCCACCAACAAGCTTTATTTTACCTACATTAACTAACATTATTAACAAAATTAAAGGTACAATCAGGCTGTATGCTTCATGCAGGAAATGTGGAAGAATATGAAAAGAAACAGGTACAGCTGATTGCTTAGGCAACAAAGTAGGAGGATTAAGTCTTTCAAACTAAAGAAGTAAAAGAAGCAGAATTTTAAGATCATGGCTCTTTGAACCCCAAGGTGTTCTAATTGGGCTTGATGTGCTGCTTTGGTGACTCATGTCTGGGTTTTCAGTTCAGAGAACTGGGCACGGTTGGAAGTTACAGATTCCTCCATCCCCGGATGTGCCTCCTATTTCCCCGTGGGTCTTACCAGGAGTCTCCCCCATGCCCTGGGATTCATGGCCACATGGAGGAATTGGACATCCTGATCGAGCCCAGAGGGAAGACTGTTAGGTGTCTGCTGCCATCTCAGGGGCAGAGAAGCCCCTCTATGAGAACTGGAGCAATGGTATAATCCCCAGGTCAGCTCACTCACTGATGGGACCCTTGGAAGAGAACTGGTGAGGCGGTCTCCTTATCTCATAGGAGACTTGGCTACCCTATCTCCCATTGAGACTTTGGCAGACACAGGGATCCCATAATCAATCTATAGGGGAAATAGGGTTTAAAGGACCAGGCTTTAGAAGCATAGTAGCACAAAAACTCATCAGTAGGAGGGTCCTCAGTGGTCAGGAGGCCTCAGAAATTCTATCCCAGTGAAGCCCCAAAAATGTCAAAAAAAGGTCCAGGAGCCTCTTCGATTAAGAACGAGAAAGTTTTGACTTGGAAATACAATAAAGACACCAATACTAAGAGAGATCAAGAGAAAGAAACTGAGATTTATTAGATGTTCATAACAGACTATGAATGGGTCAGGACAGACTGACCTTGCTTTTAATCTTACGGAAGGGTTTATATGTTTTTTTGTGAGCAGGAAGTGGGGTTTAAACAGCTGATGGTGCATTCCTGCTAACGGTTATGGTGACTTTGGCCATCTCTTACCTTTTCCTTGAGTCTGTTGTTTTGCCACATTCTTTGAGAGTCTGTTTTTATTGTCATATAGCTGCATTCCTTAAGGGTTGGTTTGTGTTGTTATAATGCCGCAGTCTCTGTCAAGACCAGGTCTGATTGATCTCCTTTGTCAAAGTGTCCTTTGCCATGCCCTGTCTCTCCTGGCTACATGCCCAAAGTAGATGAGATGGAGCTTCAAAATCCTAACCTCCAAGGGGAGACTTGGTTTGACTCTCTCTATGGCAGTCCATGATGTGTTCAAGACTCCTCTCCAGCACCACAACTTGAAGGCATCAATTTTTCTGTCGTCATTAGTCATTGTCCGACTCTCTGAAGCATAACAAGTTATTACAAAGACCATGGCCTGGATTAGGTGCACCATAGTCTCTAAACTGATATCGTGGTTTCTCAGTACTCTTGGAGAGGTTCCTGACAGCAGATTTTCCTGATACAATGAATCTTTTTATTTCTTGACTGTTGATGTTAAGAGTGTTGATTGTGGATCTGAGCAAGCTGTAATTGCTAGCAACCTCAATCTCTTTATCTATTATGGTGCTACCAAATGGCCCAGTGGTTAGAATCTTTTTCTTCTTGATAATAAGCTTCAATCCATATTGAAGACTACAGTCCTTGACCTTCTGATGCCAGCACTTCAGGTCTTATTCAGTTTCAGCAAGCAAGGTTGCGTCATCTGCATTATGTAGGTTGTTGATGAGTCTTCCTTCAATTCTGATGCCACAGTCCTCCTCATGAAGCCCTGCTTCCTGAATGATCTGTTCTGCATATAGATTGAAAAGGCATGGAGATAGGATACGTCTCTACCCCACTCTTTTCTGGATTTTTAATCATGCAGTGTTTCTCTGCTCTATTCTGAGGACTGCTTCCTGATCTAAGTATAGGTTTTGCATAAGCAAATGAAGTGTTTTGGGATTACCATTTTCCTCAAGGTTAGCCACCATTTGTTGTGATCCACATGATCAAATGCCTTTGCACTGTCAATGAAATATAGACGTTCCTCTAGTACTGCCAAGATCCATTTGACATTGGCAATAATGTCTTTAGTGTCACAACCTCTTCTCTACCCAGCTTGTATTTCAGGTAGTTCTCTGTCAATGTACTATTCCAATCATTTCTATATTAGCTTCAGCAGGATTTTGCTAGTGTGATATTAGAGATATTGTTCAATAATTTCTAAACTCTGTCTTTCAAATAAAATGAACATATTTATGTCTAGTTACATAGTAGAATTTTGCATTAAAAAGTAATCACTTGTTTTAAGTCATATTTTATTACGTGCCCTGGAGCTTTCAAAACAACTTTAAGCTCCAAAAAAGACTCTTAAAATTCATTTTCTACTCCTACATTGACAATTTAAGGCCCAATTCTATGTAAGGATTGATTAAAATCTATCTCAATGAATGAATGGTAGCTAAGGAACCAATTTGGTTAGGCATTGCTAGGTCCAGACCAAGGTCAAGGGGGAGAATAAAGGATTCAAAGAACAGGACATGTCAACAAAGGGAGCGAACAGCCCCGCCCACCTAGCTGAAGCACAATGGAATGTTCCACTCTTCCCTCCCTGAAGACTCTGCTATAAAAACCTGCCCCAATCCACCATGGGTGCACAGGTTCCCTGCTCTCTTTCTCTCTAGACCAAGGAATCTCACCCAGAAGCCCTCTTTAAAAAGCTACCTTAAGCTTTCTTTCTTTCTCTCTGGTTCTTCTCAAGTCTGCAGCTTAACAGGAATGATTCTCCATATTTGTCTTTATATTATGTCTTGCAAATCCTAACCTTTAATGATGATAATAATAAGGATTAGAGAATGCCTTATAATTATGCAATCCCTTTCTGATGTGATCTGGACTGTTTTAATGCAACATTCATAAACATGTTACACTGCTTACCTAAGGTAAAGGAAGATTCTCTGAGGTGTAAACTGCATCAACTTTTGTCTTTTTTTTTTCTTAATTTTAATGAAAGTTTACAGAGCCTTAAGGTTTCCATTCATTCATTGTTGCACACTTTCCTCCCTGCTCACCCCTTCCCCTCAGTTCACTTTTCTCTTTGAAAAGTAATAAAATTTAAAAAAAA
>NW_006399803.1:14175473-14176575 GCF_000299155.1 Elephantulus edwardii
ACCACCCCATGTACAATCTCTCTGAACTTTGCCCTATCCTCAGCCAATCTCACCATCTCTGACACTCCTTGAGGAGAGAGTCCTTCACTCAGGGAAGATTCCCAAGGGAGGAGGAGATGGAGTATCTGGTCCTACAGATAACTGTAGGAGCTGAGAACATCTGCAATTCTGCGAGGTTTCAAGCTTCTTCCCAGACTGAACAGAGAAATAGTTTTCCATATGTGAAGGATGTGTCGAGATGCACAATCCTCTTCCCCTCTTAAGGATTCTTTTCTCCTCTGAGGGCTGTTAAGAAACTAATAACCTTGCAAATTTTTCCCTACAGTAACCTGTCTCTTAGGAGATTCCTATAAAATGCTCCAAACAAAGCAGTTTGGGGAGCCCAGACATTTTGGAATTTTATCCACCTGGAGCTCTGTTAGCATATATTAAAATCTCTTTCTTTCACCAATGGGGCCTTCATGGTGATTTAATCCAGGTGTCTTCCCTGGATCTCATCTTCCAGCAACAACCTAACCAGATTGCCACAGTCACTGTGTCAATCTGTCTCACCCAGGGTCTTTCTCTTCTGAGCTGACATCCTACCATTGTAAACATAATGTCTTTCTCCAAGGACTTTTCCCTCCTGGTAATATGCCCAAAGTATATTGGACAGAGCTTCAAAATCCTTGCTTCGAAGGAGAAACTGGTTTTCACACTATCAAGGACAGACATATTTGTTCTCTTGGCAGTCCACCGTAGGTTCAATACTCTTCTCCAGCACCACAATGCAAAGGCATTGATTCTTCTGTCATCGTTAGTCATTGTCCAGATCCCAGATGCATAGCAAATAATTGAGAAGACTATGGCCTGGATCAGGAATTTGTTAAAGCCAAGAACTTACAGTATTTTGGTTATAGCAGCATTATATAGATAACTAAGATATGGATCCATCATGACTTACCATTTTTCCAGGTAGAGAATCTGTTAATTGCTAGGGCTCTTTTCTTCCTGGCTATTATTATTTTTCTTCCTTTACTGCCCTTCACAGTCAGGACATCTCTGAGACATGAAGACTAGACTTCTGACAGAGGAAGCCAGTTAGTGTGGTTGTTGTTGTTGT
>NW_006399803.1:14178315-14189087 GCF_000299155.1 Elephantulus edwardii
CCCCACCCCAAGTATACTCCACTCTGCAACCCTCATTCCGGACTCTTTGATAATCATAATGCCCTAAAACATATTAATTTTAAACTATTCTCTCCCTCATCAGCTTCAGTGCTATCCATCATGATGTTGCCTATCTGTCTAGTGGTAAGAATTTTTGTTTCCTTAACATTTAGGTGTAATCCATACTGAAGGCTGCATTCCTTGGTCTTCTGCAACAAGTGCTTCAAGTCTTCCTCACTTTCAGCAAGCAAGATCGTGCCATCTGCATAACGTAGGTTATCGATGAGTCTCCCTCCAATCCTAAAGCTACATTCCTCTTCATAGAGTCCAACTTCTTGAATAATTTCTTCAGCGTGATGGGGTGGTATTGGTGAATTTGAGATTGTTCCAGTATGTGATATAGTTGTAAAACTGACAGCAGTTGCCTCCAGCCTACACAACTGGTTATTTGCAGTAGAACTCTAGTTTTCTTCCTTTAGTTATATAAAGTACTTTTTGTTTGTCTACCAGAAAAGAAAATGGATCTTTCCTAGAATGGTAGTCACCTCTTTGAAACTGTTTTTCTCAATTGTATATAATTCTTTTCTGAATTAGCACTAACCTGTCTGAAGCTGGTTTTTACAGTTATATATAATTGAATCAGCTTTTTATTTTTTTTAAACGTTTTCTCAGTTACATGTAATAGAATTAGAGTTTATCTCTTTGAAGATTTTTTCCCTGTAGCTATATGTAATTGAATTAGTATTTATGTCTTCGAAGATGTTTTTCTCAGTCATATGTAAGCTATATCAGAAGCTGTTTGTTTACTAGGAACTATAGCACATAACTCAAGTATCATCTGGAAGACTGGGCTCTGTAAGGAGGAATGTAGCATCAGGACAGGGGAAGACTCATCAACAACTAGTGATAACTCTTTGACAAGAAGGCAGTTTTTCAGAAGATTCTCTCTGTCCTTCCAGATCTGCAATAAAGTGTTTTGGTTGTTTCAATCCATCTGTCTTTTTGGCAATTGACTACAGAAAGAGCCTCTTGCATTCAGTAACAGTATGAGCCATTTCCTTACAGGTTTTGATTCTACAAGAAGTTGAAGTGAACCTTGGAAATCAAAGATATAGACAAGAGGAGGAGGGCTGAGGAGAAGATGAGTATCTGGTGTTAGAAAATATGGAGTGAAACAGCAATCAGGAAATAATTGGACTATATAAAGTATTTCTAACTTCTATCTAATAGGATATATTTAACACTAATCCTTCTGTAAGAAATTATTCATTCCAGAATCTGTTTTCTAAGAGATCTTTACCATGAATCTGTACACAATTCCACTTACTCTGATATGTATATCAGATGTCACATGCTTTACAGGCCTAATGAAAGCGGGGACAATGCAAGAAAAATGTGAGATGTTTAAATCTAGACACACAAATTAAACAATATCATGAGAAATTTTAAAGAATTTTAAGTATGAGCAAATTACTTCTGGAGAAGCATGTCAAAGGGACATGTACTCCGATAGCCACTGTCCTCCAAAAGTAAGAAAGATAATAAAAAAGGAAATAACATATCATCAATGTTGAACAAGTAATGGAAACAATTTTTTAAAATATTAGAGACAGACAATTGGGACAACAAAAGGACTCCAGAGTAAATATGTAGATGATTTCTCACAAATTCTAAAGAAGAGCATGGTGAAAGAGAAAAATTAATTCAGAAGATCCTCACTAACACCCCAAAACTTGGCAAAAATTCTGCTTAAATGTACAGCAATTGTAGGCATAAAAAACATAGAATGTTCTGGACAGAAAACATAGAACGTTCTGGACATTTGTCTCTTGTTTTTGTTATTAAGTGTCCCAAGTTGTAGACGACTCATAGCTACCCTATTAACAAAAGACCTGAATATTTGTATAACTTTCATAGTTTTTCTAAGTTCATAGTCTCCAGAGACAAGCTATTTCAGAAGTGGATGCTATTCTGCTTTAAAACATGTTTTAATTTGGGAGTCCCACCACATTTGACACATCAGTGTCACAGTGTTTAGCATTCCAGCAACCAGGAGTTACCTCTGTACAGCAAATTAACAGACCAGTGCTATACCATTTAGAAGAATGTTTGACCAAAACCAATTAAAACCAGGCCTGAGGGCAGTAAATTAAAATCAACCAGCTTTTCTCTATCACCATATCAAAAGAGTGGCTCTTAGAAACCAGAAAGACTGCAAAAACTCGGTTAATATGTGCAATTACCCTAAAAAGAACCCTTTAGTGGAGTGTAAATGTTCCACCACCACCTCCAAGAAAACATAAAAATAAACTTTCACAGGTAAGAGTTATTTCCTAAAATTGTCCCATTTTCTTCAGAAACAGAAAAGAAAATTATTAAACCACTGATACCTCAACTGTAGATGACATTATAAAGTTAGAGGGCAAAAATATAAAACACAAGCTTTGAGAAAGATCTTCTGAAACACAGGATAATTGGGGAAAAAAGTACTAGAGAAATCAGACACACAGAAAAGGGCTCATTTTAAAAGAGAAAACATCAGATGGGCCAAGCAAATGTTGATTCCTATTAAAAATGAAAAGTCAGAGAATGAATTAATGAATCAGCAATAATGCAAAAATACTACAACAGAAGTAAATAGGGGCGAACAGAAGGGACATAGACTACTTAAAGGAAAGACTAAAATATTCTAGATCAGTGTATACTACAAAAAAAATTAGAGACTTTCTGACAGTGTAACTTGACAGAAAATTGTTTCAATGTTCTGTGTAAAGAAGGAGGGACTAAAAATATATGATAAAATATAGTGCTACATTTTCAAAAAGATAAATGAAAAGTTGAAGGCCACAGCTCAAGACTTAACAATTGTGGCAATCTCCTTCCCCACTGATTCATTAGGTCCTTCTCTTACCTTTTTTTTCTTTCCAAATAAAATTTTAAAAATGAAAGAAGAATTAGCAAGATTTAAAAATAAAAAAGACAACCAACAAAACAACATACTAAATCATTCCCAAAATATTCATAGGTATTTTTAATAAGCAAATAACTGAGGAGGAAGAACCCAGAAAGTAATAAATTTGAGTAAAAAATAACTATTCACTATGGAGACAAAGGGTTAGGTTTGGGAAATTTATACCAAGAAAGCATAAATATGGTAAGTAATTTAAACAAATTAATAATAGCAGGAAGGCCTTCCATACCTTTACCTTTTTTACAAACAAATAAATACTTCCTGTAAATTTGGAAGTAAAATGGAAATAGTAATAGAAGAAGAAAACATTCTCTTTTATAAAAAAGTAAAATTTATTATTATTCACTTTAATGTAAGTTTATAGAGACTGAGGATTTCCATTCATCATTGGTGTACTTTTCTCCCTGCCCACCCTTTTTCCCCCCAATTTGCTCATCTCTTTGAAAAGTAAAAAAAAATAAATCATTATTATACAATCCCTCCCCTCAAGTTCATTCCACTATGCAGCCTTCATTCTGAACTCCTGCCATGACAATAATATCTAATCACATATCCCTTTTAAACAGTTTTCTCCCTCATCTGTTTCAATGCAGTATACATTATTTATCCCATCTTTCTCAGTCTCACCAATGTCAGTCCTGTTTTACAACAGTGGCACTATGCATTATTTGTCCTTTTGTGACTGAGATATTTCACTCAGCATAATGTCCTCCAAAACTAAAGAAACAACAAAACTTCTGAATCAAAAGAGTGTGTTGTGTGCTAGGAAATGTTAATACAGATCTACTACAACCAGCACATATTTATTAGAAAAGTATTTAAATGTCAAAGATATGAAGAGAAATGACAACAAATTAACAAAATGTCACCTACATGCAATCATAAAGCTGTTATTAAATCAATTTAATTTTATTGAATTACTACTACTTTTGTGTTCACACTTCTTTAGAGTTTTAGATCTCAAACTTTTTGAAAAAGGCTAAATTTTTAAAATTATCTTTAAGACCCAATGTGTTCAGTTCTGTGAATATATATTCACATCCCGTCTTTGCTTCACTCTTTCTGCTCTGGAAAACTGGCTTCCAGAAGTTCCTCAGACATGCCTAACAGGCCAGCACTGATGACTTTTCACTTGCTGTTCACCTTGTTTGGAATGGTCTTTTGCCAAATATGTGAAAGAGTTACTAATTCTTTTCATTTAAATGGCATTTTTCTCATGGACTTTTCTGACTATGCCATTTACAATTAACTCTCACTCTGATACTTTGTATCTCCTTTTTCTTGCTTTTGTATATGTTTATTTATATATCTGTGCAAGATAAATAATTGTTTATTTTTTCATTTCATTTATTACTTATCTTCTATTAGAATTAAACTCTGAGAAAGCAGGATTATTTATATATGTGTTGTTTATTTATTATGAGTTCCTTGAAAGATGTCTGCTGCATAGTTCAATCAACATTTGTTAAGTAAATAAATGAAAGATAAGTAATCAGCTATCTCAGATCTCTTCATGTGAACATTTCATTTCAGGAGATAATGGATCAATAGGGGGAAATGTGGTAATCAGAAAACAAAGGAATTTTTAACAATGAATGGTTTGCATGTATGTAGCACCAATGACTTATGTTTTGAAAATCTGATGGCAAAACTCACCCAACAAAGATGTAATTCAAAATACAGAACTTAAGAATGTGGAAACTGCTTTATGAAGAAAACTAACAAAGCAGATATTAATCTCCTTTTAATCAAAACAGAAAAGAGGATAGGATCTACTGCTAACTTAGAAGTTGACAGCTTAAAGTCATTCAGTGGAAGACACACCAAGTCAAGGATTTGATTTGAAGACAACAGACAAGCCATTAAAGGAGTGTTTGCAACTGTTTCTCCTGCTTTTGATAGACTTCCATTCTCTAATATTATTAGGGTTCCACCTCTAATATTACAACTATCCATGTTCCTCTATAGTTTATAGGGTTTTCAGAGGCCTACTCTTCGCACCAGCAGCCAAGAAATCAAAACATTAATTGTTTGAGGGAAAGTTTTGTCAGAGACCTCTCCAAAAAGCTAACAAACAATGATGTCAGTCTGGAGACTAAGGTGTGCCTGATTCAGGCCATGGTATTTACAATTATTTGCTGTGCATCAGAAAGGTGAACAATGACTTGAGTCGTCAGAAAAAGAACTAGTGCTTTTGAGTGGCTTTGGAGGAGAGTGTTTAACATACATGGACCACCATGAGAACCAACAGATTTATCCTTGGTTTATTCTTTGAGGAGCCTTAGATGCTCTTTGAAGCTCTATCTTACATTATTTGGGCATGAAGCCAGGAGGGACCAGATCCTGGAGAAGGACATAATGCTTGAAAGGGTGGATGGATAGCAAAGGAGAGGAAGAGCTCAGATAAGATGGATTGACACAGTAACTAGGGTAATAGGGGGTAGGTTTCTAAGAGACAGTGAAATTAGCTCAGGTCAGGGCAAGGTTTAGAGCTATTGTACATAAGCTCGCTTTGAGTAGCAGATGACTCAATGGCACACAATAACAACAATTATTTAAGAAGTGAATGGGATAATCCTACTTCCTAGCCTATTTTAATCTTGAAACCCTACTAAACTCCGTCACCATGGGTGACCTTTCTGACAATTGACACACCAATGGTACAGCTTTCGGCATCACAGCAACCCACAAGATATCTGTTGTTGTTGTTAAGTGCCGTCGAGTCATAGGTGACTCATAGCAACCCTATGAACGAAAGTCCTCAACCCTTGCTTGACTTTCATCTTTTCTCCAAGTTCATAGGATTTCCGGAGG
The DNA here is from genome assembly GCF_000299155.1 of Elephantulus edwardii. NCBI lineage: Eukaryota > Metazoa > Chordata > Mammalia > Macroscelidea > Macroscelididae > Elephantulus > Elephantulus edwardii. Next base: position 14,184,101 of record NW_006399803.1, read on the forward strand.
CAAGATATTTACAGAAGTGACTCCTGCTACCAAGCTTGCTTTAGTCAGGGAGCCCCATGAAACACTGTCCACCATGTGTAACCATTATCGCATTTGACACTTCAGTATCACAGTGTTCTGCTTCACCACGACCACAAAGTTACCTCTCTATGGCAAGGGGACACACCAGGGCTATACAACCTAGAAGAATGTTTGAACAGAAACAATGAAAAACAGGCCTGAGGGCCACAGATTAGAGTCACCCACCTTTGGCTTGGTAGCATCACTTTCGGCCCACTAAGCCAACTGGTCTCTCTAACAAGATATCTAAGTACAACAAAATGACAGTAAAATACTGTGTTAAATGGAAATTATCAAACAATATCTTGATCCAGGCCACAGTCTTTGCAATTAATTGCTATGTATCAGAAAGCTGGAGAATGACTAAGAGTGATAGAAGAATTGATGCCTTTGAGTTATTGTGATGCAGAAGAGTAATGAATATACCGGACGGCTAGAAGAACAAACAGGTTTGTCCTAAAGAGAGTGAAACCAAGGTGCTCCTTGGAGTCAAGGATTCTGAAGTTCTGACATACATTGGAAATATTGCAAGGAGGAATCAGTCCTTGGAGAGGGACATCATACTTTGAAGGGTGGAGGGACAGCACAAGAGAGAAAGACCCTTCATGAGATGGATTGATTCAGTGACTGGGGTAATGGGAGTAGGCATATCAGAGACAATAAGTTTGGCGCAGGATAGAGCAGGGTTCAGACCTGTTGTACATAGGGTTTTTATGCATCTTAAGCAATTTGACGGCACATAACAACAATAACATCAGCTCAAAGGCGTCAATTCTTTTTCCAACATCCTTATTCATTTCCCAGATCTAAGATACTTAGCAAATAATAGGAAAGACTGTGGCCTGAATCAGATGCACCTTAGTATTCAAACTGACGTCACTACTCCTTAATAATTTGGAGAGGTCCCTAACTGCAGATTTTCCCAGTGCAATGCACCTCACTACTTCCTGCTTGTACCAAAGGTGTTAATTGTGGATCCAAGCAAGATGAAGTTATTGACAGTTTCTATCTTTTCTCCATCCATCATGATGCTGCCTATCAGTCCAGTGATAAGAATCTGTTTTCCTGATATTGTGATGCAATCCATACTGAAGGCTGCATTCCTTGATCTTCTGCAACAAGTGATTCAAGTCCTCCTCACTTTCAGCAAGCAAGGTTGTGTCATCTGTATAATATAGGTTCTTGATGAATCTGCCTCCAATCCTGATACCACATTCCTCATCACAGAGTACAGCTTCTCGGATAATTTGCTCAGCACTCAGATTGAATAGGTATTGAGAGAGAATAAAATCCCGTTGCACTCTCTTCCCAATTTTAAACTATGCCATGTTCTCCTGCTTTGTTCACACAACAGCCTCCTGGTCTAGGTATAGATTCCTCATGAGCATAATTAAGTGCTCCGGGATTCCCAGTCTTCTCAATGTCAGCTAGACATTTTTATGATCCACATAATCAAATGCCTTTGCATAGTTATTAAAGCACAAAGAGACATTCTTCTGGCATTCCTTACTTTCGGCCAGGAACCATCTGACATTAGCAATGATATTCCTAGAGACAGCTTTTCTAAATCCGGCTTGAACTACATAGACACTCATTATTACATTGTTTTAAATAAGAAAACACTTGGAAAGTTCTCAATGTGAATTGGTTAAAAAAAATAAGCTAACAAAAGATGTAGCAATAATAGGGGAGCTCTGGTGGCCTAGTGGCAAGGAACTGCAACTACAATCCCAGAGGCTCACAGTTCGAATCCACCAGGTGCTCTGCATGGAAAGGAGGGACAATCTCCTCCTGTACCAGTCAGATCTGATTTGACGGTACACTCACACACACACACACAAATAATTTTTAAAAATTTAAAAAAAGATGTAGCAATAAAAGTGGTTGAATTTTACCTGTATGTATTCAAATAGTGTAATATGTGTAAATAAGTGATAAGAGTTGCCAAATAAAATGTAGATTTTCTTATATTTAGCTCTATGAGAAAAATGTAAGTATTCACAAACTGTAAGTTATTACTTCTGAGGAGTGAGATACAGAGATATTAGACTTTCACATTTTCTTCTTTACTTTTGTAATTATATATAGTGCTTATATAATTTTAAAATAAGAAATACTTCTAAATATAAGAAATGAATTTGTTATCAACTCATAAAAATACTTAATATTTACTATTTATGTAATATCTGGCATCAGACATATCCATTTATAGTCTTTTATTTGAGTATAACTTTGGACTCAGAAAGTGCCTGCCCGACATAAACTCACTTCTCTGACTTGGCTGGGCCTGAGAGATTATAATCGCAGTAACTGTAAAATTAGGTTTATTAAGTACATCCATATTGTTTATGAGCCATAGAAAACATGTTCATTTCCCTTTCCATGTTAAAAGTCTCTAGGAAAATTGATGGGCCATTGCTTAGGAAATGTTCTGGAATGCAGATGAAGATATGTTATTAGTGCAAATCATCACTGGTTACCATACAATTAAGCATACTTCAACAATAAAAATGATAAACGCAATCAATAAACTTTCTCTTCTCTGATCTTTCTCTGGCAGCACATGGACAAAATTGTTCATAGAATTTGGCAGGAAATTTGAGCAGAGAATTTCCTCTTCCCTTGCTGATGTACCTTGTGATACGGCAAGCATAGACCAGATTATTTGCTAAAGTCAATTCCCTAGCAGCACATAGACAGAGACAAAGAGGAGCTAAGATGTGGAGACTTGTGGGAAGAAAGAAAGCATCTGAGCTGGAAATGGAACATTGATTGACCTTAAGGAATGGCAGTGGGCATTATATTACATTCTTGGCTGCATCAGGATTTTTCATGGTCATTTTTCTTTATCCAGACTTTCATGAGATCTGCATTTACTACAGAGTAGTCATCTCTTTCAGTAAATAATTTATATTTGAGGGAACTAAGAAAGATAATGGCAAGATTTAAAATCAGGAAAGGTAGATGTCAGGATTGTATCCTTTCCTCACACTTATTCAATCTGTATACTGAACAAATAATTTAAGAAGCTGGTCTCTATGAAGAAAAATGTGGCATCAAGATTGGAGGAAGATTCATCAACAACTTGTGTTAGGAAGATGGCATAACCTTGCTTACGTAAAGTGAAAAGGATTTGAAGCACTTCTACAGAAAATCAAATACTAGAGCCATAAATATGGACTACAACTCAAAAAAAAAAACCCAAAACCAAAAGTCCTCACCACTGGACCAATAGGCAACATCATGCTAAGTGGAGAAACACTGATGTTGCCAATGACTTTATTTTGTTTGGATCCACACTCACCACCCGTGCCAAAAGCAGTCAGGAAATCTAAAGACATACTGCATTGGAAAAGTCTGCTGTTAAGAAGCTTTTCAATGAGCTAAAGAGCAAGGATGTTAGCTCAAAGAATAAGGAGTGTTTGATTCAAGCCATACTATTTTTAATTGTTTCATACGCATTTGAAAGGTGGACCCTAAATAAGGATGGCTGAAAAAGTGATGTCTTTGAAATCCATTGTTGTCACAAAGTACTGAATAACTCATGGAGACAAAAGAAGAATTGATGCCTTTGAATTGTGTTGGAGAAGAGTGCTAAGATCCTATAGACTGCCAAAAGAGGGGGGGAAAAAAACAGATATGTTTTGGAGAAATCACAGCCAGAGTGTTCCTCGGAAGTAAAGATGAATATATGATGAGGCATTTTAAAAATATATATATCTCAACAATCTGGAGCAAGAGGTTCTTTGAGAGGTGTAGGGAGGAAAATGCACAACAGTGAGTTAATGAAAACCCCACCTTTCTGTAAAGTTTGTCAAAATTACAAAATTGTTATGTGCCATTGAGTTACCCAAGATTCATAGCAATCCTATGTGCAACAGCTCTGAACTTTGCTCTATTCCGAGCCACTCTCACTGACCCTAGCACACCTAACTCCATTGACTGTGTATGATATCAGAGATTGTGAGGATAGCACAGGATAAGACAGTGTTCACACTGGTTGTTCACAAAGGCCCTATAAGTCACATTGAACTCAGTGTCACCTAACAAAAATCACCATCAAATAATAAATCTGTCTTGGGGAAAGTATAGGAAGGCTGCTCGTTGGAGGCAGTAATGGTGAGATGCTGGTCCATGTACTTTGAGCGTGTTATCATCAAGGGTTAGTCATTGGGAAAAGGAGTCATGGAAAGATAGTTAAAGAGAGGCAGATCACCAACAAGATGCGTTGATTCAATGACTATAACAGTGGACTTGGGCTTGTCAGAGAGCATGAGGATGGTGCAAAGATTTGAACTGTTGTTCACAGGGTTAATATAAGTGGTAGTCATCTTGATGACACATAACAATAACAAGAAGAAAGATTCATCTATATATTGTGACTAGCCAAACATCCTCTCACACCTCTATGCTACTAACTTGCATATTCTGCTGAGTTCTGTTAGAAGAAACACAGAAATAATTAGATTAATTAGGTTATCAAATTACAGTCTGGTTCGCTATGCTTAAAACAGCACTTGTAAAATCTGAAATAGAGCAGTTCTTACTTCGGTTTAAAAAATAGATACTAGAGTTTACTTAAATATTAAACCTTGTTTTTCTCTGTATTATAACAAAAAACGTATTAGCTAGAAAGTTGTTTCACACAATACCATTTAGAAATGCATCAGGAAGCTGTGTGAGATCTGGGTCTTATATAGTTTAATTGTTGTTGTTGTTGTTATGTGCGGTAGAGTCATTTGGGACTCATAGCGACCCTATGCACAACAGCCCTAAACCCTGCTCTGTCCTGCGCCAACCGCACTGCCTCCGACACACCCATCCCAATTACCCCAGTCACCTAATCAATCCATCTCATAGAGGGTATTCCCCTCCTGTACCGTCCCTCCACCCTCCCAAGCATGATGTCCCTCTCCAAGGATCCATC
>NW_006399803.1:14190642-14191709 GCF_000299155.1 Elephantulus edwardii
TAAGAAATGCTGAGAGAGTTCGGCCCTTTTGATTTTTCCGACTCTAGCTCCTCACACATTTCATTGTAATATTTTGCTTTGTCATTCTGAGCTGCCTTTTGGAATCTTCTGTTCAGCTCTTTAGTATCTTGAATTCTTTCTTGTGCTTTGGCTTCTCTACGCTCCAGTGCAATCTTCAGAGTTTAATTAGTGAACTATTATTTCACTGAGATGGCAAGAATAGTGTCAGTGAAAGACTAGTAAGTGCTCTGTATATTGCCAAATTAACCACTGCTGTTTTGTTGTTGTTGCGTTCTGTCGAGTGGGAACTGACTCATAGCTGACCCTTCAACAGGATTTGTAAAAGCTGGAAAGAAATTGCTCATCTTACTCTCCAGAAGCAGCAAGGGAATTTAAACCATGTGCGTTTGGGTTGGCAGTGCAACTCCTTGCATTAAGCCAGTTGCTAACCATTTGTCTCCATTTCATAGAGATATAATAGAATCAATGAAACACAGCCCTCTCCTGTGTCATCCTCGTCATCACTAGGTAGCAGCACAAGGACCAGTTCTTTACAGAGCTTGAATTTGAATTCATTATTTTAGCGATTAGCTCAATTCATCCCATTGCGGGCTTTCCTAGTTTTTCCTGACCTGCTTTACAAAACATGATGTTCTCAGCAAAAGCGTCTTTTCTGATGATGTGTTCCACATATGACATTACTGAGTTGATTCTAGGGAATCTACCAGCTGCTCCAGGAAAGAAACAAGTGCACTCTCCTCCCATGTAATTTGCTATCTCTGAAAATCCACTGGAAGGTCAGCTATGAATTGGTTTTGAGTCAATGGCACACACAAAAACAACAGTCAAGTATAAAGCTATTGTGCCAACAAGGGGCCTTTTTTATCACTTTAAAGACAGTAAGTACAATTTAAACAGGAATCAAAATGCTTAAGTGCAAGATTTGACTCTATTTGGTGTTAAAGAGCAATGATGACAGTTTAAAGACTCTGACACATCTAATCCAACTCACATACATAGGGTTTTCAGAGGCCTGCTATTTCAGAAGTGGATGGCCAATCCTTCTT
>NW_006399803.1:14192794-14198350 GCF_000299155.1 Elephantulus edwardii
TGAGATAATTGGGATGGGAGTGTCAGAGACAGTGCGATTGGCACAGGACAGAGCGGAGTTTAGGGCTGTTGTACATAGGGTCGCTATGAGTCGCAGGCTACTCGACGGCACAGAACAACAACAACAATCCAACTCACAGTCTTTTTTCTTTTGTTTTATGCATCTAAAATCTGGCCTAAGGATGATAGGAAAGAATCAATGCCTTTGAGTTGTGATATTGGAGAAAAGTACTGAATATCCCACGGACTACCAATAGAACAAACAAATTTCCTTAAGAAAAAGCATCCAGAGTGCTCGTTAGAAGGCAGGATGGTGAAGCTTCATCTCACATATTTTGAACATGTTGTTAGGAGGTTTTAGTCCTTGAAAAAGGACATCATTCTTGGAAAAGCGGAGGGTCAGAGAAAGAGAGGAAGATCCTCAATAAGATAGACACAGTGTATCAATGGGTTCAAGTATGTTAGAAAAGGTCAAGATGGCACAGGAGGAGGCAGTCCTTTTCCTAGCTGTCTTAATTTGAATGTTCAGCTGTAGAAAAATAACTGAGAGATGAACATTTTCCCAAAAGGAGAAGATGAAAAAATTCCCCATTACAAAAGTAACCAACAGATTCACTGTTGTTGTCCCGCTTTAGTATATGTCTCTTGGTCCCATTCCTATCTCTTTTCCAAGGTGTTCCTCTTCTACTCCCTGCCTATTCCAGCCAGCACCTCCCTCCTCCCAGCCAACCCTTCATATGTTGGCTCAGTCCTAAAGCCATTTCTGTGAGCCCTGGCACCTCACACAGCTGCCGGTCTTTCCCGAGTTTAGAAGGCTCTAAGTCTGAATCCAAAGTACTAGCTGTAGGGAAGGATTTCTCACTGAGTCAATGAAAAAAAAATCCTTGCCTCTAAGCTTCTGCTCCAGGACCATCTTCTCATTACTTAGTATCTCTGTTCTTCCTTTGGAGGCACATAGCTATCATAGCAGGATAATTTCTCAAGCCAGGGCGAGTGCTATGTCTCCTCCAGGTCTGGTATGCTGATGAAGACAGATTCTCACCACTGTGCCAATTGGCAATACTATGATAGATGGAAAAGAGATTGAGGTTGCTAACATATTCAGCTTGCTCCACAATCAACACTCTGGGCACCAGCAGACAGTAAAACAAAAGATGAATTGCATTAGCAAAATCTGCTGTCAGAGACCTCTCCAAAGTGCTCAAGAGCAATGATGTCAATCAAGAGACTACAGTGCACTTGATCCAGTTCATGGTCTTTGCAATTACTTGCTATGCATTAGACAGCTGGGCAGTGAATAAGGATGACAGAAGAACTGATGCCTTTGAGTTGTGGGACTGGAGAAGAGAATTGAACATACCATAGACAGCCAAGAGAACAAACAGATCTGTCCTGGAGAAAATGAAACTGTTCCTTGGAGGTAAGGATTTTGAAGCTCTGTCTCACATATTTTGGACATGTGTCCAGGAAGGACCAGTCTTTGGAGAAGATCATCATGCGTAGAATTGTAGAAGGACAGAATAAGAGAGGAAGACTCTGGGTGAGATGAACTGACATAGAGACTGGGCAATGTGGGATAGGCATTTTGGAGACAGTGAGACAGGCTCAGATTAGAGTGGACTGCAGACCATAGGGTTGCTATGAATCACAGATGAGTCAATAGCAACAACAAACATAAATTTCTGAGAGACCTCTGGAAACCACAGGAAACTGCATTACTAAAATAAAGACTGCCTTTCTAATGTACCAGTGGACTTATTTTGCATATGTAAATATTTCTTTCTCCAGCTACATTCTTCTTCATTCTCTTGTATTATTTGCTTAACATAATAGACATGGAGAAAGCATACAAGTTGATTCACACCTTTCCTGATTTTAAACCACACAGTGTCTCTTTGTTCTGTTCAGACAACATCTTCTTGATTTGTTATAGGTTTTGCATGAGTACAAGTAAGTGTTCTGAGATTCCCATTCTTCTCAATGTTATCTGTAATTTGTTATGATCCACACAGACACCTTTGCATGATCAATAACACACAAATAAACACATTAGAAAGGAAAAAATCACTTTGATTTTGAAGTTAAACACAAAATACTTAAAGCTTGTAATATTTTGTGATACATAGTCAATTAGCATTATTCACAGTGGTTAGGTAGTGTATCATTGCATTAACACTAACTGAGCTTATATTGAACCTTTGCTTCTAAATTAAATAAAGCACTGTGTTACTGCAAGCCTCTGGTCACATTTTCATAAGCTGAGGAAGCTTTGGTGGCCTAGTGATAGCTAAAATTCCAAAGGAAAGCAATTTGTTTGCATCAGTTGTTAAACAAAAGCCTTACCAGTCTCCTTCAGGATGATTTACTGTCCCTGAAAACCATCTTTATGGTCAGCTATGAGTCAGCTCTAACTTGATAGCACAAAACAAGAACAATGAAAGTTGTAAGAGGTTACACCAACAACAAAAGACAGGTGAGTCAAATCCACCAGCTGCTATGCTGGGGAAGAATGGGTAATCTCCTTTGGTAAATTTACTGCCTTGGAAAACCCAATGGAGGGCCAGCAATGAATTGTTTACAACTTGAAGATACACAACAGTAACAACAATCCATACATAAACTCTTTTCTGTTTAAATACACCTTCTTCGAAATATATTATTTATTAGTTAACATTGAACTTGCAGCCAACAGATCTATACCTCATGTCTGAACAGAGTTTATCCGTAACAAATATTTTCTCTGTAAGGTACAGCACAGTTTTTCTGCACTTGGTAACAAAAAAAACCCCCATCCTTCAGCACTCTTCTTGGGAACCAACTTTACACAATGAAATCACTAAGAAAAAGTTAATAAATCAAATTTATGTCACTATATAATATGTAAGAAGAGTATTTGTTTATATATAAGAATTGAAACAAGAATGCCTCTTAGATCTCAGTAGGTAATGTACATGTCATGCATCTCAGATTTTTTCACATGCTCTCCATGTGTCTGTGAATGGACGTGAATCTTTCATAAGTATTGACTTTACAAATAACATTAAATTTCAATTAGATGAATTTTCAAGTATAGATTCCAGAGCAAATAGAAGTAACTCTACTATATTAATGGAATATGGTCACATTTCTGAAAATATTCTCAAGATTATGAATGCTTAATTCAAGAAAATGTTTTGAGTACTTGTATGTAAAATAGTATTCAGTATGTGCTCACAAATGTTTATTTGATTTAAAATTACTGCAAATATTTTCTCACATATACGTAATTTTTGCATTTAGGTATGGTTGTTGTTATATGGTGTCAAGTCAGAATTGACTCATAACTGACCCTTCAGAAAGTTTTCAGAGGCTGAAAATTACCCAGGAGAGATTGCCCATTTTTCTCCCACAGTGTAGCTGGTAAATTCAAACCACATACCGTAAGGTTGTCAGGGTAACTCTTTACCCCTTGGCTTTCAGAACCCCCTAAAAAGACCCTCATGAAATCCTGCATTGAAGTGTATAATTTAAAATTTTTACTTACTTATTTTCTTTTCTACTAACATTTAGGAATTTGCAATAGTTTCTTAACTAAATTATTACATTTTCTCACAATGATTTAGTTTCCCAAAAAGTTGTTATTCATGTACAATTTAAATTTCTTAGGGCTGCAAACAACGAGAAAGCTCTGGTGGCTTAGTTGTAAGGAATTGTACTGTTAACCCAAAGACACATGGTTAGAATCCACTATCAGCTCCAAGGAAGAACTTCTCATATGATTTAATACCCATGAAAATCCACTGGAAAGTCAGCGAGGAAATTCTAACTTGATAGTACAGGAAAAAATTAGCATTATACTAAATAAAATTTATACTAAACCAACAAATGTCCTGTTTTCTTTCCATTATTCCAAAACTGCTCCTGTATTTGTACTCAGAGCTCCATTACTGATACACTGATAACTACAAAAATATTGAGGCATTATTATTCACTTAATAATCATCTCTTCAAACTCATAAATAAGTGGATAATTGGAAATTTATCCTTGAGGGCTGATCTTCAGGATATTTTTTTCCTGAATTAACTTCATTTCATCTTGTTTTTCTCAGTGATATTCAATGTGCCTACTCTCTTGAGATATTTTTTTATTCTTGTATCTTAAAAGAAAATCCTCTTACAATTCCTCCAATTACTTTCTACTTTCTGCTTTTACATTCTTTATTGTTTTCATTCCATTCTTTTCAACTTTAACTAAAATTTCTCACTGTGAATCTTCAGTGTAACACTCAATAAAATAGAAACAGCATTAATTGAGAACAATGTCAGAATTTAACAAAACTCTCCCCAAATGTTCCACTGAATGTTCTTTTCCTCTCTGATTAAACATTTCCCCAAGGACTCTCTTTTTCCACTGGGAATGTTCCAAGTAACCAAAAATGAGTTTGTCTGACTCTCACTATTGTTTTAGTTGAACACCTTGGATCGGGTCACTTGAGAACTGATTTTAAAATTCAACAATTTAACTTTGTAGTAAACAGCAGACAAGACACATTTCACACAAATATGAATGATACACTGTTGTTTTTGTTGTTATGAGTTATCAAGTCACCTGTGACTCATGTACAACCCGATGGACAGCAGCTCTGAAGTCTGGCCTGTCCTGAGACAGTCTCATGGACTCTGTCACACAATTCCCAATGCCCCAGTTACTGTATCAATCCATCTCATCTGGGATCTTCCTCTCATGTGCTGTCCTTTCATTATACTGAGCATGATGTCTTGCTCTAAGGACAGGTCCCTCCTGGCCACATGGCCAAAGTATGTGAGACTAAGCTTCAAAATCCTAGCCTCTAAGGAGAAACTTGGTTTCACCCTGTCCAAGACAGGTCTATTTTTTGCTTGTCAGTCCATGGTATGTTAAAGGCTCTTCTCCAGCACCACAACTAAAAGGCATCAGTTCTTCTGTCTTCCTTAGTCATTATCCAGCTCTCTGATGTATAACAAGTAACTGTGAAGACCATGGCCTGGATAAGGCTCACCTTGATCTCTCAACTGACATTGTTGCTTCTCAGCACGCTAGAAAGGTCTTTAACAGTTTTTCCCAAGGGAAACAAGCTGTAATTATTAACAACCTCAATCTATTTTCCATCCATCATGGTGCTGCCATTTGGCCCAGTGGTGCCTTTCATCCTCTCTCCAGGTTCATAGAGTTTCTGGAGGCAAGCTATTATGGAAGTGAATGCCACTCCGCCTTCCAAGCTTGTTTTAATTGGAGAGCTCCACCCCACTCTCTGTCTGTATTGGGTAACCAACCATTAATGCATTTGACACATCTGTGTCACAGTGTTCAGCCTCACAGCAACCAAAAGTGACCACGGGACGGCAAACCTGGGAGAACATGGCCGCCTTCTCTCCCCTCTTTCCCCTACTGGGCTTGAAGCATTCTGCTGCCTTAAACTATAGGCAAAGCCTGGCTTGCCTGGCTCCTGGAGGCAGAGTAGTCCTTCACGTCCGAAAACTGCCACAAAACCTGTGCAAACATAATATGTGTATATGTAATAAATAAATAAATAGATAG
>NW_006399803.1:14201975-14202697 GCF_000299155.1 Elephantulus edwardii
GAGCTGTTGTTGTTGTTGTTGTTTATTGTCATCGAATCAAGCATGGCTCAGTAACCCTATGAACAAAAGGCCTGAGGCCTTTCTATAACTATCATTGTTTCTCCTAGTTTATAGAGTTTCCAGAGGCGTCCATGTGGTTTAGAAAGTGGATGCCACTCCTGCTCCAAACCTGAATCAATCTGGGAGCTCCACCAAACCCTGCCCACGATGGGTAGCCATTATGGTGTTTAACACACCTATTGCATGGTTGTTCAACATCATAGTAACTCCAAGTTATTTCAATACAACAAATAGACAAACCCCTGCTGTACCACTTAAAAGAATGTTCATATCAAAATCAATTAACATTTGATTACCACATTTTAACCATTTTTTCATTTTATTAACTAGCATTTGGTTTTGGTGAACTATAAATCAGAGACACCCAGTCCATCTGACAAGTCCAATCCACTGACATCAATTTGTGGACAAAAATAAAGCCAAAAACCTCCAAACATTCCATATGTGACTCTCATCAAGACTCGTGAAGCCACCCTACAGTGTCAAACCAATTGACAGGAGCCATCAGTCTGAAGAATTAGCCAAGCACTGCCACATTTTTAAATTCGGGGATGCCCAAATGCTGGTAGCCTATAAACCAGAGATCCCCAGCCCTTCTAGCAAATCCATTCCACTTGTGGAATAGATATAGATAGGGAGAGGGAGAGGGAGAGGAAGAGGGA
>NW_006399803.1:14203666-14205830 GCF_000299155.1 Elephantulus edwardii
AAACTCTATGTATGAACAGTGCTCAGGCTGTTCGTTCATACGGTCGCTATGAGTCGTCTACGACTTGACAGCATTAAACAACAACAACAAACAACAATACTATATTTATTGTGAATCCTTCTTAATCTGTATGCTAACTTGATATTTTAATTGAAATTATTTCTTTTTTTTGAGGGAGGAGGCATTCTGATTTAAAGAAGAATGTAATGATGAATTTTTTCTTGTTAAAAGAATGAAAGATGTAACCTAATAACAAAAATAATTAATTCACTTTACCAAGAGTATTAAAATATCCAGTAGAAATACACTGAATGATGGGACAGTGAATTATTATGACTTACTTCTTGGGATGATATTTTTCATTACTTATATCATAGATTCAATGGACCATTCAGTGATTGGGATAGTGGGAGTAGGTGTGTCAGAGACAATTAGATTGGCACAGGATAGAGCCAGGATTAGGACTCTTTTACATAGGGTTGCTGTGAGTCGTAAGCGATCTGACGATTCATAAAAACAACAACAACAACAACAACAACATGATAGATGGAGAAGTGATTGAGATTGTTAACCATGTCCACTCACTCATTTCCATAATCAACACTCATGGCACCAGAAGTTAGGAAGTAAAATGACAAATCTTTGTGGTAGAGTCAGCTGTCAGGACCTCACCAAGGTGCTGAAGATTAATTAATAATGTTAGACTAGAGACTAATCCAGGCATGTTGTTGTTATGTGCTGTCGAGTTGCCTGTGACTCATAACAACCCTATGTACAACAGCCCTACCCTTGCTCTATCATTTGCCAATGTTTTGTTTCTGACACATCTACCCCATTACCCCAGTCACTGAATCAATCCATCTCATTGAGGATCTTCCTCTCCTGCACTGTCCCTCCACCCTCCCCAGCATGATGTCCTTCTCTGAAGACTGGTTCTTCATTGCAACATATTCAGAGTATATCAGGTGAAGCTTCAAAATCTTTGCCTCCGAGGAACAGCCTGGTCTCACCCTCTCCAGGATGAAATTGTCTGCTCTCTTAGCATTCCATGGTATATCTAACACTCTTCCCCAACATCAATTTGCTTTTTATAATCACTAGTCATTGTCCAGCTATATATATCCTCCTTTTAATATTTGGTTTTATAAAAACATGGAAAAAATGTTCTATTTTCTGTGTTAGCAGCTCAGCAATAAGAGCTCATAGCTTGTTTTCTGAAATAATTAAAAAACATGTTTGACATCTCAGTTAGAAAATAAGAAAATAAAACGTCAATATTCTTGTTTTCCTACCTAAGGCTCTATTACATATATTCTAAATGATGGTGACTGGTACCTTCTGTCAAGCATTGCCTTCATATGCTACCAAAATATCTTCTCTAAATATCCTTAAGAAAGTTAGACATGTGTGTCTGCCACCTGTGTGATTGGGTTTTGCCATTTCTTAAGATCTGTGTCCAGTTCAATTAAACTATCTTCATCCATTTCCTTACAGTGGCCGCTGGGTTGGTAAGGTCACGCCACTTGAACACATTCTGCACACTAGTAACATTTGAGTCAAGGTTGCTGCTGGGCAAAAGTTGGAACAAGTGTCCTGCACGCAAGCAGCGCCCCCTGTGGAGACTCACATGGCATGTCTGGTTTTCCTCCAGTTTTCTTGTGCGCCTTGGAGCAGGACCAGACTCATAGCTGACCTTCCAGTGGATTTCCAGAGGCAGCAAATCGCACATGAGAAGAAGATTATCCATCTTTCTCCCTAGGAGCTGCTAATGGATTCTAACCGCTTTCCTTGAAAAATCACTAGTGAAGGTTAGATTCAACAAACATGAAGTGTCAAGTCTTCTGTTTAGTATTTCATGCGTGATACTATCATTCCTCTCACACGAGGAAGAGGAGACTAAACATCAAAACACAGTATCCCTAGCTATAGGGGCAATTTAGAGGAAGTATATGGCTGTAAGATATGGGTATACCTTTAACTTCTGCTCTTCTTGTTAAATTCCATTCAGGTGACTCCAACTCACAGTGACCCTGTACACAACAGACCACAGCCTTGCCTCCTCCTGCACCATCTTCATAAACCCTTCTGTATTTAATCCCATATTGTACACAGGGTTTTTGAAAGCCTGTTATTTTCGGAAGTGGATGGCCAATCCTTCTTCCTA
>NW_006399803.1:14206545-14208839 GCF_000299155.1 Elephantulus edwardii
GCACTCTTGGTAAAAGCAGCCAGGAAATCAAGAGATTAATTGCATTCGGAAAGTCGGCTGTGAGAGACCTCTCAAGAGTACTGAAGAGTACATCAGGCTGAAGACTAAGGTGCACCTGATCTGGGCTATAGTCTTCACAATTACGTGCTATGCATCAGAGAGTTGGATGGTGAATAGGGTTGATAGAAAGAGAATTGATGCCTTTAAGCTTTGGTACTGGAGAAGAGTGTTGAATATATAACGGACTGCTAGGAGAACAAACAGCTTTGTCCTGGAGAAGGTGAAGCCGGAATGCTCCTTGGAGTCAAGGATTCGGAAGCTTCGTATGACATATTTTGGGCATGTTGCAAGGAGGGACTGGTCCTTGGAGAGGGACATCATGTTTGGCAGAGTGGAGGGGCGGTGAAGGAAAGGAAGACCTTCAATGAGATGGATCAATTCTGTGACTGGAGCATTGGGAATAAGTGCATTTGAGATGGCTAGGTTGGCACAGGATAGAATAACATTTAGAACTCTTGTACATAGGGTTGCTATGAGCCATAAACGACTCGATGGCACATAACAACAACAACACTTAATCCCGTTGTGCAGCTGTTATGTCAGTCCTTCCCCTTTAGCATCTTTTTCTGCTTCACTGACCCACTACTCCTCCAAATATGTTGTCTATTTCCTAGGACTGACACTTCCTGATAAGACGACCAAAGTATGTGAGTTAAAGTTTCATCAGCCTTGCTTCAAAGAGCTGCCTGGTTGCACTTTCTTCAAGACAGTTTTCTTTGTTGTTGTTATTGTTATGTGCCATCCAGTCACCTGCGACTTATAGCAACCCTATGTGCAACAGCCTTAAACCCTGCCCTATCCTGTGCCAATCTCACTGTCTCCAACACACCTACTCCCACTACCCCAGTCACTGAATCAATCCATCTTTTAGAGCATCTTCTTCTCCTGCTCTGCCCTCCACACTCCTAAGCATGACTCTTTCTCCAAGGACTTGTCCCTCCTTGCAACATGTCCCAAGACTAAGCTTCAGAATCTTTCCTTCCAAGAAGCAGCCTGGTTTAACCCTATCCAGGATGAATCTGTTTTCTTAGCAGTCCATGGTATATTCAATACTCTTCCCCAACACTACAGCTCAAAGGTATCAATTCTCCTTCTATCCTCCCTAGTCATTGTTCAACTCTCAGATGCATAGAAAATGATTGCAAAGACCATGTCCTGTATCAGGTGCACCTTAGTCTCCAGAGTGACATCATTGCTCTTCAATACTTTGGAGAGGTCCTTAACAGCAGACTTTCCCATCACAACGCATAGTTTTGTTTACTTTTTAAAAATTTATTTTATATTGGGATATGTACAAAACTCGTATACATTGTCTTTCAAACTACCCTTTATTCACATTCTGTTTCATACAATCATTCCCATTTATTGTGTTTTGTAAAGCCAATCATTATTAATTTACCATCTTTCAGATGCATGTAAAGCAATTTAAAATACTGTGTGGGTTGGATCAGGCACAGCTAAGTCTTTAAACCAAATCTTTGCTCTTTAATACTTTGGAAAGGTCCTTGACGTCAGATTCTTGCAATATAACATGCCTTTTTCTTTCCTGATTCTTGTTACGCTTGCCAAAAGTATTCTGTAGCCATCCTTCGAGGACAAAAGATCAAAAGATATTGTTAAATGATGTCCCCAAGATAAGGGTCGAAAAATCTAAATAAACCCTCACACCTCATTTGGGAAGAGGATTTGCTTTGTTTCGTTAATGAAAGTGTATCAGTGTAGGAGTGCTTTAAATTAATCACCTTTGAGTTAAAAAAAGAACACTTTCTATCCAAAAAAGGAAATAGAAGTAGCGGGAGAAATAAACGTTAACATGAAGATCTCCAAGGGAATGAGAAGCAGTCCGAATAGAAGCAAGAATTTTCCTTCAGGGTCAGTAGAGAGAAAAAGCCTCTGACCAGAACTGAGGAGTTGTCTGAGTTTTAGTTTCCTAAACAGTGAAAAGCTTATTGTTAAAGCTATGCACTTGTTCTTCTATTAGAACATCAATAAAAAACTAAGATAGGTTTACATAATATAGCTCCATGATTCTTTTTTTAAATTTTTTTTATTGTATTATTCAGAGAGTTGGACAATGACTAGGGAGGACAGAAGGAGAGTGGATGCTTTTGAGCTGTGGTGCTGGAGAAGGGTATTGAATGTACCCTGGACTGCCAGGAAAACAAACAGATTTATCTAGGAGAGGATTAAACCAAGCTACTCCTTGGAGGCAAGGATTCTGGGGCTTCATCTGA
>NW_006399803.1:14210477-14230639 GCF_000299155.1 Elephantulus edwardii
TTCAGTATGGATTGAGACAAAGATTCTCACCACTGGACCAATTGTCAGCATCAGGATGGATGGTGAAGAGATTAAGACTGTTAACAACTTTAGTCTGCTTAGCTCCATGATCAACACTCTTGACACCAGGAGCCAGGAAATCAAAAAATGTATTGCAATTGGAAAGTCTGCTGCTAGGGACATCTCCAGGGTACTGAAGAGCAATAGTGTCACTCTGGAGACTAAGGGGTGTCTGATACAGGCTATGGTCTTTGCAATCACTTGTTATGTGTCAGAGAGTTGGACAATGACTAGGGAGGATAGAAGGAGAATTGATACCTTTGAGCTGTGGTGTTGGAGAAGAGTATTGAATATACCATGGACTGCCAAGAAAACAAACAGATTCAACCTAGAGAGGGTTAAACCGGGCTGCTCCTTGGAGGCAAGGATTCTGGGGCTTCGTCTGACATACTTTGGACATGTTGTAAGGAGGGACAGGTCGTTGGCAAGGGACATCATCCTTGGGACGGTAGAGGGACGGCACAGGAGGGAAATACCCTCTAAGAGGTGGATTGATTCAGTGACTGGGGTAATCAGGATGGGTGTTTCAGAGACAGTGCATTTGGCACAGGATAGATTAGGGTTTAGGGCTGTTGTACATAGGGTCGCTATGAGTTGCAAGTGACTTGATGGCACATAAGAACAACAACAAGCTATAAATATCACAAGAGAATGGAATACACTGTTTTTCAAAAAGGCAGGTAAGCTATCTCAACCCATATTTGCAAAGCAAAGTGGGCCTGTCCACTAGACTACAAATTTGCTTCATGGAACTTGTCTCTGCTTAGGTGGAGAAGCAAATGACAGTATGAATGTGTGTGTGTGTGTGTGTGTGTGTGTGTGTGTGTGTACACACAAGTCAGAATCAACTGGTTAGTGGGTTTTCAGAGGCACTTACTCAGATAGGAGTTGATTGTTCATACTTTCCTGTGGTAGTTGTTGATTATTGATTACCATCTAGTTGAGCATGATTCATCGCGACCCTATGAACAAAAGACCTGAAGCTTTTTGATAACTATCATTTCTCAAAGTTCATAGAGTTTCCAGAGGCAGGATGTTTAGGAAGTGGATGCCACTCCTGCAACTAATAGATTTAAGCCATGTAGTTTTGGTTTGTCAGCACAATTCCTCATCACTAGGCCTTTTAGTTCTGTTAATATTGGATTTTCTATTCAATCCTAAGTAGAAAAAAAAAGTTCAAAGGAAAGTATATCAGTCATAAGTCTTCTCAGACGTCTTAAGGGAAATGTTTTGCTCAGCAAATCTCAATTTTTACTTTAATACTGCATTCATTCTTTCAGCAAATATTTTGAGAAACAACTATGTTTCAGATTCGGTAATTAAAGGAGATATTAAGCAGATTTTTTTAAAAAAATTTGTTCTCAGAGTTTATACTCAAATTAAATTACGGAGTTTTTGAAATTGTTGAGTAACTTTGAGTCAGAATTGACCCATTGCTGACTCTCCAGCAGATTGTCAAAGTCAGTAAATCACATGAGAAAGAGTGTACATCTTTCTCTCTTGCTAATCCTTCAGGTTAACAGCACAACTCCTTACCACTGGGCCACCAAAGATCCCTGTTATTAGAGACAATTACCAAAAAATAAAATAAAATAAAGAAAATATAAAGTGTGCTCTATTCTTTTCTCAAATAATGCACTTTTTCAACTGTGTATTTTTCCCAAGAATATTTTTGGTTGTTTTTTTTTCTTTACATATTGCTGGCTTCAATTGACACTAAAGAGACATAAAATATTAAAAAATCAGACTTACTATAACTTGATGGTTGCACTTAAAGCAATCTGATAAGGTTTGTGAATACAAATTTTGAGTGAAGGCACTATAACTATCAACTTCCATCAATAGAAATCAACACACAGCATCAGATGTTTATTTTCTAGTTGCCTGGAGGATTACTAAACTCATTCTATGATTTATTGACTGTGTTTTATACTGCCATTATAAAATTATGTTCAAAAGCACCTTTTTCCAGACTATTTTCATCAACATAAACTCAAGATGAAAGAGAAAGAACACGATTATATAATTTATCTGTAATATGGGAAGGTGGGTGAATCGTGCCAAAATTCACTTTAGAAATACCGTAAAACATGTATTAATTGCATACGCACACTATGTACATCAGAACTGCATTACATCATCTCATCATCTCTGTGCATTGTGTGCGTGGGCTGGTTAATTACATAGGCATCTCCATACCCTTGTACTTCATTCATACCTTGGTGTGCACTAGGCCATCAAGAATCCTTTTCATAAAGCTTTCCACCTTGGAAATCCTTTAAGAATCAAATGGAATTTTTGTATGATTTTGGTTTTTAAAAACTCTAGCATTGATGTTGAGAAAACCATGAAGTCACTGGACAATTTTGAGGAAATCTAATGACATAATGTGAGGTCAATTTTAACAGAATCCCTCTGGTTACTATAGAGTATAGGTTGAAAGAGGGCCAAAGCTGAAAGAAAAGAGGTCAACTGAAATAGTATTGAACTAATAATGTAGACAAAGTAGATTCTGATCTGGACAAAGGTGAGAACAGTGGAGAGGAAACAAAGCAATTGAATCGTGGACCTTAGTTAACAGGATTTGCTAATAAGTCTAGTGTAGTGAGAGTGAAAGAGAAGACAAGGATAATGCTAAGATTATTTTGTCCCTGCACAACTAAAACAATGGAATTCCTAAGGAAACTTATTGTCATAGTGGTCAAAGCATTTGACTGATAACCAAAAGCTCAGTTGTTCAAACCCAGCAGTTGATCCATGAGAGAAAAATGAGGTAGTCTGCTTCTGTAAAGATTTAAAGGCTTAAAAACTCTGTGGTCTTCGGTGAAGTGCCTGTTCATATCCTGTGCCCATTTTTCTATTGGATTATTTACCTTTATCTTGTTGTGGTGCTCAAGTATTTCATAAATTCTGGATATAAGTCCCTTATCTGATATGTTATTACCGAATACTTTTTCCCAGTCAGTGGCTTCCCTTTTTACCCTACTGGAGAAGTTTTTGGATGTGCATAGGGATTTGAGTCTTAGAAGGTCCCATTCATCTATGTTATCTTCTCCTGGTTGTAGCTTTTCCAGGATACTGGGAAGACTGTTTATGTTGTGGATTAGGACTTCTAGTGTTGTTCCTAGCTTTTCTGTAATGAATTTTATAGTCCTTGGTTTTAGTCCTAGGTCCATGATCCACCTTGAGTTGGTTTTTGTGTATGGAGTGAGGTGTGGGTCTTGCTTGAGTCTTTTGCAGATATTTTTCCAATTTTGCCAACACCATTTGTTAAAAAGGCTGTCGTTCCCCCACTTCACTGATTTCATCTCCTTGTCAAAGATCAGTTGACCATAGATAGAGGGGTTGATCTCTGGATTCTCAATTCGATTCCATTGATCTATGTGTCTGTCATTGTACCAGTACCATGCTGTCTTTACCACTACGGCAGTGTAGTAGGATTTGAAATCAGGGAGTGAGATACCTCCTACCGTTCTTCTATTCTTAAGGAGTGCTTTGCTTATTCGGGGCTTTTCCTCATTCCATACGAAATTGGAGATTGCCTTTTCCATCTCGTTGAAGAATGGGGTTGGTATTTGTATTGGGATTGCATTAAATGTGTAAATTAATGTATACTGCACTGAAACAGAGGGGGGAGAGAACCGTCTAAAAGAGAGATGTAACTGGGTATTTCTGTCATCACAGGAGACTAGAGCGAGGGCTGCATGGTGGAGGGGACCTGGGGGAGGGTTTGTAAAACAATGAAAGAATCTTTTCTTTTACTTTTCCATAATTTTTGGACTCATGTACTTATAACTTGTTAGTCAAATTTGTGTCTTCTAGGTTGCAACACCCCCATGATACATCTTGAAGGATATGTACATGTACAGCCAAGCACAATCAATAAGAGTGCATCTGAACTCCAAAATCAATCTCCATAATAGTCTATGTGTTTCCTACTGCCAAAGGGGCCCTTTAGAGTAGTGAGAGAAGATCTTCACCCTGAAACCCACAGCATCCCTTTTCAGCAGGAAGTAGCTAAGAGAATACGCCGTCCCCTTTTCCTTATGACTCAGGGTGAAGTCTCTCTCAGGGAGGAGTGATAGGGAATGGCAAAGGATACACTGACAAAGAAGATTAATCAGAACTGGCTTTGACAAGCACTGTGGCATTTGGACAAGAACAAACTGGGAGGAGGGTAGAGAGAATAGTGCAACAATGAATGAGTGGAAGCCCAAAATCTCTGTAAATGTTTATGAAAATTAATAAAATATAATTATAGAAAAAAAAAACTAACTCTGTGGTCAGTTCTAGTTGGCCCCACTCAGTTGCTATGAGTCAAAATCCACTGGCCCGCAATGTATTTTTAGCTGTTTTAGTTTTATATAGAGAAAACTTTAGAAAGAACTGGTGTAGGGAAAGTTAAGAGTTCTATTTGGAGCTTATTCAGTTTCAAAATTCTATTATCCATCCTTGAGGAAATGTCACGTACATAATTTTATATACAGGTTTGGAGTTTGCGAGAGAGGTCCATAGACATTAATTTGGAGCTCATCCACTTGGAGATGATTCAAACTTCTTGAGACTAAAAGGACTGTCTAGGCACTAGCTGTCCTAGTGGTGACAGCAGAATGTGTTGGCTACCAATCAGAAGGTCTGTGGTTCAAACCTCCTAGCCACTCAGTGAAGAGAAAATTGAAAGGGTGGACTCTTATGCAAATGTACAGCCTCATTAATCAGATCAAGGATTACCATGAGTTGAAATTGACTCAGTGCCAGTAGGATTAGGATTTTTTTGTTTGTTTGTTTTAGAAGTACTGTCAAGAGAGTGAGTATACACAGAAAAGAGATAGCCTATCTGTGTCTTATTCTCTGGCACAATAGAATGCAATTTTAAAACCACTGCCATAGCAAACTGATACAAATTTGCACTTACTTACCCAGTAGCATCTGGTATTTGGAGAATTCTTCAAATAAGAAAGAAAGGAGTAAAACACTCCAGAGCAGCTGTGAAGAGTTCTCATAATATATTCAGCATCACTTATGAGAGAGCCTCGGGGATCATCACTCAGCATATAATTACTTTATTTTACATTCGATAATCACACTTGGTGAGCTCATTTCCAGCATGTAACTGGTCAGAAGTTAGGAAGAAACCAATCAGAGGGAAGAACAATAACTAGAAGTGACTGTGGGGAAAAGCAGTTAGTAATAAGTCATATAGATTCATAAAGATTCAAATCTGGGCTTCCTGGTATCTACCACAATTCTCCACTTAGTTAATAATTATCATTTGTCTTTGAGGTGGTCAGTATATGAATCCCATTTGACTAGACTGAGCCATGAAACCCTCAGCGCTCTTTCACATTATTATTTTGTTTAATATCCATTTATGAGAAAGAGTATTAAGTTAGGGGTCCTCGGAGCAGTGGCAAGTCTCTCCTGTGGGCCCAAGCTCTGCTCTGGCTCCACACTTGCACGTTGGCTCAGGACTCCCACAGCTCTGCAGTCAGCACAGTTCAGTGACTGGTTAATGTTATTTAAGCAGGGTGCTATGGACTAATTGTGCATCCTCAAAATAAACTGGAATCCCAAATTCTATACTCGCACACACAATGGTAAATAGGGAGGTGGAGTTTCATTGTTCTGTGTTAGATCTCAAACCTTACCAGGATGGACCTAAATTCTAACCACTTCTGAGTCATTAGAAAAGCAGACAAGATTTCAGAGAGATGCCCATGGGAATGGAGATGTGAGGAAAAGACAGGTTAGAATCTCCAAGAACCAAGGAATGACTGAGACGGTCAACAAGGCAGGCATAGACACCACTATGGCATGTCTGAGACTTGACGGAGACCCTGATTTGGACTCGAGGTTTTAGAACTATAAGAAAATTAATTTATTTTCTTTAAAGCCACAAACTTGTATTTCTTTTACTGAGAAATCAGTAAGAGAAAGGAAAAACAAACAGAAAGGTGATCATATAACTCAGCTTACAGCTTGGGCCACAAATGAAAATGAAAGAAGGTGTCATTAATAAATCATGCCAGAACAAGAAGCATAAACTGTTCCAGCTTCACCAACAAAGATGCATGGCCAGTATCCACACTTAATCTAGCCCACTATTCCAGGATACTTATTACAGAATTTCACTCAACCATACAAGATACTCCCTGAAATGACCTCTGATAATCGCAAATATTTTTACTTTATAATACTTCCAGAAATAGGTTTTTGAAGCAGGACAGGCATCTACTTCCTAAACAACATACCTCTGGAAACTCTATGAACTTTGATAAAGGACAATAGTTACAGTAAGGCTTCAGGCCTTTTGTTCATAGGGTCACTATGAATCATGTTTGACTCAACAGCAATCAACAATAACAACAGAGATAGTCTAGCTTTACTTATGAACATAGTGTTTTTGTGTGCCTTCGACTCGTTACTGACTCGTATCTGACCCTCCTGTGAGTTTTCAGAGGCAGTAAGTCACAGTGGGGGTGATTGCCCATCTTCCTATAGAATAGTTGGTGGATTTGAACTATATTAGTTTGGGGTTGCACAGCACCTTTTGACCACTATGCCACGAGAATGACCTCAATGTGAAATCCTATGTAATTTATTGACTGGATTTATCATTGACCTAGCTCTGGAAATCATTCACTGAATCATCTGTCAGAGTCAGTGACCTTGATCTAACAAAGGTATTTAGTATTGGAAGAACATAACTCTTCAACAGGTTGCCAGGTTATAGAATTTAGCTAAATGCACATAGCTAGTATGTGACAGGAAAGCTTTTACTCAATAACTATGGCCTTTGAACCATTCCTCCTTCTCTATGCTGCATCCTGGACAAAGATGGCTAAAGATTCAAGTGAAGGGTGCTCATGTTCCGCAGGATTTCTGAAATCAGAAATCTTCCTAAGCGCTATTTCCTTAATAAGTCATCATAAGTACAAGCCAAATAAAGAAAGTTTCTTCAAAAATTCAAGGGCTATGACACTTGACTGAAAAAAAAAAAAAAAGAAGAAGCCTTCCCAACAGCTCTTGAAATGGTTTCACATAGTCACTACGGAATATTTTATATAGCATCACAGTCAACTCATTCTGCAGAAACACAGCCTACAGTCACCAATATTTCTTGTAACAGTTGGGGGTTTGCTCCCCATTGTGGATTTTATACTTAGTCAAAGGTTTCATTAACAGCTGGCATTTGTCAGTGCTGCCCAAACTTGGCTGGGCATCAAAATCGCCTGGGAACACTTGTTAAAATACTGATGCTTGAGTTTCACCCCTAGGAAAGGCAACTTCCAGAGATCTGGGACTGAGCCAATGAACTATTAACTCAACTATTTTTAACACATTCCCAAAATTATTCTCATGCAGTCCATCTGAATGCTTGGCTTTTGGGAATCACTCACTACACACCGTGGGAGAGAAAAGAGGAGAATTTAAAAAACATGAGTGAAACTCTTGCCATTTCTCCCTAACTCATTTTCTTCAAGGTAGTTCCAGCTACTGAGCCTAATCTAGGTTTTCTAGAATGTTCTTGAGGCCCATTTTCACCAAATTGCACATATTTTTAAGGAATCAGAGTATGTCTTAGCATAAATTTAATTGTGAATTAAACATACTACCATATATTTTAAAGTTTGTATACATTCTCCAATTTGAGTTGTAAGATCGCCTTCTCACAATTTATTTTGGAATAGAGACTAGATTTTGGACTATAGATTATCTATAGACAAAACGCACTCTCATTGCCTTCAAATTGGTTCAGACATATAACATCCTCTATTGGGTTTCTAGGGCTGTAAATATTGACAAGAAGAGACTTCTCATTTTCTCCTGAGGACAATTGGAGGATGATGGAAACTGCCAGAGACATAGCCCTTTGCTTAGCAGTTTCAATCACAATTCTTTCTGCAGCAGTGTTACATCTAACAGACTACATTTCTCTATAAATATCATTATCTTTGGTAGAGTTAGGTAACAAACTCAACCAAATTATTTATAAAGTTTAAAATTTACCTTCAGAAATATTTCTAGCCCAATTTTCTTACTGTTTCTGTTTTACCTCTTAGTTCTTTGTATAATACCTGAACCTTAAAATCTTGCAGGCAGTCATCCAAGACACAACAATGGTCTCTATTTTCATAAAACAGAAGATAAAAAGAGAAATGGGAATAGAAAGAGAAATTGTAATTTGTGTCTAATTACTTCCATGAAAAATTACCTACTTTCCCAAGAGACTGGAAGAACAAGATTGTCCTGGGCTAGCATTTTGACCATAGAGCTTTGGTCATAGAAAAACTCTGATCAGGAGGAGAAACACAGAGCAGAACTCAAAATTCTACTGGATTCTAGACTTTATGCAGCCATTAAGACTGTATGAGACTCTGAAATTATTGTTCTCGAATAACATTTCCACTGTATTTTTTTCAATAGAATATTAATTATTCCATTGAATGAAAAAAAGACTTTTAAAAATATAAATGTTCTCAAATATCTTTTCCAAGGAACTTGGAGCACAGTTACCTAGTCAACAAACTGGAAAGAAACCATATTGCCTTTTAGAATGATCAAGTAGGAATTGACCCATAGGTGACCTTCTAACAGGTTTTCAGAAAACAATAAATCACCAGGAGGAGATTGCTCATATTTTTTCCACAGAGCAGCTGGTGGATTTGAACCACATAACTTTGCATTGATAGCCCAAAAACTCCTTACCACTATGTCATGAGAGTTTAAAGAATCTATACTTGCGTCTATTTCAAAGGAAGGTAATCCAATACAATGCACAAATTATAGAACAGTATCTTTACAATCTCAAGCAAGTAAATTTACTCTGATGATAATTTTAAAATGTCTGAAGCATACTTAAAAGTGAAATCACCAAAATTCAAGCTTGGTTCATAAGAGGATGTGGAACAAGGAATATTATCATTGATATTAGATACATCTTAACTGAAAGCAGAGAATACCAGAGAGTTGTGCTTTCTTGACTATGCAAAAACATTCAACTGTGTGGATCATAATAATTATGGATAAAATTATGAAGAATGGGAATTTGTGAGTCTTTCATGTGCATTTTAATTTCTTTTATCTTATTGTTGTTAAGAATAGTCAAAATAGAAAGTGCATCAATGAAAAATTTCTGTGACATTGATTAAATGCTAAACATTGTGCAACCATCTTACTCTCCTTTCCTGAATTGTTCCTCTCTATTAATATAAATGTATAGGTAATATAACACCTCTGTTTTTGTTGTTGTGTATCATAAAGTTAGGACCCCTAGCTGACCTGCCAGCAGATTTTCAGAGGCAGCTGATTGCACAGAAGGAGAGTGTTCATCCTTCTCCCAGGGAGCAGCTGGTGGCCTCAAACTATGTGCTTTCAGGATTGCAGCACAGCTTCTTGCCAAGATAAAAGTCTTTACCACTGGGCCAAAAAGCAACTTCATCATGTTGCTTTTGTTACATGTCATCAACTCTCTGACAACTCATAGTGCTCCTATGTACAACAAATCTGAACCCTGCTGCTCTATCTGAGCCAACCTTATTGTTTCTGACACACCTACCGGCATTTCCCCAATCACTGAGTCAATCCTTCACATAAAGGGTCTTCCACTTCTGCACTGTCCCTCCACCATCCCAAGCATAATGTCCCTCTCCAAGGACTGGTCTCTCCTTGCAACATGCTGTGAGTATGTCAGATGGAGCCTCAGAATCCTTGCCTCCAAGGAGCAGCCTGGTTTTACCTTCTTCAGGACAAACTAATTTGTTCTCCTAGCAGTCCATGGTATAGTCAATACTATTCTCCGGCACCGCAGCTCAAAGACGTCAACTCTCCTTCTGTCATCACTAGTCATTGTCCAGCTTTCTGATGCATAGCACGTAATTGTGAAGGTCATGGCCTGCATCAGGAGCACCGTAGTCTCTCGACTGACATTGCTGCTCTTCAATATTCTGGAGATGTCCCTGATAGTACACTACATCCTAGGTGGAAAAAATACTGAAATTGTCAATGATTTCATCTTGCTTGTATTCACAGTCTACACCCGTGGTAGCAGAAGTCAGGACACTAGAAGACTAATCTTGCATTGGGCAAGTTCACTATCAGGAATCTCTCCAAATTACTGAGGACTAATTATGTCAGTTTGAAGACTAAGATTCACCTTGTTCAAGCTATAGTCTTTTCCATCACTTGCTATGTATCTGAGGGCTGAACAGTGAATAAGGATGACAGAAGAAGAATTGATGCTTTTGGTGCTGCAGATAAGTACAGAATAAACCATGGACTGCCAAAGGAACAAACAGATTTGTCTTGGGGAAAAGTGAACCAGAATGCTGTTTTGAGGCAAGGATGACAAAGCTTCATCTCATATACTTTGGGCATGTTGCTAGGAGAAGCTTTTCTTTGGTAAGGAACATCACGCTTGAAAAGGTGGATAGTCAGCAAGAAATGAAGTCCTGCAATGAGACAGATTGACGTACTGCCTGTAGCAACGGGCTCAAGTGTGTCAGAGATAATGAGGATGGCACAGGACAGGACAGGGTTCAGATATGTTGTTGACTGGGTTGCTATGAGTCGTAGTCTATCTACTCAATGGCCAACAACAACAACAACAACAAAGGCTTTGCACAAGCACAACCAGTGTTCTGAGATTTCGGTTCTTCTCAATCTTAACCATAATTTGTTATGATCTTCACAGCCAAATGTCTTCACATAGTTAACGAAACAAAAATAAACATCAGCTTGTTTTTCTGCTTTCATCCACAACCTATCTGGCATCAGTAATTATACCCTGTTTGAACTTAGCTTGAAGTTTCTTATGGATGTACTCTTCCTGAGAAACAGTTGTCTGCACAGAACAAAGGAACAACTACATTGTTTGAAATCAAGACTGGTTTCTTTCCCTATTCCTGTTCAATCTGGACAAACAATTTGAGAAGCTGCACTCTATGAAGAAGAATCTGGCATCAGCATTGGAGTAAGATTTGTCCACAATGTGCATTATACTGACAGAACAACCTGACTTGCAAAAAAATTAAGAAGACTTGAAACACTTACTGAAGAAGAGCAAAGGCCACAGCTTTTAAAATTATTTACATCTTAACATCAAGAAAACAAAAATGTTCCTCACTGGATCAAAAAGCAGCAACATAATAGAGAAAATACTAAAGTTGTCAATTATTTCATTGTATTGGGATTAGAATCAACAACCATAGTAGCAGCAGTCAAGAAATCAAAAAGATATGCTGCACTGGGTAAAACTGCTGTGAGGACTACTTCAAAATTCCAAATGTCAATTTAAAGACTGAAGAGTGCCTGATCTAAGTCATTTAGATGATTGTCAACTGCTTCCTATGAGTCTGCAAGTTGGACAATGAAAAAAGGAAATGGAAGAAGAATTAGTACCTTGGAACTCTATGTTGAACAAGTAATCTAGGAAACTATATTATATGAAGAAGATTGAAGAATCAGGATTAGAGGAAGATTTAGTAGCCTGAGTGCAGAAAACAAAGAAAACGTCTGAGTGAAGGGCTTAGAAATGATAACTTTTAATATGGATTACATCTCAAACTAAACAGAACAAAATTTCTCACAACTGGCCCAAGAAGAAATATCATGATAAGTGAAGAAAATTTGAAGTAATAAGGAGTTCATTTTACTTGTATCCACAATGAGTATTCATGGAAGCAGCACTAGATAAATTACATTATGTACTGCATTGGATGAATCTACTGCAAAGGCTCTCTTTGAGAGAGCTTATGAGCAAAAAAAGAAAGAGCTAAAGAGCGAAGTTGTCACTTTGAGGACTATGGTGGACCTGCCAAAAGTTGGAGAGTGAATAAGGAAGATGAAAGGAGAATTGATGCTCTGAATTGTAATGCTGGCAAAAAATAATGAGTATAATGTGGTCTATCAAAATAACAAATCTGTCTTGGAAAAAATACAGCTAGAATGTTCCTTAGAAGAGACTACTGGGAGACTTTGTCTCACATACTTTGAGGTTATTATCAGGAGCAGCAAGTCCCTGAAGAAAAACAACAAGTTTGGCAAAATCTTCTTCTCTGACTCTCAACAAAATGGATTGACACCATGGCTGCAGTAAGGCCACCCCAGAGGCGCTGGTTATTCACACTGTTACGACCATGTGGGAAACTTTGTGCTATAGTGTCGCCCTCACCTGGACAAAGTATATGTGACTAATAAACTTATGTCATTCTCATCCTAGATGTCCTGTCTTTGGTCATCCTTAGAAACCTAGATATACTTTGGGCATGTTATCAGAAAGGGACAGTTCTTGGAAAAAGATACCATGCTGGGAAAGGTAGGTCAGCAAAAGAGAAAACAAACAAACAAAACACAAAACAAATCAAACAACATCTCCAGCAAGATAAAAAGGAAGCCCACCGAGAGGGGGGAAAAGTATTCGGCAATGGCTTATCTGATAAAGGACTCATATCTACAATTTAAAAAATCTTCTAGCACCTCAGCAACAACTCAGTCACAAAATGGGCACAGGATATGAATTGATACTTCTCCAAAGAAGGAATTCAAGTAACTAACAAACACTTAAAGAAATATTCAAAATTTCTAGCTATCAGAGAGATGCAAATCAAAATAGTTATAAGCTCTCATCTCACCCCAGCAACAATAATGAAGTTCAACAGGGAAGCACATAAATGCTGATGAGTTTATAGAAAGACTAGAAGTCTTATTCATTACTTGTGGGAATGTAAAATGATACTACCACTATGGAAGGCTGTCTGGCACATTCTCAAAAAGCTAGAGACAGAAAAACTATTTGACCCAGCAGTTCCACTACTGGGAATATATCCTAAAGAAACCAGAGCCATGACATAATCAGATGTGTGCACATCATGTGTTTTGCTGTGTTATAGTAAAGAAATGGAAGCAACCCAAGTGTCCATCAGCAAATGGACAGAAAAAGCGTGGTGTATTCACACAGTGGAATACTCTGCAGAACTGAAAAACAATGAACTTGTAAAATACTACCCAACATAAGTGAGCCTAGAAAACATTATGCTGAGTGAAATATCTTGGTCACAAAAGGACAAATACTACATAACATCACTGTTATAAAATAAGACTGAGTAGTGTGTTGGGAGAGAATGGGAAAGAGTGGATAGATAATAAAAACTTCACCAGAACAGATGACGGGAAGAACTAAAATGAATGTATACTTCTTGTTTTTGTTATGTACCGTCGAGTCGTTTGAGACACATAGTGACCCTAGGTATAACAGTCTTGAATCCTGCTCTATCTCTTGCCAATCTTATTGTCTCTGACACATCTACCCCATTACCCCAGTGATGGAATCAATCTATCTCATCAAAGGTCTTCCTCTCCTGCACTGTCCGTCCACCCTCCCAAGCATGACATCCCTCAAGAACTGATCCCACCCTGCAACATGTCCAAAGTATGTCAGAAGGAGCTTCAGAATCCTTGCCTGCAAGGAGCAGCCTAGCGTCCTCCTCTCCAGGACTAACTTGGTTTTTCTCCTAGTAGCACATTCAATACTCCAGCACCAAAGCTCAAAGGCATCAACTCTCCTTCTATCATCCCTAGTTATTGTCCAGCTCTCTGATGCATAGCATGTAGTGGCAAAGACCATGCCTGTATCAGGTGCACCTTACTCTCCAGATTGACATTGTTGCTCCTCAGTACCTTGGAGAGATCTCTGATAGTAGACTTTGCCAATGCAATCGATCTTTTAATTTCTTGGCTGCTGGTACCAAGAATATTGATTGTAGAGCCAAGCAAACTTAGGCATTATATGTATAAAAATCTGGAATGAGAGATGCATAGCAAAATGGATTAAAGGGAGGGGGAAGGTAGGGAGAGGGAAGAAAATATGCAAAAATGAATGAATGAAACCCCAACTTTTCTGTAAACTTACCCTCTTTTAACAACTGGGAATCTAAAGGGAAGAGAAAAGACCAGAGAATGGCCAAAATTATTGGGGCAGCTATTGCTGCCAGTTTAGGGCCTGTGTCAGGAAAAGGAAGTCTTACTCATATACAGTGCCACCCAAAGGTAATAAAGGAGGTCAGATTGCTTCCACTGTGGAAAGCTGGGGCACTTCAGTAGACAGTGTCACAGATGAGAGCCACAGATAGGCAAGGGAGTAGAGAGGAAGCTCCCACTCACTTGCTTTAAGTGTGGCTCTGAAGGACACTTGGCCAAGGTGGCCCACATCAGGTCCTCATGGCTGACCAGGACTGACAGGCCCCAGCTCCCAGCTGGAAACAAAGGAGGACGCTTCAACGATTTAGATCCTCCCAGAAGAGCTGTGGGTGAGCATTAACATTACTGGTAAGTATATTCATTTTCTCCTGGACACAGAGCCTACTAATTGGTCCTAACAGCCTTCTGAGGTCCCAGCTCTTCTCACTATCTCTTAGTTGTTAGAATGGACAGAAAACCTCATAAGCAGTTCCTTACTTCACCTCTACCTTGCATGTGAACTTCCGAGTTGTAAAACAGCCCAGTGGAAGATGGAATTTGCTCCAGGACTTAAGAAGCATACATGACATAGCTGAGCCTCTACATCTTGTGGTTCCTAACCTCTACACTATAATAGACAAAGTGCTAGTCTATAGGCCTTTTATTGTAAGAACCACTTTCCCTCTGTAACTTGATTTGTGCCACTACTAGAACCTCTACTCGAAATACTATTGCTTGTTAATTTTTAACTCATGTACTTTTAACTTGTTAGTTAAAATTCGTGTCTTCTAGGTTGCAACACCTCCATGATACATCTTCAAGGATATGAACATGTATGGCTAAGCACAATTAATAACAGTGCATTTAAATTCCCAAATCAATCTCCATAATAGTCTATGTGTTTCCTCTTGCCAAAGGGGCCCTTTAGAGTAGTGAGAGAAGATCTTCACCCTGAAACCCACAGCGTCCCTTTTCAGCAGGAAGTAGCTAAGAGATCCCATCCCCTTTTCCTTATGAATCAGGGTGAAGTCTCTCTCAGGGAGGAGTGATAGGGAATGGCAAAGGGCACACTGACAAAGGAGATTAAACAGAACTGGCTTTGACAAGCACTGTGGCAATTGGACAATTAAAACAGACATTCGGTGGGGGGAAGAAGAACGAACTGGGGAGGAGGGTAGAGAAAACAGTGCAACAATGAATGAATGAGAACCCAAAATCTCTGTAAATGTTCATTAAAACTAATAAAATTTAATAATAATTTTAAAAAATTACAGAAAAAATATCACAATAAGAATACACACACACACACACACACACACACACACACACACACACACATGGAGGCCCTCGAGGATATGTAATGATATAGTGATGTAGGGCTTAGCTCTCAGCATGGCTGAGATGGTGAAGATGGCAGAGGATAAGGCAAGATTCAAATCTGTTGTTCATAGTGTTGCTATGAGTTGTAGTTCAGTGAAGGGCACATTATCAACAACAATAACCCGAGAGCAAGAATCCATCTCTCATCAGTGAGGTGAATAAACCAACTGCTCCAGTCCATGACAACCTCATGCATGCTAGGGCAGGCTGCTTTCTATATGATTTTCATGGTTGTGACTATGCAGAAGCCCATCACCAGGACTTTCTTGTAAGGCACCTGAGGATAGATTAAAACCTGTAATTTCCATGTAGCAGTCAATTGTGTAAACACATTAATACAATTCAAGAGATAGGAACAATGAAAACGGTGGCAAAAGGGAGGCCTGCATGGTCTGCTAAGGACTCTTCTCTCTGTCTCTGTGTGTGTGTGTGTGTGTGTGTGCTTTTGTGCTTCTCCTTACTATCAGATTGGAACCAGCTGTTAGTTGACTTTTCAGTGGGTTTTCATTTATGGTTAATCACATACAAGGATGTACATTTTTCTGTTTCAGACCTCTAGTGGATTCGAACCATCACCTTTAGGTTAGCAGTTAACTGTCTAACTGACTAAACTGTCTAACTGACTAAACCTCCAGAACTTCCCTAGCACTTCACAGTATAATAAATCTTTAAAAATACTAATACATGTGTACATTTCCTTTTAAGGAAAAAAAAGTACAGATTAAAAAAAAAAAGAAAAGCAGACCTTAAAATCTTGATAGTACTTTACAATTAAAAAAAAAAATTCTTAAAATTGTTTTGCTATTCTAACCTCTTGAAATTTTTGACCTTCCCTGTTCATCTGACTCAAGTTAGTTTCCATTCTCCCTGGAGCCTTGCAGGTGCAGAGTGCAGGCTAGTGTTTCCTAGGGAAAACCTGCTCCCTGGTTTTTGACAAGAACCTGCCTGGTGTCAAGTCTTTGGTGCCAGCAGTGGACCCTAGTGGTCTCCAACTAGGCTGCTGGAACTTCAGAGAGCTCAATGGATAATTTCAAATTGAAAGCTCAACAGGACTCGTCAGGCATGGCTGGAAATGCAGCCACCACTCCGGTGGCCATCTGACCACAAGTGGGAAGGGAGGTCTCTGACAGCTATTGCTCTCCATAAAGAGGCCAGGATTTGTTTCACCTCAGCACTATCAAATAGTGCCCTCTATTGCCCAGCAATAGAACTTCTGTGAATAGTGACAGCTCTGCGCAGTGCCTGAAACTTTCCTTTGGTCAGAACATATCCTTCAAAATGGGCCAAAGAGACTGAAAAATCATGATATGCCAAGGAGCCATTTGTAGGAAAGCTGTTACTCTGATTCTGCCCTAAATTCCTGTCCCAATTTTACAAGTATGCTGTATTACCCACTGAAAAGTTGCAAATTAAAGAGTAAGTCCATTTATTAAAGTATTGTTGTTGTTGTTGTTGAGTGCTATCAAGTCGAGTACAACTCATGCTGACCCTATAAACAAAAGGTCTGAACCTTGTTCTATAACTATTAAAGTGACCCTACAAAAATTAAAGTACTTACATTTTGTAATGTTCCAGTGTCATTTGTAATGTTCCTTCCATATCATTAAAGATGAGATTAAGCTTTCTGGGAAAGAATCTGGCAGTTCTGGCTGTAAGTTATAATTTTTAAAAAAATATATCTTATGGCATGTTAGTCTAGTAACCATATATTAGAGAATAATTTCCAAGAAAATAACCTCAAAGAAAATGAAGCAATATATACAAAGATGTTTGTAACAATGTCAAACTTCATTATTATGTCGTGAGAAACTAGGAAAACTCAAAATGCAAATGGTAAGCAGTAAAGGAGTGGTTATATAAAATACAGCATGCCTTTACAATGCTCTACTATAATAAGGTCATTAAACATTATAATTTCAGAAACTACATAATACATGTACTGTGCGCATGACGCTATGAAGAAACAGAATACAAAATGATGTATACACTGATTATAATGCAAGTGCTTGCACTGCTAAAGGAGTATAAGGTAAATAGTTACAGTTTAGTACTTAGCATTTTCTGTGAGTTGGAATTAACTTGAGGCCAATGGGTTATAAAGATGATTAAGTATGAAGGTATAAAAACGATAGGAGAGGAAGTAGAAGCAGAAAGCAAAGCATAAGTAAACATACAGAAGTGCACGCCCGCGCGCGCACACACACACACACACACACACACACACACAGAGCAGTAACTGCTGTTTCCTGACTCAGTTCTCATTGATTTACCACAATGTTATATCATCTCTGTTTTGGAAGTCAAGAAAATCTATTTATTGCCTTAATGGTAGTTACTAAAGAGTTTGTCACTTAATTAGTTAAAACTATAATGAAGCTAAATAACTACAGAGAACTATACCAGATCTTCTTTCTTTTAAATTTCAGATTTCACACGTTGAGCTCATACAGACACAAGCTTAAGAAAAATCTGAGGTCCACTAATTAGCATTTATAATCTCTAATCTCGGGCTAAAAATCACACTTACCCAGAAGGCTCAACAATATGAAAATCAATCTAAAAATGACAGAAGGTTTCATGAAACTCTGATAAGGCTGAAATGTGACAGCTAGCTGGAGGCATCCCATAGTGAGAGTTCAGGAGAAAACAGTGAGCCTTCGCAATTCTCATTATTAAGCTCACAATATGTTCTCAGTTCTGGCCTGCAGGGATTTAAAGTGCAGATTTGAAATGTCTTACAAGACACAAGATTTTCAAGAGCTCAAGGACCAGGCAGTGGTTCAAAATTGATCTTGCACTAGAAAAAGATTTATTAAAGTGTCATAGTCCTTGATACTCTAATAGCTTAGTCATAAGGAGCTGTGCTGCCAATCCAAAGGCACACGGTTTGAATCCACCGGCTACTCTATGGGGAGAAAGATAGACAATCTCCTCCAGTGTGATTTACTGCCTCTGAAAACCCACTGAAAGGTCAGCTTTAGGTAGGTTCTGACTCAAGGGCACACAACTAACAAAAACACATTGCAAGATTTCCTTTACCAAAAAGTTTGTGTATATCTGATTTTGTTAAGTTGTTAAGTGCTGTCAAGTTGACTACTACTCACAGCCACTCTATAAACTGTGGCTCTGAATCCTGCCTTATCTTGTGTCATCATAATTGTCTCTGACACACATTACATCCCTTATATCCATTGTGTCAATCCATCTCATTGAGCTTCTTCTCCTTCATTGATCCTCCAACTTTCCAAGCATGATGTCCTTTTCTAATAACTTCCCCCTCCTAATATCATCTCTAGAGTATGTGAGATGATGTTTCATTATCTTTGCCTCCGAGGACCGCCCTGGTTGTACATTTTCCAAGACATGTTTTTTTGTCCTTTTGACTGCCCATTGAATATGCAACACTGTTCTCCACACCACAACTCAAAGGTATTGATTCTTCTGCTGTCATCGTTACTCATTGTCCAATTTTTAGATACATAGCAAGTGACTGAAAAGATGATGGCTGCACTCAGGCCTACTTTAGTCTTCTAATTGACATATTTACTCTTCAACACTTTGGAGTGGTCTCTGACAGTAAACTTTTCCAATGCAATACATCTTTTAAATTCTTGGCTGCTTGTTCTAAGGGTGTTGACTGTAGATTCAAGCAAGATGAAGTCATTGACACTTTTTACCTCTCCTCCATCTATGATGATGTTGCCTATTGGTCCACTGGTGAGGATTTCATTTCCTTGATGTGAAGCTGTAACCCATATTGAAATCTGCAGTCTTTGAACACCTCTGCAGAAAGTGTTTGAAGTCCTGTTTACTTTCAGCAAGCAAGGTTGTGGCATCTGCATAATGCAGGTTGTTGATGAGTCTTCCTCCAAACGTGGTGCCACATTCTTTTTCATATAGTCCAGCTTTTCTAATGTGGTTTTTTTTCTGCATACAGACTGAATAAATATGGAACAACCCAATGAACATCTTTCCTGATTTTAAACCATGCAGCAATGTTCCCTTCCTTTGGGAATACAACTTCTTGGTCTAGGTATAGGTTTCACATGAGACAAGTGATCTGGCATATCCATTCTTTTCATTGTCAGTCATAATTTATTATGATCCACATAGTCAAATGCTTTTTCCTAGTCAATAAAACACAAAGGGACATCCTTCTTGTTTTTCCTACTTTCAGCCAAGATCCATTGACATCAACAATGATATCCCTTATGCCACAGCATCTTCTAAATCCAGCCTGAGTTTCTAGCAGTTCTTTGTCAATGTACTATTTTTACATGATCTTTAGCAAGATTTTTCTTGCATGTGACATTAGTTTGGTAATCTGTATGTTCTGTTGGATCACCTTTTTGGGAATGATGGATTTCTTCTAATCAGTTGGCCAGGTAACTGTCCTACAAATTTCCTGTTATAGCTTAGTAAGCATTTATAGGGCTGCATCTATTTGTTGAAATATGGCAGTCGTCAGAACAGAGCAAGGGAACACTGCATGGTTCAAAATTGGGAAGGGCATACGCCAGGGATGGGTTCTATCTCCATATCTTTTCAACCTGTATGTAGAACAGATTATCCGGGAAGCTGTGCTCTATGAGGAGAAATGTGGGGTCAAGATTGGTGGAAGATCTATCAACAATCTCCATTATGCAGATGACACAACCCTGCTTGCTGAAACTGAGGAGGACCTGAAGCGCTTGCTGCAGAGTGTCAAGGACTGCAGCCTCCAATATTGATTGAGGCTCAATGTCAAGAAGACAAAGATCCACACC
>NW_006399803.1:14232227-14233429 GCF_000299155.1 Elephantulus edwardii
TGGTTCCAATAACTCCATCATGACTTCATCAAAAAGATCCTTAATCTTCAAGCATCCTTCAACATCTAGGTTTCAGGAAGCAGGCCAACTTGGGAAATGGCAGATGCATTAAGAACTGTCTTTTCCTGAAATGTTGCGGATCGGTTACGGCAAACTGAACAGCGACCGTCAAGGAAAATTGTCACTCTGGGCTCTTTTTATCCTTATTCATTGTCTAACTCTCAGATGCATAGCAAATAATTGGAAAGACTATAGCCTGAATCAGACATACCTTAGTCCTCAAACTGATACCGTTACTCAATAGGGTGCTAATTGTGGATCTAAGCAAGATGATGCTGTTGACAGTTTTCATCTCCTCTCCATCCATTATGGTGCTGTGTATGGATCCAGTGGTAAGAATCTTTGTTTTATTGACATTGAGATGCAACCTATACCAAAGGCTGAATTCCTTGATCTTCTGCAACAAGTGCTTCAAGTCCTCCTCACTTTCAACAACCAAGGTTGTGTCAAGGCTGGCAGACTCTTATTGAAGCAATCAGTAGCTGGTGGGCAGGCCTTTCTATTTAACAGTTAGTTGGGTCCTCAGGCCTGCAGCCTTCGTCCATGTGTTAATTGTGTTTAGAGAGAACATTGTTCTAAGTGATACCACACTGGCTCAGAATAGGGCAGGCTTCAAAGCGGTTGTGCACAGGGTCGCTATGAGTCCCAGGCAACTCATTGATACATAACAACAGTTGATCTTTCCCATAATTACCCTGTCTTTTCAGATCCTTGTCACATCTTTCATAATTCCTTCATCCTCTCTCTCCACCCACCAAAATATGCTATCCTCTGATTTCATCCTTCCCCATCATCCCCATTCATCCATCTCATCCCTTCCCTCCTTGTATCCCCTTACATATTTTATTAGTTACCCTTCTGTGTTTGCAATACTTGTCCTATGCAGTATTTGTCCTTATGAGAGTGAGTTAGTTCACTCAGCAAAATGTTCTCCAGTCTTGCCCAAGTGATGTTGTATTTTTTTAATCATTGCTACTGAATGCTGCAGTTTTGGTTGGATATTTATACTGTTTCCATGCTCTTGCGATGGTAAATAATTCTGCCATGAACATTGGTGTACAAATCTCTGTTTATGTCTCAGTTCTAATTTCCTTGGGATATAATTCCTAGTAGTGGAACAGCTCATCACACTATGTTGAACT
>NW_006399803.1:14234824-14236395 GCF_000299155.1 Elephantulus edwardii
AAAAATGTCTTAGCCTACATACTGGATAGAAATATTAAAGCTAACAGTAATATTGTGACATACTAATGTTATTACAAGTTTGTTATTGTTTCTTCATACCCTTAAGTAAAATAAAACTTCATGCAAGGCCCTGGTAATAGATAACCTAATAAGGACAAATTCTGGTCAAAGATTGTTTTGGCTTTCATGGAATAATGAAGGTATGAATCCAGATTTTTATGGTCACCAGAGAGGTTCTCATTTAAAATTGTGTTCTCATTTAAAAGCTCCCAGGCTTTTTGGTATAAGCCTTCTTGGATTATCTCCTAGTAATGTGCTGTTAGATAAGCTGCTGATCAAAAGATAAACTGTCTAAATGAAGCAGTGATGATTTTACGCCACTTTACGTCTGATTGGGATTTTCTAATCATTACAGATTTTCTTACTCTCATCAACTTCTTCATTTAATGATTACATTTAGGTTGAATCTCTGAAATACTTTTTGAAGAGATTTTTGAAGTATTGATCTATTAATGGGTTAGGCTTTTGGATGAGCCAGTTTTCTCTTTGATACATTCCAATTATGTGTTTTTCAGAATGGAAGTCTGCATGAGAAGTACATGAATTTTAGTCACAGATATTTTATCGACCATTGCTTATGTTCTGTATTATTTTGTGGAGATATCTGGCAGGAATAGTCTAAGATTATATGCATTGTTTATTGAGATTTAGAAAGCTCTAAATTTTGTGGATAGTATATATTATGGTTTAAGACACATGAACTTACAACTGAACTCAAATTACAAATGCCTCTGTGTTTCAATAGCATTATCTAGTCAAAATTAAGTATAAACTTTTTATGGAGGGTAAAAGATGAATTTTGCATGCTTTTCTTCTCAATGTTATCCTAAATGTCTTAAAACTACTTTGGGATTAGTTGAGTGATTGTTCCTTACTAGACAGAATTAAAATGTCAGTACTTATACTGTCTTCTAAACAGATGAGATGTTTTGATTTATTCTAAACTATCAAGGGTTTAAAACTCAATGTTTCTTTCTATTGCTCTACAGTGTGTGGAAAAAATATCAACTGTTTAATGCTTGAATAATTATTTTTTGTATTAAAAAAAAAGGAGAACCAGACAAAGTTCATTACCATGGAGTACGAAAAGAGTCATAAGTGACTCTCCAGAGTGTTTCTAAGGCTATAAATTGCAAAAGAGGAGAATGTCTATCTGTCATTATTGATATTGCTGGTGGGTCAAACCACCAGCAAGGCGGTCTTTGACTTAGCAGTACAATTCCCTATTGACTATGCCAAACACTAAACTGTTCTGTTATTGCTGTTTAACCTATGCAGTTCACCTATAACTTTGTTTTTCTGCCAAAAGAAAATTACTGACCAATTTTCTTATTTCATTGAAATTATAGATATTTTCCTAATGGATAAAATTGTCACATTTTAAAACTAGTGTAATTATTTGCTTTCTAAGCTGCAAATACCTTTTTTAAGAGACATGAACGTAGATTATACACATGGATTTCACCTGATGGTATGCATAGGAATCAGATCGATTACATCTGTGGAAAAAA
>NW_006399803.1:14241537-14245553 GCF_000299155.1 Elephantulus edwardii
AATTGTTTTATTAAATAATAATTTGTTATATTTTTTGGTAGTGCTTATACAGTACAGTAGGCTCCCACTTGACAAATTCTACACAGATTGTTTAATGGCACTACATTCAATCAATATTTTCTTCAATTACGTTGTAGATGTTCCATTTGCAGTGATCTAACTTCCTTGTCCCATTACCTTTCTTCCCAGTACCTATTCTTTGCTATGATTAATTATTTATATGTATGTTGTTGTTGTTAGGTGCCGTCGAGTCATAGACGACTCATAGCGACCCTATGAACGAACGGCCTGAACACTGATCGTACATAGAGTTTCCGGAGACAAGCCATTTTGGAAGAAGATGCTCTCCTGCTTCCAGGCTTTTATAGGCATACAACTGAAATAAAGACATAGAATCAGAAAAGTCATACTTTGGAATTTTTGATTACCAGAACATACATTATTTTTAGAAAGCAATATTTCAATATAAGTGTGTCCTATAAAAAAGATCACAAGGTTTTAAAGTTATTAATTAGCAATGACCCTCTAGCTTTTTAGATCCAAGTATAACAAAGGGACAAGTTATTTTCTAAAAGCTTTACAATCCTCCAAGTGAGTATTGATCAGAGAGAGAACTGAGATACAGCACAGAATGTACAATTTTTTTTATTTTTCCCTATGATTTCAGCTGGGAAACATGAAGAATACAAGAAGCAATCTTAGTCTCTAAAAACTTCTAGCTGAATGAGAAGTCAAGATCAACACATATATAAAGATTGTGTCGAACTCAGTCTCTGTTTAGGAAAAAGGGTGAAAAAAATGACAAATACAAAATAGAGACAAATGAGAATACGTAGATGCAGAAAAAGAAAATCCTGATAAATGACTGGGATTTTTGGAGATTTATGTGCCTTTCTTAAGAAATCTTTCTAGGCAGTTTAACAGAATTGCTTACACAGAAATGCACTATGACTGCAACGGAGCTCCCCTCCCACTTGAGATAGTTCCAGGGAGTCCCACTTCTCACAGGCTCAGTGTAAGGGAAAAGTCCCTGGGGCTTCAGCTTCCTGGCCTCCACTGTGCGTCTGTCTCTTCTTGTATCTCCTTTAGTCCATAGGAAATCTGGGAAAGACATCAGCAGCACCAAGAAACATGTTAATATAAGCTTCTCAAATTTAGAATTATTTCTGTATGCATCTATTTTAAAACTCTAGACTGAAGTAGGAAATTAGTTTTTCTTTGTTTGAATGTCCCTTTCTTCTTTTGAACCAATTGTCTCCTTTTGCCTATCTTTCACTAAGACTTGGGTTTCTGGCACTATGAGAGGATGTAGAATCACAGGAAGGTTGAATTCTGAAGGTGAGAGTAGCTGCCCTCCCTTTTCTTTATGAGGACCCCCACTGAGCACCTATGTGGCCTTGGACCAGGCAGAACAGACTTCTGAACAAGTTAGTAGAGATTTGGACTACAGTTTTAATAATGAAATTTTCTCTGTAATTTATCTCCCATAGACTTCTTATGTAAAAATTTTTACATCTATCCATACACCAGATATTACTGAGTACCTGTTGAGACCTGGTGGCCTAGTCCATAAAGAGCTGTGCTACTAACTCAAAGGTGGTACCTCTCAGAACATTCTAATCCATCATCTGCTCCTGCAGAAAGATGAGCTATCTCCACCCTCTGGTTCAATGTATAACCTCTGAAAACCTACTAAAAGGTCTGCTATGAGTTTGTCCCAACCTGAAAGCAGTGATTTTTTTGGTTTGTTTTATTATGTGATACAAGAGCTCTGGTGATTTAATAAGACATTTATGGGGAGACTAATAAAAAGGTTGGTGGTTGAAAACCACCAGTGCCTAACAGAGGGTTGCTATAAGTTAGAACAGCTTCAATATCAACGGGTCTTATTTGACCTACTAAAGGGAAGAAGAGGGTTATAGAAGAAGCTGAGAAAGGGTCAAGGGGAAAAGAAGGGGAATTATAGGTGTAAGATCAGGGAGAAACCTTCCACTCTCATCCTATGCACAAAGAAATAATATACACTAGCAGTTAATTGGTATTTCCTGTCATTGGAGAAACAGTAGAGAACGTCTATGTGCAGGCTTCTGTGATTAGAAGTGGTAAGAACAGTTGACATGCATATTCTAGGAACTGGAAGCAGCGAAGAAGGTCTCATGCGCACTCCAGTGATTGGACAAAGACTATTTGCCCAATACTTGTGATTGACAAGAGGCAGTGCTAAATACACAGCCTTCTCTAACCCTATAAAATCCCTAAACGATAAAAGTTCAGTGCTTTCCTTCTTCAGGAATCCTTTTAACATATGTAGGACTTTCATTCTATACATTTTCAATAAACTTTGCTTGAGTAGGTTCTTACCCTAGCTTTGTGGCTTAGGAATTCATTCTTAAGTCTCCCTGCTACCTTTGGGAGGAACTGGTAACACAACCCTATTCAGGCTGCTTAAAAAGTGAAATGCAGAGAACAGATGAAATCACTGCTCTCACAAAGAAGACACCTCAATGTGCAGTGACTACTTAACCAAATGTAGTTCAAACTTACCAGTCAATTGTGGAAGGAATATGTGAAAGTTTGTCCTTAGGGTTGCTTTTTTCTGTCCTTTAGAGCTGTTATGAGTTGGAATTCAACCCACAGCAGTGATGTGTGTTTTTATCTTAGTGTGTTGAATGCCATAAAGAAAATGAAAAAAAAAAAGGAACTATCAAGACTAGAGGAAACATGGAAAGGGTCTACTGAAAGGTAAAATGAAATGAGTGCTCAAGCAACAGGTTATCTGGTTGAAGATCATTCCAGTTAAAGAGATCAGGGGGTACAAAGGTCCTGAGGTTGGAGTACATCCATGGTGTCAGAAGAAAATAGGAGGTTCCTGTGGATACAGAAGGGGAAAGGTTATGGAAGAAGGAGAGAGAAAGGAACAAAATTCTCTAGGATCAATTATAGTTAGAGATTGGGCAAGTTCTGAGGAGAATGATAACGTGATCTGACTTAGACTTCACAAAAAGGTCACTGATATTCTGACTGGAGAGTAGAATAACCAAGGAGGAGGACATTATACGATTCTAGATAAGTATAGAGGTTTTGAATAAGGTTTGGGTAAGGGAAATGTTACGAATGTTAAGAATTCAGGATCAGTGTTAAGAATCCAGCTCCAACCTCCAAGAAGGCTAGCTTACAGATTTCCGTGGGAATACACTTATAGGATCTTCCTGATTGTTACACTTGTAGTCACTTATGAGTGCATTTAGGCAACTGCATAAGAAGCACATGAGCCTTTTGTTTAGAAGGCAGGTTTTGGACTGAAACTTCCCTGGAGAAGGTCCCTCCATTTGAGGATCCTTGCCTCTGCCGCTGTGGAGCCTTCCCAGGGGCCAAATAAGACAAGAGAGTTTAGAACACAGAGCTACAAGCAAATGAGAGACTTTCTCAGCTTCCTGCAAGAGGGAGGGCTGACTTGAGAACCCTTTGCCCACAAACTGCTGAAGCTGCTGCTTGCTCCTGATCTTGTGTAACTGCAGAGACAAAAGGAGACATTAAACGTCAAGAGAGAAGGCTCATCAGGTGAGACACCTCTTCCATGACCCACCACTTTAAGGTGCTTGTGGGGAGACATTTGATTGAAACTTCCCTTGGGCAAGGCGTCTCCATTTAAGGATCACTGCCTACTTGGCTGCAAGGCGATATTAGGTATCAAACAAGTGAATTTGGAACAAAGAGTTACAAGCAGGATAAAGATTATCTCTGTTTTCTCAACTGACATGTTGAGCTGCAAGAAAGAGATGACTTGACTTGAAACCCCCTGGACAGAAACTACTCATCTACCTATGGTCCACTGATTTTTGACAAGGAAATGAAATCAGTTAAGTGGGGAAACAACAGCCTATTTAAAAAATTGTGTTGGCAAAACTATAAAACTATCTACAAAATACTCAAACAAGATCCACACCTCACTCCATACATAAAAACACAAAAACCAACTCAAAATCATGGACCTAGGACTAACACCAAGGACTACA
>NW_006399803.1:14246933-14247447 GCF_000299155.1 Elephantulus edwardii
CAATTGAAAAATGAG
This sequence comes from Elephantulus edwardii, assembly GCF_000299155.1. Taxonomy (NCBI): domain Eukaryota; kingdom Metazoa; phylum Chordata; class Mammalia; order Macroscelidea; family Macroscelididae; genus Elephantulus; species Elephantulus edwardii. The sequence goes on from NW_006399803.1 coordinate 14,246,949, forward strand.
CACAGGATATGAACAGACTCTTCACCAAAGAAGACTTTATAATCACTAACAAATACAAGAAGAAATGTTCAAAATCTCTAGCTCTAAGAAAGTTACAAATCAAAACAACTATGAGATACCATCTCACCTCAGTAAGAATAGCAAAATTTAACAGAACAGCAAACAACAAATACTGGTGAGATTGTAGAGAAACTGGAACCCTTATTCACTGTTGGTGGGAGTGTAAAATGGTTCAACCACTATGGAAGACTGTATGGAGGTTTCTTAAAAATTTGCAAATAGAAATGCCATTTGACCCAGAAATTCCACTACTGTTGTTGTTGTTGTTGTTATGTGCCGTTGAGTCGATTGCGACTCATAGCGACCCTATGCACAACCGCCCTAAACCCTGCTCTATCTTGTGTCAATCACACTGTCTCTGACACTCCCATCCCAATTGCCCCAGTCACTGAATCAATCCACCTCATAGAGTTCCTTTCCTTCCTGTGCTGTCCCTCCA
>NW_006399803.1:14249087-14250434 GCF_000299155.1 Elephantulus edwardii
CAAATACTGATACCGAATTCACTTTTCAAGGAGCTCAGAAGTGAAATTGTCAAGTTTATTTGGAGAGGAAAGAGACCCGGAATAAACAGTACACTTCTGAAAAACTAAAGTGAAGTGGGAGATGTAGCACTCCCTTACCGCAAAACCTACTATACAGTGGTAATAAGCAATCTGCATTGATACTGGCACAATGGAATAAAATCAAGAATCCAGAAATCGACCTCTCTATCCATGATCACAATATTTGACAAGGAAAGAAAACCTACCAAATGGGGAAATTACAATCTCATCAACAAATGTTGCTGGCAGAACTGGACCTGCAGGGACACCTGCAGGAAGCTGAAACAGGATCCACGTATCACCCTAGACATAAAAATCAACTCAAGCTGGATCAGAGACTTGGGAGTAAAATTCAAAACCATAAAGTTTATCAGAGACAAACTGGGATCAAGCTTAGATGGCCTAGTCTTGGTATGGTATAGACTGCCAAATGCAGCCAAAAATGCACAGTCTCAAGAGGCTAAAATTAATGAATGGGACCTTCTAAAGATTAAGTCCCTGTGTGCATAAAAAATGTTTTCCAACAGAGTCGGGGGTGGGGGTGGGTGGGGAAGGAATCAAACAACATACCGACTGGGAAAAACATTTCACAATACCATTTCAGACAAGGGTTTCATATCAAAGGTTTACAGAATCCTATGGGGCCTTCACAAGAAAAAGACTGATAATGCAAGTACAAAATTGGCTAAAAGACATGGAAAGAATTTTCACAGAGGACAATATTCGGATGGCCAATACACATATGAAGAAATGCTCAAAATCACTGGCAGTAAGAGAGATGCAAATCAAAACCACAATGAGATACCATCTCAGCCTAGTTGTTTGTTGTTATGTGTTGTCATGTCCCCTGTGACTCATAGTGAGACTATGTACAATAGTCCTAAACCCTGCTCTATCCTGTGCCAATTTTATTGTCTCTGACACACCCATCACTATCACTGAATCAATTAATCTCGAGGATCTTCCTCTCTTATGCTGTCCCTCTGCCCTCCCAAACATAATGCCCCTCCTTGCAAAATGCCCAAAGTGTGTCAAATGAAGCGTCAGAGTCCTAGCCCCCTGGAGCAGCCTGGTTTCACCCTTTCTAGGACAAACCTGTTTGTTCTCTTAACAGTCCATGTTATATTCAATATAACATTCTCCATACTCTTCTCCAGCACCAATTCTCCTTCTATCATCTGTACTTATTGTCCAGCTCTCTGATGCACAGCAAGAAATTGCAAAGATCATGGCCTGAATCAGGCACACCTTAGTTTCCAGACTGACATCATAGCTCTTCAGTACTTT
>NW_006399803.1:14260465-14267298 GCF_000299155.1 Elephantulus edwardii
TTTTAATTTAAATTTGTTATTAATTTCAGTGACAATTTACAGAGACTTTGGATTTCCATTCATTCATTGTTGTAGATTTGTCCCCTCCCAAGGCTCCCCCCCACCAGACATTACCCTCTTGGAAAAGTAAAAGAAAAGATTCTTTCATTATTTTACAAACCCTCCCCCAGCATGGCAGAATATTTCCCATCTTTTCCCCACTGAATAACTGGTGGATTGGAACCATGAGTCTTTGGGGTGGCAGTACAAGTCCTTGCCACAAGACCACCTGAGAGAGCTTGCATGGCAGCAGCGAGTCAACAACTAACAACAAAACCTCCCAGAAGTACTAGTAGATCTACACAGCACTCACTTTAGAGAGAAACAACTTAGATTTTTCCTAAGGAAAGTAAACAAACTATGGATTGAAAATCTTTTTTTTTCTAAATACTGCCCATAAAGGTCTCAAATGCTTTCCCCATCATGAAAGGCACTACCATTCTAGAATCTTGCTGTTTACGGTTGTGATAATGTTTGCATCACTTTGGAACTTATAAATATAGGCCCTCAGGCCCACTTCAGATGCACTAAAGCAAAATGTTCATTTTTGCAAGAGCCTGGCATGAATGTCTGAGAAACATTAGTATAGTAGTAATTGCTGTGTACCATTGAGTTAGAACCAACCCATAGCTGATCCTCAAAGGGTTTTCAGAGGCAGTAAATCATACAGGAAGTGACATCTCATCGTTCTCCCATGGATCAGCTGGTGGATTTGAATGGTAGCACCTTTGGAATTGCAACACAGCTTCTTACCCCTAGACCATCCAGCATACCATGTCATTTCATTTTCAGCAACAACATTCATTAGAAATGTTCATATCTCTGGGGTAAGGCAAGTTGTTTTTTATTCCTAATACTAAATAGTTTCAGCTCTCTGAAATAATTTTCAGTAAATCATTTAACCTACTCTAATATATGAGTTGTTTCTTGTGTAAAATGTAAATAAAAATATACACTTTTCAGAGATACTCCATTTAAAATGCTTTGAAATAAATCAGCCATAGAATAGGAATGTAATAAATGGTTTTGTGTTAATTATTAAAATTATCATTAATATTATTATCACCATCATTATTTACTCTAACCTACATTCATGTGTGGCTAGAAATTACTCAGATATAGTTTTACAAACATGCTTCTCATCTTCACAGAGTTTATAATATAAAATTATAATTCATTGGGTCATTGTACACATAAAAGAAATGTGCTGACATTGTACCTTACTCTTATCTGTTTACACAGAGGTTATAATGAGAATGAGCTTGAGTATATTAGTCTGACCAGTTGACTAAAGAGCATTATCTTCACCATAAACTACAAAATCAGGAAACCACTTAAATATAAGATGAAAAACCTTACTGAACCCTGTTCAAAAACAAAAAAAGTGAAAGGTCAAAGAGTTGAAATTCTGTCTTCATCTTGCCAGAGATATTTTCTATCATAGTGTCAACAATAATCTGTAATGGAATTTTTAATGACTTACTATAATTGGAACAGACTAAAACAAACACAGTTCCTTTTAAGTTAAAGTCAAATATTTAATTAAATGTACTAAGCACAAAGCCCTTAGGTTTAATCCAGTCCCCTGAGCAAAAATGTCCAAAAAGGCTTTTTACTCTATTAATTGAAAAATAAAAAGATTTCCAGAAAAGCAGGCCACTTCTGTTTAACAATCCATATGCACTGCAATTACACCTTTTTAAGATAGGAGACTTTCTTCATGTGCAATGTCCTTGATATGCAACTCTTCTGCTCTTCACTCATTAACGTTCATTGCATCAAATCTATCCTTGAGATAGTTTATAAATTCAGGTGGAATATACTTAAGAACAGTCAAAATGGACCTTGGAGGTTTGTATTTTGAAGCTTCACCTTACATACATTGGGCATATTGCTAAGAGAGGTTAATCCTTGGAGAGGAAAATCATGCCTGGAAAGGTGGAGTGATGGTGGAAGAGAAGAAGGCTCTCAGTCAAGTAGATTGACACAGTGGCTGCTGCAGTGGGTTTTAGTGTGTCAGAAAGTATGATGATGGCACAGGAGAGGTTCAGATCTGTTGTTCATAGATTCGCTATGGGCCATACTTGACTTGATGGCACATAAAAACAACATACTTAAGAAGATCATATTTTTGGCTATTATGATCTTGTTTATATATCTTCAGCTTCAAATGGAATTGAATATGATAAATTGATGGTCTATTGAGCTTCCTCATCATCTCTTTCCACAAATACAGAAAGTTTGATTTTTATATATTCCACACAGGTAAGGTACACATGTATGATCATAATTTATGTTTACTACAAAAGGAATTTGTAACTCACTGATCATGCAAACTTCTGTCATGTCATCTCATTTCTGTCAGTATTTTCCAACAATCCTCTTTTGTTTCCAACTTTTTCCTTCTAATCATCAGTTGTGGTTAATGTATCCTGATTTCATGTTGATCAGACAGCAGAAGCTGGTAAAAATCTTTCATTTCCTCTTCTTTTGCTTTATTGGTTGGTGCATAAACCAGTCAAAACTGCTGCAAGAATCTCTTTCAAGAACTAAAGATTCAAGAATACCATTATGAAAGTTAAGGTGCACCTGACATTTTCAGTTGCTTCATATGCACGCTAAAGTTGTACACTTAATAAGAAAGACCAAAGATTAATTGATGCCTTTGAACTATAATTTTGATAAAAAAGTAGTGAATATACTGAAAACTACCAGAAGAACAAGTTTATCATAGAAGAAGTGCAGTTAGATTGCACATTAGAAGGAGGAGGTGGTGGGTGGGTAGGGAGAAAAGTGCAACAATGAATGACTGGAAATCCTAAGTCTCTGTAAACTTTCATTAAAATTAATTAAAATTATTTTTTAAAAAAGAAGGAGGAGGTGACACTTTGTCTCACATATTCTGGGCATGGCAAAGAGCAGTCAGTCTCTAGATAAATACTTTATGGATGGTAAAACAAAGGATCACAGAAAAAGACAAAAAGGGGGAAGACTCTAAAAAAATGAATTGACACATGGTTTCAAAAATGAAGTCAAACTACAGAGCTTGTATGATAGGGCAGGATTGGGAAGAATGTTTTTGTTTTCATAGGGTTATTCATTGTAAAAGGGCCATAAAGGGTAGCAGCTGACTCAATAGCAACTAAAAATATGTCTTTCACTGCTGATTCTGATGATTAGGACAAGAAACTTCATGTTATATGCCGTCAAGTTACCTATGACTCAGAGTGAACCTGTGTATAGCTCCGAAACTCCTCTTGTCCTGAGTCAGTCTCACTGACTCCAACATATTTACTTCTGTTGTCCCAATTACTGTATCAATTCATCTCATCCAGGGTCTTCCTCTCCTCCACTGTCTTTCCACCTTTCCAAGTCCTCCTACAAGTACTGGTCTCTCCTAGCCATGTGCCCCAAATATGTGAGACAGAGCTTCAAAATCCTAGTCTCCAAAGAGAAACCTGGCTTCAATCCCTCCCAGATAAACCTATTTGTTTCCTTGGTTTTCCATTATATGTACAAGACTCTTCTCCAGCACCACAGTTCAAAGGCATAGATTTTTTTTTTGTCATCCTTAGTCATTGTCCAGTTCTCTGATGCATAGCAAGTGACTGCAAAGACCATGTCCTGGATCAAGCATGCCTTAGTCTCTAGACTGACATCATTGTTTCTCAGTTCTCTGGAAAGGTGTCTGACAGCAGATTTTCCCAGTGCAATTCGTCTTTTGATTTCCTGACAGCTGGTGCCAAGAGTTTTGACTGTGGAGCTGAACAAGCTGTTATTGTTAACAACCTCAATCTCATCTCTATCTACCATGGTGCTGCCACTTGGTCCAGAGATGAGACTCTTTGTCTTCTTTATATTAAGCTTCAATCCATATTAAATACTACAGTCACTGACCTTCTACAACAAATGCCTCAGGCCGTTCTCAGTTTTGGCAAGCAAGGTTGTATCATCTGTATAATGCAGATTGTTGATGAGTCTTCCTCCAATTCTGAAGCCGCATTCCTTCTCATTAAGCCCAGCCTCCCAGATGATCTGTTCTGTCTATAGATCGAAAAGGTTCCAAGACAGCACTCATCCCTGATGCACTCCTTTCCAAATTTTGAACCATGCAGTATTTCCTCGCTCTGTTGTGAGGATTGTGACCTGGTCTGAGTATACATTTCTTATGAACATGATCACACTTCTGGGGTTCACCTTCTTCTCAAGTTTAGCACAATTTGTTGTGATCTACACGTTCAAACGTCTTTGCATAATCAATGAAACATTCCTCAGGTGTTCTTTACTTTTGGCCACGATACATCTGACATTGGCAATAATGTTTCTAGTGGGACAACCTCTTTTAAACCCAGCTTGAATTTCTAGTTGTCCTCTGTCAATGTGCTGTCCCAGTTGTTTTTGGATAATCCTCCGTAGGATTTTGCTGTGTGTTATAATAGCGATAGAGTTCGATAATTTCCACACTCTGTCAGGCTTTTTTGGGGGGGGGATAAATATGTAGCTCTTTCAGTCCATTGGCTAAGTTGTTGTCCTCCAGATTTCTTGGCACAACCTGGTGAGCACATCCAGGGTAATATTTGTTTGTTGAAATATTTCAATTAATATTCCATCAAGTCCTGAGGCCTTATTTTTTTGCCAAGTCCAAGTCAGAACAGCCTGAACTTTCTCCTACATCACCATTGCCGCTTGATCATATGTTGGTTCTTGAAATTTTTCTGTTTTAGTCAATTATTTTTGGTACAGTGACTCAAGTTCTTAATTTTGGTATTTTGCATTTAGCAACCAATATCAATTATATACTATCATGTTTAAGAATATGACTTAGGGATAGAGGGATTACAGCTGCCGGGGAAGCTGTCTCTGACTATTAGTGCACCAGCAGCACCAAGGACAATTACAAACTTTGGAAAAGGCTGATGCAGGCAGGAGAGATTTCCACCAGGCTATTCACTAGACTTGAAAGGGCTAATGCAATGAGATACAGGGTCCCCTCTTCTCATGCCACCCTGATAAAGAGTGCAGCCATCAGCAGAAAACTGGTCTCTGGCCACCAAGGACAAATACAAACTTCAGAACAGGCAAGTAGCCCACAAATGATGTCTTCAAGGCAGCATTGCAGTCCAGAGAGAAGTTGAAGGACTCTAGGAAAGGTGAATTTTCCCACAAAACAGGATGAGAAAGGACTCCTGATGTAGGGACTTGGTATTCACTATAAAGAGAACACTTTTAATCTGCAACTAATCAATAACAGTATAAGGCTATAGAACTGTCAACAGTCTGCACAAACAATAGAAATGGATAACATATAGCAAAAAAAAAAAAATTAACTTGGTGTCAAGACATCAGCAGGCAGCTTTAAACATTGTGAAAAAACAAAATAAGCCTTCTCATTAAAATTAAAAACAAAATAAAACAGACAGTACTTTAGAGCCAGTGAATGCCACAGAGAAACAGAAGAAGTATGTTGATGTATAGTCATATATAAAAGGTAGAAATCATGAAAAGGAAAAATGAAAGCCATAAATACAGTGAATACTTCAGAGAAGGGAGCCAGAAGAAATATATTGATATGGAGGAACATGATCAACTACAGGGAAAGATTGAAGAATGAGTTGAAACTATGGATAAAGAGGTATAAGAACTTAAAAAATAAGCACAAGACAGAGAAGGAACAGTCATCACAGTACTCTAAATGCATGAACATGCAAACCAGAATATCAAGACCAAAAATGGCAGAAGTTTCTAAAATACTGGGAGGATAGAAAAGTAGAATAGAAGAGATGAAACAGGGTTCAGTGAGCTAGAATGCAAAAACTTCAATGAGAATATAGTAGAAGAAAAAACAGGGAAATACTAAAGGAAAATGAAGAAAATATTAGAATCATGTGAGGCAACATCAAAAGGAACGACATATATATGATTAAAATTACAGAATAGGATGAAGGAAGGGAAAGCACTGAGAAAATTGCAAAAGAGGTACTAGAAGAAAACTTTCCAGATTCTATGAAGAATGAGGGAATACACATCTAAGAGACTCAGTGACCCTAAACAGACTGCACCCAAAAAGGAAAACATAAAGACATATTATAGTCAAGTTTTCCAAAATAAAGGGCAAGGATAAAACACTAAAAGCACCACAAAGAGAACAAATAATTACCTCTAGAGACAAACCAATTAAATTCTGATTTCTTAGCAGCAACCATTAGAGCAAGAAGACAATGGGATGGACTTCACATAAAAAAGACTGAAAGAAAACAACTGCTGACTGAGCTGATTTCCATAAGGGTCAATAAAATAGATAAACCATTAGCAAATTTAACAAAAGAAGAGAGAAGACACAAGTAACTCAAATAAGAAATGATAGAAATATCATAGCAGAACCAGATAAAACGACATTGGCACTATAAAAATATTCTGAAAAGCTATACTTCGATAAATTTGAAAACCTAGCAGTTATGTACAAATTTCTTTAAATTCGCACCTTACCCAGATTGTCATGGAGAGATGTAAAACACTTGACCAGACCTATCACAAAAGGAGTAATTTAGGTGGTGTTAAAAGACTCCTCCCGAAAAACTCCTGGCTCAGATGGCTACATGGCTGAATTCTACCAGATAGAGATGATCTATCATCAATTCTACTTAAATTATATTAAATAATAGAAAAATAAGAAATGCTCTCAGAGTCATTCTTTTTTTTTAATTTAGGTTGTTTCTTTTTCATTTCAATGAACATCTACAGAGATTTTGGGATTCCATTCATTCATTGTTGCACCCTTCTCCCCGCACAAACCC
>NW_006399803.1:14268803-14269997 GCF_000299155.1 Elephantulus edwardii
CATCATGCTTGGGAGGGTGGAGGGACAGTGCAGGAGGGGAAGGCCCTCTATGAGGTGGATTGATTCAGTGACTGGAATAATCGGGATGGGAGTGTCAGAGACAGTGCGATTGGCATAGAACAGAGCAGAGTTTAGGGCTGTTGTACATAGGGTCGCTATGAGTCGCAAGTGACTCAACGGCACATAACAACAACAACAACAGGATGGTTCAGCATAAGAAAAACTATCAAAAAAGAAAAACTATCACCATATTTCATCCCATTAACAAAGCATAGAACAAGACTCACATAATACTGTCAATTGACTCAGAAAATACCTTTATTTAAATACCCTTTCCTAATTAAAACACTAATCAAAATAGAAATAGAAGGGGATTTTTTCATCATGTTGTTATTGTAATTGTGTGCTGTTGAGTCGCCTGTAACTCATAACAACCCTATGCTCTGAACCCTGCCCTCTCCCGGGCAAGTCTCACTGTCTCTGACACTCCTAACCCCATTACTTCAGTTACTGTGTCAATTCATCTCCTCCACCGTCTTCCCTTCTTGGCACCAAGCAAGGATTTGTCTCTTCTGGCCAAATGCCTAAAGTATGTGAGAAAGGGTTTCAAAATCCTCACCTCTAAGGAGGAAAATGGTTTCACTCTATCCAAGACAAACCTGTTAGTTCTCTTTTCTATCCATGGAATGTTCAACACTCTTCTCCAGCACAACTCAAAGGCATAGATCCTCTTTCTGTCATCATTAGTCATTGTCCAGTTTTATGATGCATAGCAAGTAATTGTGAAGACCATGGCCTGGATCAGGTATGCCTTAGTCTCTAGACTGATATCATTTCTCTTTAGCACTCTGGAGAGGTCCTGAGAGCAAATTTTCCCAGTGCAGTTCATCTTTTGAATTCATGACTGTTAATGCCAAGAGTTTTTATTGTGGACCCAACCAAGCTGAAGCTTGTTTTGTTTTTAACTTCTTTGGTGGGTTTGTTTTTCGGTTTTTGGGTTTTTTTACTGGTTTATTTACAAAATTCCAATACAAATTTGAACAAATTCTTTCAATTTCCCTCATTCCTCCACCCATCAAATTGTATAACCCAATGATTAATCCCCTCCTCCACCTGATCGCCCACATCCCTCTGTTTCTGGCCTCTCCCATCCTTCTTGTATCCTTGTACTCATTCTACAATAATGATCTTATC
>NW_006399803.1:14270578-14272704 GCF_000299155.1 Elephantulus edwardii
TACACATTTTGTAATTGGGTTATCAGTCTTTTTCTTGTGGAGGCACAGGGATATTCTGTAAACTTTTGTTATAAGACTGTCTGAGATGGTATTACCAAATGGTTGTTCCCAGTCTGTAGATTTTCTTTTCACGCTGTCGGGAAAAAATTTTTATGTGCACAGAGATTTAATCTTTAGAAGGTCCCATGAATCAATTTCATCCTCTTTAGTTTGTGCATTTCTTGTTATTTGGCAGTCTCTTTATACCTTTGACTAGCACTTCTAAGCTTAATTCCATTTTGCCTCTTATGAATGTTGTGGTTTAGGGCTTTACTCCCAGGTCTCTGATCCACCTTGAGTTGATGTTTGTGTATAGAGTGAGATATGGATCCTGTTTCAGCTTTCTGCAGGTGGAAGTCCAGTTTTGCCAGCACCAGTTTTTAACAATCTCAGTTTGCTGTCATTTGGTCCAGTGGTAGGAGTCATTGTCTTCTTGATGTTGAGCTTCAATGCATGTTGAGGACTACAGTCCTTGATGTTTTGCAGCAAATGCCTCAGTTCCTCCTCAGTTTCGGTGATAAGTCTTCCTCCAATTCTGATGCCACATTCATCTTCATTAAGGCCAGCTTTCTGAATGACCTGTTTGGCATGTAGTTTCAAAAGGTGTCGAGACAAGACACATCCCTGATGTACTCTTTCCTGATTTTGAACCTGCAGTGTTTCCTTGCTTTGTTCTGACCACTGCTTCTTGGTCCAAGTACGCATTTCACATGAGCATAATCAAGTGTTCTGGAATTATCATTCTCCTCAAAGTTAGCCATAGTTTGTTGTGATCTGTAAAGTCAAATGTCTTTGCAGAGTTAATGAAACACAGACAGACATTCTTCTGGTATTCTCTGTTCTTAGCCAAGATCCACCTGACATTGGCTATGATGTTCCTAGTGCCTTTTCTAATCCCAGCTTGTATTTCTGAGATTTCTCTGTTGATGCACTGTTCCAATTGTTTTTAGATAATCTTCAGCAGTATATTGCTTGCATGTGATATTAGTGATACTGTTTTGTATAGAACGATCACCTTTGTTTAATATGGAAATAGATAAGTGTCTCTTCCAGTCAGTTGACCCTGCAGCTGTCCTCCAGATTGCCTGGCACAGCATGGTGAGCACATCCAGGGCAGCATCTAAATGTTGAAATTGGCATTTCATCAATTCCTGGGGCTTTGATTTTTACCAGTTCATTCAGAGCAGCTTGAACTTCCTCTTCTCTGCCTCCTGATCATACACTGTTTTGTGCAATTCTTCTGTGTCATCCAGTTCTTTTTGGTACAGTACTTTGTATATTCCTCCCATCTTTTTTTTATGCTTTCTGGATCATTCGTTATTCTGCCCATAGCATCTTAAGTAATGCTTGAATTTGTTTTTCAGTTTCTTCTTAAAGCCAAAAGTTAGTCCCTTTTGATTTTTTTTTACTCTAGCTGTCTGCACATTTCATTATAATATTTTGCATTCTCTTTTTGAGGTGCCCTTTGAAATCTTCTGTTCAGCTCCTTAACTTCCTGATTTCTTTCCTTCACTTTGGCTTCTCAGCATTCTAGATTCTCTTCTGAGGTCTCTCTCTCAGTCTTTTCTCCCTCCTCTGTCTTTATAATGACCTTTTGCATTCTTCATGGATGATATTCTTGATATCTTCCCACAGCTCATCTTATCTTCATTTGTGAGTACTCAAGGCCTTAAATCTCTTCCTGAGACGGTTTTTTAAATTCAAGTGGATAGGTTCAAGGTTGTATGTTGGATCTTGTGGATTTATTTTCCTTTTCTTTAGCTTCAGCTTGAACTTGCATGTGAGTAGTTGATGGTCCAATCTACAATATAATATGCACCTGACTTTGTTTTCACAGCTACTATTGAGCTTCTCCAACAACTCTTTCCACAGATGTAATCAATTTGATTCCTGTGTAGAGCATCAGGTGAGATCCATATATGTAGCCGTCGTTTGTGTTTCATATACAATATATTAGCAATGAATAAATCTTTGTACTAAAGTCTATCATTCTATCTCCAGCTTAATTTCTGTCACCAAATCCATGTTGTCTGACTACCAAATTTTCTTCCCTCTTCCCAACTTTTACATCCCAGTCATCCATTATT
>NW_006399803.1:14273099-14273636 GCF_000299155.1 Elephantulus edwardii
GTTAGGAACCACAAGATGTAGAGGCTCAACTATGTCATTTATGGTTCTTAAGTTCTGGAGCAAATTCCATCTACCACTGGGTTGTTTTACAGCTCCGAAGCCCGCATGCAAGGCAGAGGTGAAGTAAGGAACTGCTTATGAGGTTTTCCGTCCATTCCAACAACTAAGAAATAGTGAAAGAGTTGGGACCCCAGAAGGTTTTTAGGACCAAATAGTAGGCTCTTGTGTCCAGGAGAATGAATATACTTACCAGTAATGTTAATGCTTACCCACAGCTCTTCCAGGAGGATCTAAATCATTGAAGCATCCTCCTTTGTTTCCAGCTGGGAGCTGGGGCCTGTCAGTCCTGTCAGCCATGAGGACCTGATGTGCGCCACCATTGGCCAAGTGTCCTTCAAATTAACACTTAAAGCAAGTGAGTGGGAGCTTACTCTCTACTCCCTTGCCTATCTGTGGCTCTCGTAAGTTAGAGTAAGGATGGCAATGGATTTATAACTGCTCATGCTAGCATGTGACATTCATTCTGGCCCGAGGGCC
>NW_006399803.1:14273736-14276071 GCF_000299155.1 Elephantulus edwardii
TATCTCCAGCTTAATTTCTGTCACCAAATCCATGTTGTCTGACTACCAAATTTTCTTCCCTCTTCCCAACTTTTACATCCCAGTCATCCATTATTATTTTTTTCCTTAAATAAAATTTTCATCTTGCACTGGTTTTCTTACAAAGTTTGTCTACATTGTTTTTCACACCAGATCTTTCCCATTTCCTTTATCCACCGCACCCTCTATCCATCAAATTGGGAGACCCTATCATTCCCCACCCTCCACCCATCCTCACCCTTCTGCTCCTATCCTCCCTCCCTTGGATCCTCAAACGCATTTTACTAGTTACATTTCTAGTTCTATAATGGCCTTATACAGTATTTGTCCTTATGAAACTTAGTTCACTTAGCATAATGCTCTTCAGTCTCACCTAAGTTATGTAATGATTTGGAAAAATCATTGCTTCTGCATGCTGCATAGTATTCCATTGTGTGAATATTTCACAATTTCTCAGTCCATTCAACTGGTTGGAAATGATTACTAATGCACCCTGGTTGCATGTTTGATTGATTACCAACTGCAAAAGTTGATAGAAATCTTCTATTTCCTTCTCTTTGACTCTGACTCTGATTGTTAATGCATATATTTAAATGATAGTGGTATTAACAGCTCTTCCTTATATGTGTACAAATGTTATTCTGTCTCTCACAACATTGCATCCAATGGGTCTAAAAATGGTCTTTGTAACTATATATGTGACTTTATTTTTTCCTATCTTTTCATCTCTGATATAGTAGATCATATGGTCATCTGATTAGAAATGTGTACTACACCAGAGACCCTCAACATAGTGACATATTGAAAAGTATATTCACAAAACCAAGAGCCATCTTTGTTGATGGAGAAAGACCACAGACATTCACCTTGTAAACAGTGATGACAAGGATGCCTACCTTTACAACCTACCTTGACAACTCTTGCTCAATACTGTAGCGATAGTACTTGCTAGGGCAATATGAGAAGGAAATAAGAGGCATCCAGATCAGTAAAGAAGTGGTAAAACTGTCGCTTTAAGTAGATGATATAATAGTGTACACAGAAAACCCCATGGACTCAACAAAAATATTGTTTGGGCTAGAGTTAGGATTAAGATAAGGGAACAACCCAAATATCCATCTACAAACTAATGGATTGAAAAATTGTGTTACATTCAAATGATGGAATACTAGGTAGCACTCAAGAGCAATGATTTTGAAAATACTACATAACGTGGGACAGGCTGGAGGGCATTATGCTGAGTGAACTAACTCAGTCTCATAAGGACAAATACTACATAGACCATTAGTGTAAAAATGGAAGGATTAAGTGTTGCAGACCGAGAGTAAAGTATTTTCATAATTATTAATAATGAGACAGACAACCAGGAATGAGATAAAACAGAGAGCATAAAGACAGGAGGCCACTAGTTCTGTCCAGATTCCAGCTTCCCTGTATCTTTATTGAAAAGTTGTCAGAACAAAGCAAAGAAACACTGCATGGTTCAAAATTGGGAAGGGCGTATGACAGGATGTGTCCTATCTCCATACCTTTTCAACCTGTATGTGAGGGGACCACATAAACACCAATTTGTGTGTCCAGCGCCCACCTGGAGCCTGACTCAAACCCAACCTTGAAAAGAACTCATTAATTCCAGAAGCAAAAGCAAGCCATAAAAATTCTTAGCTTTAGGAGCAGTCAATTAAGGGTAGAACAAACACAGATGCTTGGGAAAACCTTATCTGGTGGAGTCTTGTCTGTTCCTGCAAAATTTATAATTAGCCCATTTAACCTGCCCTAGTGACTCAAAGCAAGGAACATGACGCCAGAAGTGTATACGTGATACAGAAAGGGAAAAGGCAGACAAAGTAACCAACCAATCAAAAGTTGACCCACTTGATTTATCCCTCTGCCCACCAACCATGTTCCCAATTACCTCACCCCTAATGGAAGCACTTGGAAAGGCCTTAAAAACAGTCACCCACGCAGACTCAAGGTTCCCTCTTACCATCCACAAAGGAAAGGAACTTCCACATGCAGAAAACTGTTCTACAGTATAAGGCACTTTTTGTTAATTGTATATATGGGGCATAGTGGCTTTGGGTGGCACTTTGTGGGTCTAACATATGCAGATTATCTGAGAGGCAGGGCTCTATGAGAAGAAATGTGGCATCAGAATTGGTGGAAGATTCCTCAACAATCTGTGTTATGCAGATGACACAACTCTGCTTGCTGAAGCTGAGGAGGACTTGAAGCACTTGCTGCAGAGGTTCAAGGACTGCAGCCTTTAATATGGATTGAGGCTCAATATCAAGAAGACAAAGATTCTCACCACTGG
>NW_006399803.1:14277096-14283687 GCF_000299155.1 Elephantulus edwardii
GACACTGATGTGTCAAATGCGTTAATGGTTGGCTACCTAATGCAGACAGAGAGTGGGGTGGAGCTCCCCAATTAAAACAAGAGTGGAAGGAGGAGTGACATCCACTTCTATAATAGCTTGCCTCCGGAAACCCTATGAACCTGGAGAGAGGATGAAAGGCACCCAAGAGTAGAGGACTTTCCTTTGTAGGGTCGCTATGAGTCGCCTGCAACTGGAGGGCACTTAACAACAACAACAACAACATATGCATATGAATACACAAGAATGCAAATCCTATGAGGACAGAGATGTTTTGGTGTTTGTTACATGTGCAATTGATAAATCCCAAACATCTAGAACAATCTTATGTACTCTATTTTGTCTCAAAAGATATTTTTGTACATAAAAAATACACAAAGTTGCATTTGTCTCTTCAGTGCTCTCAGCAAAATATTATAAAAGAAATGGTCAGAGAGCTGGAGTCAAAGAATAAAAAGAGTTCATTTGCCATTTCTTAAGCTGCAGTAATAGATGTTCAATTGTTTGTCCTCATTCATTGCGACAGGTGTCTTTTTAACTCTTAGTGACCCTCTAAGACTGTAAATCACAATGGAAGACTTTCCATCTTTTTCTATGGAACTTCTGGTGGATGCAAACCACTCAAAAGATGAAGCTTCTGGATTAGCAGTGCAGCTGGCTATGGACTATTCCACTAGAGCTCCTGTATTTCCTAGTCCCTCATATACTTGATTATAAACCTCTGCATGTATAAAACTGTCTTTAATTTATATTCTTCCCTTCTCTAGATGCTGCTACAAAATTTGAAAATGTAAGTTTATTTTTATAAATACATAAAAAGAAGAAACATATTTGAGATATTTTGTTGTTGCTGTTGTTAGATTACATTGAGTCAAGTATGACTCCTAACAAACCTATGAACAAAAGATCTGAAACCAGTCCTATCCTCCACCATCCTCACACTGCCTGACACACAAGAGCCCACTGGAGCAGTCACCTTGTTAATCCAACAGGTTGAGGTCCTTCCTCTTCTTCACTGACCCTCCACCCTTCCCAACATCATGTCCCTCTCCAAGGTATAGCATCTCTTAGCAATATGTCCAGTGTATGTTAGGTAAAGCCTCATCTGAGAAAACTTCTGAATTTTGGAAGTCATTAAAAATGCCAGCAACGTAACTATTCAAAGTAAAGACTATGTACAAATGTTTCAAGTGGCCCCACTTACGTTCTGTGTGATTGAGAGGGAATGAATATTCCCCCATGCCACTTAACTTGTTTTCTGAAAAGACATGACTTTCTATTACTTAACACGGTGGCCTATGTCAATTCTAACTCCTACCTACTCTATACATCATGGCATTATTAAAAAGTCACTTGTCATGTAAGTTTTAGTACTACTTTATAGGGAAACAATGCATTTTCTGGCTCATGGTGACCCTTTTTTGGGTGTCCGAGGCTATAAATCTTTATCAGCGTAGAACTCCTACCTGTCTCCCTCAAAGCAGCTTGTGGATATAAATCACTGACCTCTCACGTGGAAGAACATGCTTTTCACACGTTTTGGTAATTTCCTATAGCTTTGTAAAAAGGTAAAGAAGCACTAAATTCCTACTTTCACTAGCTTTTAATTATGTTTAGAATAACTTTAAATCCAATAAAATAAATTTACTCTGTAAATTTGACATTGTTTGAATTTCTCAAATTACATTTTTAAATTTAAAATACCATACACTATGATTTCCTAAGAAAAGCATATACTTATTTTACCTTATGTGTTCTACATCTTACAAAGTAACTTAAGGTTTGAAAAGGTCAAGCAATTTTACATGTCTTTCAGTGTTCCTCTTCCTCTGCCTTTGCCTCTCAAACTAGGAAAATGAACGTGTGCTTTTGCCTCCAGAGTTGAGGTAATTTTGTTTTTGGGTACATACATTTCAATACTACTGCTTGATCAGTGAACAATTAAATCTGTTTTATATATTACAATGATCTTCATGTGAATTTGCCTGAAGTAAGAACAGCGGTTCCACACAAGGTTGGTCAAATGACTTTCTATTCCCTGCTATATTGTTTCCGAATACAAATGGAAGTTATCACAGGCACATGAGCTCTAAATGAAATCTTAATGAGCAGGTGCCATCCTGGTGACTGCAGTGTATAATGTCAGCACCTGCAGATTAAAGTGTCCAGGCTCAAAATGAAACCCACTGCCATGGAATCAATTCTGACACATATTGGCCATAAAGGACAGAAGATAACAGTATCACAGGGATTCCAAGGCTGCAATCTTCACAGAAATAGACTGCCTCATTTTTTTTTCCATGTACAGGCTGGTTAGTTCCTTCAAACTGCCTACCTTTTGGGTAGCAGCCAAAAGCTTAACCTCTGTGCCATTGAGGCTCCTTCAAAGAAGTACTCGACACTCTACATTTAAAAACTTGGTACTTTAATTGTATTATCTGCAGTATCAACTCAGGCCTCATTTAGACTGAAATTAAATGTGCTGTGGATGAATGTATTTTATAGATGAATTAAATGGATGGATTCCCTCCCTCCTCTCAGGAATTCTCAAATGCCCTTGCTTTTCTCATCAAAAGGATCCTTTCCTTGGTTAGTAATTGTGGGCAAGGAATTTCAAAAACTTGGTAAAAACTTAAGTCGACGAGTTCATCATGCCTTCTTCCCAGTAACATACTCTGATATTTCCAAGATTTACTTTAGCACAAGAATTATAATGGCATAAAATAAGCACTAAGAGAATGAAAATTTTAAGAAAGTCTCCACAACATAACTAGCGTTTTTTCTTTCACTCATCACATTTTATTTAGGCACAGGTATTTCTAGAGAAGAGAAAAATGTCAAATCCTCAGTCATTTTTTTACTTTTTTTACCAAAGCTAGACAGCAAGCTGTTTCCTAATGATTTTCAATTTTTTCAGCAGCTCCCAAGCACTTTTTTGCTATCTGGCCAGCATCCCTTTCATTGTTCTATAGAACACTGTGTTCACCCATAAAATCAAAAAAATGGAAAAATGTCCTCCCCACGCTTCAAGAAATTCTCCTTGTTGGAGCCAGCACAAATGGATTAGAAAGCATGTGCCCATACATTATGTCTAGTACATTTCATTTAAGATGCTACAAATGAAAAGACAGAAAGTCCCTAAAGAGTCTTTGGAGAGAGAGAGAGAACACACACAAAGATAATTCATTGCCAAAAGCAGTCACAGATTTGTATGGAGGGGAGGTAAATAAGTGCTATCTAAAGGGCAACCGATGGATGTCTTGATGGATGGAGAGATTGAAACTATCAACAGCTTCATCTTGCTTGAGTCTACAATTAACACCCTTGGAACCAGCAGTCAGAAAATAAGGAGACATACTGGGAAAATCTGCAGTTATGGACTTTTCCAAATTATTGAGGGGTAGTGATGCTAGTTTGAAGACAAAGGTGTATCTGATTCAGTCCATAGTCTTTCTGATTACTAGTCATGAATCTGAGAACTGGACAACGAGTAGTGATGACATAAAAAGAATTAAGGAAGAAAAAAAAAAAGAAAAGCTGACTGCTGAACTGAAACTAGAACCTGGACTAGTTGAGGAATCATGCCTTGGGACTTCTGAACTAAAACCTGGAATTGCATTGGGTGATATTCTTTGCCTACCTCACTCTCCAATTTACTTCCCTAATAAATCCCTTTTCAGTACAATTGTCAAAAAAAAAAAAAAAAGAATTGATGCCTTTGAGCTGTGGTGTTGGAGGAGAGCACTGAACATCCCATAGATGACCAAGAGAATGAATAGATACGTCTTGGGGAGGGTGCAGATGGAGTGCTCTTTGGAGGCAAGGATGATGAGGCTTCACCTCACATACTTTGGACATGTTGCTAGGAAGTGCTATCTCTTGGAGAAGGACATGATGCTGGGAAGGGTGGAGGGTCAGTGAAGGAGAGAAAAACCCTCAACCAGATGGACTGACATGGTGACTGCTGCAATGGGCTCTTGTGTGTCAGGAATGGTGAGCATGGCACAGGATAGAAAAGGATACAGATTTTTTTGTTCATAGGGTCGCTATAATTCATACTCAACTAGATGGCACATAAAACAACAATAAAGGACAATCTCATTTTTAAAAAAATATATTTGTGTAGATAATATTTCTCTAGTTTATGATATGATAACACATTACAATAAAATATAAAAATACCATTTTAAAAAGTGAGGTTTCCCACTCACCCAAAGCCTATGCCATGAGGAAAATTGTCTGTCCCTCTCATGGAAGTCTCCACATATCTGGCAATTTTCATCTCAAAGCCCAGTCAACTCATTCAAGCACTCCCACAATTAACAAAGGCAGGGTGTATTGGACAGTCTCATAAGAATATAATTATTTCTTCTCCAAAGTAGCAAATGTCACTTCTACTCATACTTTATTGGCTTAATGCATGCTGTAAGGATCACATCAAACCTTAAGCATGGGTGGAAATAAAAGACTTCTCCCAACCACAGGCCCTATCACCAGATGCCTGGAAGGAGGAAACCAAGAACATTGGTGAGCAACCAAGGCATCATCCACACTATGGAAAATCAACTAAATCAGATTTCCCTTCCAAATACCAACCTGGATATTCCTCAGACTGCATTTACTTTCCCCAACCATATTCTTTATCAATAAATGCATGCAGAATATAAATTGTTATAGAAAACGGAATTAAATTGTTCTTGTTATATGTCATCACTAAGTCTCTGACTCATGCCCAGACTTGCAATATCTCCATGATTGGTAAACAATTGAACTATTATATCCTTTAAAGTTTGTATTGCTTGATTTTTCAGAAAGAGATATTCTGATTTCCTAGTCAGTCTTAGTCTGGAAGTTGTATTGATAACTGTACATTATCAAACCAAACTTCCACATGGAGGATTAGAATTCTAACACTGAATTACTTCTGGCACAATGAAGTAGATGGGTAATTTAATTTTGCTAGCATGTTTGCATAGATGATAGTTAAGATTACTTTCTCTAAATATGAATAGAGAATAAAAAATTAGATATTTATTTGTAATACATTTTCATAGATAAAATTACTTTAATTTGCTAACCTGAATCAGTGACAGTGTTGAAAAGTGTATGAAAAGAAATAAAACAATGTTCATTCTTCTATTCCTAAATCCAAATGGTATAATTTTTGCTAAATCATTTCTTTATCCCAGTTTAGACATTCACAAAGACAGAACCCTAGCAATAATATAATTTTTAATAAAAAATCTGTTGTTGTTGTTGTTGTACTAAACAACAACAGCAGAGACAGAGAGAGAGATCAGTTGGCCTAGCGGACAGAAAGTTATGTTCCCAAGGCAAAGGTGGGTGACTCTACTCCGCAGCCCTCAGGCCAGTCTTTAATTCTATTTGGTGAACGTGGTTGCTGTGAAGCCTAACACTGTGACACTGATGAGTCATACGCAGGAATGGTTACCCATGGTTGACAGTGTTGGGTGGAGCTCCCCCTATTAAAACAAGCTTGGAGGCAGAAGTGGCATCCACTTCCATAATAACTTGCCTCTGGAAAACCTATGGACCTGGAGAAAGGATGAAAGTTACACAGGAGGTTTCCAGGACTTTCATTCATAGGGTCGCTATGGGTCGCCTATGACTCGACAGCACTTAACAACAAACAACAACAACAATAAAAATTTATTCTTTCTAGTGGTCACTTATAAGGAAAATATATAATTTTACTACTAGAGCTAACTGGATGCACACAGATATTTTTGAAACCAAGTAGCTCTGGTTCATGAGGAGTTGTACTGCTCTGGTTTATGGTGCCATTCATGAGGAGTTCAGTGGAGAAAGATGGGCAATCTCCTCCCATGCAATTTGCTGTCTCAGAAAACCACCTGAAAGGTCAGCTATGATTTGGTTTCAACTCCACAGAATGACATTGGTTTGGACTTTTTTTTTTAAAGCTTTTACATATATATCATTCAGTACATCAAAATTAATTACTTCTATAATTCTGTGAATATTCTTGTAAAGTACTGTTTATTTAATTCCAGCTTATGCCTGGTCTTCTGTCATACTTAGAATCATCACTATGTCTTAAAAGCACTATTACAACCACTGTGTCAACTCGTTTCTTTGAGTACCTTCCACTCTCTCATGACTTTCTACTTTTCCTTCTTTATCTTTTCCAGTTACTGGTCTCTTCTGAAAGTATGTCCAAAATACATGACACAGAATTATACCTTCACATCTGTACACATCTGAGGGGCATTCTGGCTGTACATATTCCAGGATATATTTGTCTATGCTGCTGACAGTCAATGATATATTCAATATTCTTTGCTGTCAGAGACCTCTCCAAAGTACTGAAGAGCAACGATGTCAGTCTGAAGACTAACGTGAGCCTGATCCAGGTCAGAGTCTTTGCAATTACTTGCAATACATCAGAAAGCTAGACAATGACTAAGGATGATACAAGGAGAGTTGATGCCTTTGAGTTGTGGTTATGGAGAAGAGTATTGAATACACCATGGACTACTAGGAGAACAAACAGATTTGTCCTAGAAAGGGTGAGACCAGGTTGCTCCTTGGAGA
>NW_006399803.1:14284222-14291335 GCF_000299155.1 Elephantulus edwardii
TATGTCTTTGTAGGTCATAAACTACTTACAATAACAGGGAAGTTAAAACTTGATCAAGATCATACAGGGAGGGGTCTAAACCTGTAATGATGTCTATTCAATGATAAGACTCCGGCCATTTCCTCTCTGCTACACACCTCTCTCATTGTCAAAAGTTCAACCTTCACACAGTCTTTATTTAAGAAGTGCATCAGAGAATATAGTTTAAGGCTGTGTTACTTCTTTTACCGCATATCTTAAAGTTTTAATAAATATCCATAGACTAAAATGTAAATTTATTATAAAAATCTAAATAAATAATAAAGGCCATTAGAAAATTACCCACATTTTTTAAAAGGCTGCATAAAACATGAAAGCTTTGATTAATTAATTATTTTAAATTCATTGTTAAAACCCAAAAGTTACATAATTTATTAAGAACTACTTCACAAAAGAGATCATACAAAATTTCTTAAATCTCACAATTTGAGCAGTTTGAAAAGAAGAACTATTAAAATTTTCCTATTATGCATATATGGAATGTTTTTGAACAACTGGACATCAAAAAAGACTTCAAACTTCACTGTCCCCTATTCTCAAAAACTCTGTCATCTGTCTTCTGTACATCTCTTGTCACAATGAAAGTCATTATTTCTTTTCTATTATTAGAACATTTAAATGCTCACTTTCCTTCATTTCTTCCCTAATTTAACCAGAAGATAACATTCATTAGAGGCTCACAGTGGCATCCACACTTTATAATCATTCCCAGAATCTTGGAAGTCATCTACACGACCCCATAATTTTTTTCTAGAGCTCTCAGCTCTGGTGGCTTAGTGGTTAAGAACTTGTGTGTCAACCCAAAGGTAGACAGTTGGAATCCAGTGGCTGCTTCATGGGAGAAAAGTGGGTAATCTCCTTCTGTATGAATTATAGCCTCTGAAAATCCACTAAAGGGTCAGTTACGAATCCCTTCCAACTCAACAGCAATGAAACAAGAAAAACACAGCTCAATCAAGAAATACACATCGTAAATAAGATTTTTTAAAATGTTTATTACCATGAAAAATTTAACTTTTGACATTAAAGTACATCTTTCATTGGCTATTTAACATCACATTCTAGTGGTCTAGTTTTTGGGAAATTATACTTCTCTGGAAGTTTGAATCTACCTGACGTTCCTTGAAAGAAAGACAAGCACTCTTTGCCCATGTAGTTTATAGCCTTGGAAATCCTACAGAAGGTCAATTATGAGTCAATTCAAGCATGATGGTACTCATAGTCAGTTATGAGTATGTGGATCACTGCTATAAAATTATTCAGTGTTGGAAATGAAAATCCTGGTGATGTAGTGTGTAGAGAATTAGACTGTTACCTTAAAGGCAGCAACATTTTGGTGGTTCAAATCCACAAGAAGATCCTTGGGGGGGAAAGTGGACAATCTCTTTCCCTGTGATTTACAGACAACAACAACAACAACAAAAATGCTCACTGAACTGCAAAAAAACAAGTCGATCTTTGAAGAAGTGGAACCAAGCTACTCCTTAGAGGCAAAGATAGTGAATTTTGCTCGCACATATTCTGGGTGTCTTAGGTTTATCATTAAAAACTATCTTTCCTAACCAAAAGATTATTTTATTCTGAAATAATTATTGAATTAAGGAGAGAGGACACTATGAGATTGGGTGGGAATACGTGAATGGATAATGTTAGCCTATCCACAAGAGGATTGGCTATCTACCTATTCCACAAGGGTTTTGCCAAATCTCAATATTTTATAAGGGGATTGGCTAGTCTTACCATGGAACTTAACAAGCCAGAGTGAAAAACAGAACTACAGACAGATCTTCTGATACCAATGAAGAGGAAACAAAAGAAAGTAGAACATGCTTCATGCTCCAGCTAAACCTATAGCAGCAACACCAATGGCTGAACTGGAGACTTAACGTGAGATGGAATCTTGGGAGAAGAGGAAGGATTGAGAACTTGGTTGGACAGTGGGCAGGGGAGAAAGCTAATATTGACAGGACTAAGAACTTGGAACACTGGCCAAAAAGCCACAAGGCTCAAAACTGAGGTGCCTGCATGCACATTTCAGGAGCTACCTGGACTGTATTCTGTTATTAATCTGAATTATAACCTTTTGACTTCTCCAATATGGTTTTATGTGCTCTGTGAGCTATCACATCAGATTTTGGAGCAGCAAAGAGTAAGACTGGTGCTGAGATGAGTAGAAAGAGGTAAAGGAACATGAAAGATATGTCTGACCCCATGGGAATTGGTTTTGTGTCATTGATGCTGTTGATAAGGACAGTTCCATTTTGTGAAATTGAAAAAGGTCAGATAAGGCTATCCCACAGGGCCTTTCCTCACTTTACATATACTTTGAGCATGTTGACAGAAGGGACTATTCCTTAGAAAAATATATCATATTGTGAAATGTGGAGTATCAAAGAAAAAGAAGACCATCAACAAGATGTATTTGACACAGACTGTTGAGATGGGCTTAAGCATGCCAGAGATCAATGAGAATGGTGGAGAACAGGGCAAGGTTCATATCTGTGCTTCATAGTGTCACTCTGAGTAGTTGTTGACTCAATGACATCTAACAATAACAACTTTAAAAAAAGACACCAGACATGGGATTCAAGGTTCACTCTACTACAGTATGACCACACCCTGATGCACATCTGCAAAGACTCTGATTTCTTTATGTTGTTTTTGTTGTTAGAGGTCATTGAGTTGAGTACAACTCATAGTAACCCCACAGACAACAGATCTGAACTTATCCTGTGCCAGTGAATCAGTATCCAACAAATTCACACCCATTGCTACAGTCACTGTGTCAATCCATCTGCTTGAGTGGGAGTTTTCCTCTCCTTCACCATCCCTCCACCTCTTTAAGCATGATGTCCTTCTCCAAGGAGTAGCCTCTCCTAGCAACATGACCAAAGCCTGTGAGATAGAGCTTTGCCATCCTTGCCTTCAAGGAGCACTTTGGCTGTACCTTCTCTAAGACATATCTGTTCTTTTGGCAGTCCATGGGATATTTAGAACTTTTCTCCAACACAAGTCAATGGTATCAATTCTATTTCTTTCATCCTTTTTCATTGGTCAGATCTCACATGGATAGCAAGTGATTGAAAAGATCATAGCCTGAGTCAGCAACTTAGCCCTTAAACTAACAGCATTATTCTGCAATAATTTGGAGAGGTGTTGGAATACCTGCTGAGTAACTTAAGGATTTGAATGGCCAGATTAATGCTACTTTTGAGTTAGCAGCATAACTCCTAATGTACCAGAGCTCTTCAACAACCTCATAGTGACAGGAAAATAGTTCAATCAGTACTTAAACGCATTCCACTAGAGTTGAAAAGATCATAGCTCTTTGATCATGCTGATAGTCCATCACATCTGCTGTTCCACTCCTGTCACAAGAAACTGTCTTGCGTCTGTCATTTAGATTTGAATGAATCTGAAACATAGCTGTCGCTCATTCTTTGCTATGCATAGACTTCTCACTTATCAACAAGATTAGGTTCCAAAGTCCAGGTTATTATGATAAAATGTGTGTTATATGAAAATGGATGTTGTTTCTATGTATTGTCAAGTTAAATATGACTCATAGTGAACAGTCAATCTGAACCCTATTTTATCTTGCACTATTTTCATCATCTCTCATAAACTGAGCCCATTCTTACAATCACTCTATCTATTTATTTTGTTGAAAGTCTTCCACTCTTCCATTGACCCTCCACATTTCTAAATGTCTTTTTCCAAGAACTGATCTGGTCTGTTCCAAAAACATGACCAATGTATGTGAGGCAAAGCTTTATGATCCTGACCTCCAAGAAGCCCCTGGTTGCATTTTCTCTAAGACTTATTTACTTTTTCTTTCGGCATTCCATAGGATATTTAGCACTCTTCTTCAACACTACAACTCAAAGGCAACAATTCTTCTGTCATCTTTATTGTACAAATTTCAAAGGCAAAGGATATAATAAAAAAGACCATGGCTTGAATCAGGTGCACCTTACTCTTTAAACTGACATGTTTGCTCCTTGGTACCTTAGAGAGGTCTTTGACAGTAAATTTTCAGAATGCAACATGTGTTTTGATTTCATGGTTGCTGGAACCAAGGGTATTGATTATGAATCCAAGAAAGATGAAATCGTTGATAACCTCAATCTTTTCTCTATCTATCACGATGTTGTCTATTACCCAATGGTAAGTATCTTTGTTTTCTTGATGTTTACATGCAATGCAGATTGAAGGTCTTTGACCTTCTGCAGCAGCTTCTCAAATGATGTGCTCAGGATACAGATTGAATAATAATGCAGTAAAAATAAGGACCTGATGCACATTTTTCTTTATTTCATATCATGCAGTGTTTCCTGGCTCTGTTTGGACAACAACTTCTTGGTCTATGCATAGATTTTGCATGAGAATAGTTAAGTGTTCTGTGATCCCTATTCTTCTCAATATTAGCCATAATTTGTTGAGATCACATAGTTAATGCCTTTGCATAGTTGATAAAACATAGATTGACATCCTTTTGTCATTCTCTGCTTTGAGCCAAGATCTATCTTGATATGAGGTAGTTGATAAATGAGGAGATAAGTGTCCTCTTGAGATTAAAGCACTGACCCTGTGAACTAATAAATTTGTGTCATTCCCCCACCCCACCCCCTGGCCATGAAAAATGAAGCTGTATCTTGTTTTGGAGAACCAGTGGGCTTATTTTCTGAAAGTATGCAGGTGAGTGAGAAAAAGATAAAATTCTGCTTCTCTCAGTTCTGATTAAATTTCTTTATTATCAATGTTGTTGTTATGTATTTACCATCGAGTTGGAACAGACACATATTTGACCCTACAGTAGGTTTTCAGGAGCAGTAAACTGCCCAAGAGAAGATTGTCCATCTTTCTTTTGCAGAGTAACTAACATATTCTAACTGCGTTGTCCAGGCAACTCTGTACGAATCAATTCATTATCAATTATTTTCTCATCTGCTGCATGTCTGTTCTGATACCAAATCAGCATATAATACGTGTTCCCCCAACCCAAACCATCCAAAGGCAGGTCACTCCTCACCAGTCTTGAGGTAGAGTATTCTAGAGTGGGAAGTTTGAGGAGTGTGGAGAACTGAAGTACCAAAATATCTTTATTTCTGACAAACTGACTCCAAATTTGGATGTTCCTCCTATTTCTTAAAGAAGTCAGCCGTAAACTCAGGGGTATGTAGGGTTCCTGCTCTACCTATAACCTGCTGGCTCTCACTACTCCTCTGGGTTTGATAATTAAGTAGAACGACTCACAGAACTAATAAAAAGTGCTATAGTTACGCTGATGGTTTTATTATAACAGAAAGTGTGCAAATGGGAATACACATAGGGGATTGGGAGCTTTCTCAATACAAAGCCTCACTCTTTTTCTCAAAGAGTGAAATACTACACTCCCTTACGCATCGATGCGTTTCACTAATAAGGAAGTTCATGAATATTCCGTGTTCGTGACTTCTATTGAGAATCTCATTATGTAATTCCAACTGTAACCTTTGAGGTTGAATTCTATTTCTAATATCATGTTAGGGTCTTTCTTGCCTAACCAAGGCAGTATTAAGATGATACAGGAATCATCTCAATAATATAACCTGTTTAGTTATATGTGATCTGGAACTTTCACACATTTCAGAAATGCCAATGTTTTAGAGGTTACCGCTCAGAAATAAAGAGTGAGAACAAAGTTATTTGTGTAAAGTTTATCTTAAATCCCAAAACAAGCCCCCAAGTCCTG
This sequence comes from Elephantulus edwardii, assembly GCF_000299155.1. Taxonomy (NCBI): domain Eukaryota; kingdom Metazoa; phylum Chordata; class Mammalia; order Macroscelidea; family Macroscelididae; genus Elephantulus; species Elephantulus edwardii. The sequence continues at coordinate 14,289,996 of NW_006399803.1, forward strand.
CAAGGTCAACTGGCCACAACTTCCTATCGTATTCATATTCTTAAATGAGATCCAGGGCATTCTTTCACATGTTACCCCTATAGAAGGAGAAATGTAGAATGCAGAGTTAGAGATATAGCACTTCCCTTCATTTCTGTTTGAATTTGGTATTTGCTTTATCCTATTATATGTAGCTAAGAAGGTAATGAAACTATTTTTTTCATAATTCCTCAAAACAGGATATGGATATATTAAATACATGATACAGAGTAATGTTTTAATGCATGAGACTACTGCATTGCGGGACGGTAAATAGAATACAGTATATATGATCCTAGGGAAGGAACTCTGGTGGTCTAATTGTAAGAAATTGCACTGTCAATTCTAAAGCACATGGTTCAAACCAGCCAGCTGTACTGCAGAGAAAGATGGACAATCAATTCCTGTGTGATTTACAGCCTCGGAAAACCCACTAGAAGGTCAGCTATGAGTAGGTATCAACTTCATGGTATACAACAACAAACTATCCCACATCCACATATGCACAGTCTTCCAAGCATCGCCTATGGTAGAAGCTATTTGGAAAAGATAGACTTGATTACTGAATTGAGATCTTATAGCAAAATATTCAATGTTCTGCACTTTTATACTAACTTTCAATTTCTTCAAATAGCCTGTCATCCATTTTCTAGTCTATAGAATGGGGAGGGGGTGGATTACATAAATTAAGTTTCAGTGAGGATAATAGTAAAAAAATAATAAAGTGGCAAATACTTAGTAAGGACTTAATATATCATGTTGTTGTTGTTGTTATGTGCCATCGAGTCACTTGAGACTCATAGTGACACTATGTACAACAGCCCTGAACCCTGCTTTGTCCTGTGCCAATCGCATAGCCTCTGACACGCCCATCCCAATTATCCCAGTCACTGAATCAATCCACCTCACAGAGGGCCTTCCCCTCCCACGCCGTCCCTCCACCCTCCCAAGCATGATGTCCTACTCCAAGGACATCTCCTTACAACATGTCCAAAGTAGGTCAGATGAAGCCCCAGAATCCATGCCTCCAAGGAGCAGCCTGGTTTAACCCTCTCCAGGATGAAACTCTTTCTTGGCAGTCCATGGTATATAAAATACTCTTCTCCAGCCCCACAGCTCAAAGGCATCAATTCTCCTTTTATCCTCCCTAGTCATTGTCCAACTCTCTGATGCATAACAAGTGACTGCAAAGACTGTGGCCTGTATCAGACGCATCTTAGTCTCCAGAGAGAAAACATCGCTCTTCAGAACTTTGGAGAGGTCCCTAACAGCAGACTTTCCCATGACAATACATCTTTTAATTTCCTGGCTACTGGTGCCAA